>NC_134874.1:23949597-24255431 GCF_049852395.1 Peromyscus maniculatus bairdii | reverse complement strand
CAGACCCCATGGTGGAGTTGTGAGACTCGCTGTAGTTTGGGGAGTCAACTCTTTCATAGGCTCCCTTCTTGTGTGTCCTCTTCTCCTATTTAGCCCTCCAGCATTTACACACACACATACACACACACAGATACACACACACACACACACACACACACACACACACACACACACACACTGCCATTGTGGGTAATTCTGCCCCTAGGCTTACATCATTGTTTCATGTCACTTAAATCGACTTTGTCCACATGAAGGGAAATGGAGCGCTCTTAAAGACGCCCCCCTCTGTGGTTCCCACTTAGGAGCGTGTTCGTTCTCAAGACGCTTGCACTGAAAGCGTATCCTGCCTTGATCGCATTGTGATGTTATTCTTTGATTATTGGGCCGCTGCTCTGAATAATCAGTTGGGGGGGGGGTTGTTTTGTTTTTTTCCAGAAAAAAGAAATGGCTAACCTCTTCATTGGTCCTCGGTGTGGTGGCTCCAACAAACTGTCACAAACAGAGTTCCGTAACAAATGAGATTAGAGCGCTCGTCATTACTCAACCTTTTCATCCACATACAGTAACTGTCGTGTCTTTCAGGGATTGCGTCAACCAAATCCTGAGTTCGGAGACGTTGAAATTCAAAAATCTGCATGCTCCTGCACCTGCTCTTTGCCAGCTACCGTGGTGATTCTTGGATTTGGATCTACAGCCCCTTGAAATTTTATTTTTAAAGTAAACAGAGATTTGTTTGTGATTGGAGAGGTTCCACAGGCACCCAGACGGCACAGTAGTGAAGAGAATCCCAATTTAACAGAACCCAGGCCTGAGATTTTCATTTTTATCCCAGTGCATTCAAAGCAATAATCTACACTGTGCCACGCCAAGTCGTGAGTGACTCAACCGGGAGGATTAAAGGATTATTTTTTAATCCACTGGCGCTCAAGCCACTGCCCCGCTAGCAGGAACATTAATAACTATAATGGACTGAGTCCTCATACCACTTTTCTTCAAGATTCTCAAAATCGTTTTGCCAGATATAAATAACCGAATCAGAGATTAATTTTCAGATCCAAAAAAGAACCATCGAGATCCAGCAGACACAGTTCCTAAATGTGAAATTTCAGGGGCAAAGGAGTTCAGTGGCTTGGTAGAGGTTTCCTAAGTACCTAAGCCGACTTGAACCCAGGCCTCTCTATGGTAAACTTAGATTGCTTTCCTAACACATGCTGGTAAGTAGACTCGTATCCTGCCAGCAACAGAACCTGGGAGCATCCACAAATACCCAATACCAGGGATGGGGATACAGTAGAACTCCCCAGTTAGTGACTAGGGGTGTAGCTCAGATCACCTGCCTCAAATGTTGGAGAAGGATCAGGAGTGTGGCTCAGTGGTAGAGCCCCTGCCTAGAATCCCCCAGTAAGGGGCTAGGGTGTGACTCAGTGGTAGAGCACCTGCCTAGAATCCCCCAGTGAGGGACTGGGGTGTAGCTTAGTGGTAGAGCACCTGCCTAGAATCCCCAGTGAGGGGCTGGGGTGTGGCTCAGTGGTAGAGCACCTGCCTAGAATCCCCCAGTGAGGGGCTGGGAGGTATGGCTCAGTGGTAGAGCCCCTGCCTAGAATCCCCCAGTGAGGGGCTGGGGTGTGGCTCACTGGTAGAGTACCTGCCTAGAATCCCCCAGTGAGGGGCTGGGGTGTGGCTCAGTGGTAGAGCACCTGCCTAGAATCCCCCAGTGAGGGGCTGGGGTGTGGCTCAGTGGTAGAGTACCTGCCTAGAATCCCCCAGTGAGGGGCTGGGAGGTATGGCTCAGTGGTAGAGCCCCTGCCTAGAATCCCCCAGTGAGGGGCTGGGGTGTGGCTCAGTGGTAGAGCACCTGCCTAGAATCCCCCAGTGAGGGACTGGGGTGTGTGGCTCATCGGCAGAATACTTGCTTAGAGTACATGAGGCCCAGTGTTCCATCCCTACCATTACAAAAATTTAAAAAATAGACACATACATAAACAATAAAAACCCTACTGTCGACCCGCGGAGCCAGCAGCCACACTTAAACAGATCCCTCAGTGTTTGTGTGTGGTAACGCCCGAGAAGTTCTGCTTTCCACCTCGTTGCTTTAGTCCCACAGCTCCGGGACCTTTGCCCTTGACATTAGTTCCACTTTCTGAACATGGCCAAGTAAGTCACATAAAATAAGTACAACCACCGCGTGAGAAGGCTGGAGGCTGTAACTCAGGAGTGAAGCAAGGCTATGTAGGAGAACCAGAGTTTCAACCCCAGGCCTGAGAAATAGATAAGTGAAAAAAGGAAGGGGTAAGATGGGCATTTCACACCTGTCATCCTGGCAGTCGGTCTCAAGGTTCCTTGAGGGGGTCCCTACAGCTGTCACACAGGGAGGTGAACCTCAAGAAGAGATAAGAATGAAAACCCCAGTACAGGCAGACTGACTTCATCAACCTGGATCAGACTTCAGGGAGCCTAGTGGCAGGCGGATTATTCCCCATGTATTTAAGCCCAGCATAACTTGGAAAAAAGTTTCCTGGTGTGATACAATCCCATTGCACAAGGAAGTGACATTATGTTGAAACTCAACTCAGGGCACGTGTTATTTCTTCCAAGAAGATGGGTTCTAGAGATAAGATACAAGTGCTAGCTTCAGGGCCTAAGGGTCTGTCTTGGTCTTGATCATACAGATAGCATAGAGGTCATTTGGGCTATTAGCCTCCCCTGGTCCTGGTGATGGGAGCGTGGGGGAGCCTCTGGCTGTCAAGATCATTTAGATTACTAGTCATCTCTGGTCTTGGTTGTGAAAGCTTGAGGAGGCCTGGCCCAACACATAACACAGATCACCAGGCTGTTAATCACTTCCAATTCTCAGCTTTCTGGAGGGAAGAGCAGGTTTTTCATCTTTCCCATTGGAAAGACCATCTTGTATGCTTAACATTCATGGTGTCTCTGGAGATCCATGGGCACGAGGACCTTCCCCCTCTGCAGCCAACAGTTCCAGACCAGTCTAGTCTATATAGCGAGACTCTGACTTGAAGAGAAGCGAGAGCCTCTTTCAGCACATCGGAAGCCCTGACTTCTATCCCCAGCACTGTACAGACTGAGATGGGAGGCACACTTAGAATTCTAGCACTCGGGAGGTAGAGGTAAGGTGAGGGCTGCAGAGACTGCCTGGCAGCTGAGAGCGTGCATCCTGCTCTTAACTTAACCGAACGGCATTCAGTTTCCAGCACCCATATTAGACACCCATCATAGCTGCCTGTCTGAAACTCCAGCTTCAAGGGACCTGGTACCCTCTTCTGACCTCCAGGGCCACATGCGCTCACACACACTTATCCACACGCAGGTAGACATACAAACACATAATAAAATAATAATAATAATAATAATAATAATAATAATAATTCAAGAATAATAAGAATTCAAGGTTGTTCTGTGCTGTATATCAAAATCGAGTCCAGCCTGGGCAATGAGACCCCTATTTCAAAAACAAGGGGCAACGACTGACATTTCTCAAACTGTGCTGCGGATGTCTTCCAAACAAAACAAATCTTCCTGTCAATTAAGTTCCTCCTAAGATCTCCCTCACCTGGTCGCATTTTAATGAAGGGTCCCATTGCCCCACTCCCACCCCACCCCTGCCCGGAGAGGAGGATCAGCTGTCTGTCTTTATTAGTACTGCACACCCTTGAAGACAGTAGTCCTATTAGCCATTGTTTCAATTACAATGGTGTATCACTTTACCAGCAGGGATCCATCCTGAGAAACCCATCGTTAGGTGATTCTGTCATCGTTCAGGCCTGGTAGTGTGCACCTACACCAGCTGAGGTGGGGCAGGTCAGGCACCGCACTTGGCTCCTCGATTCAGTCAAGAGACAAAATAAACACCGGGTGGAGGAGGCAGCTGCCGGCCTATCGCTGCTCAGCAGTAAATTCTGTTTTTAAGAGATGGAGGACACTCTCAAATAATTATTAAAGTGTGCGAAATCTTAAAACAGTTATATAAGTGTTGGTTACAGTCCACGAGGACGACATGCCGTGCACTGGTGGTATGTGCTACAGGGTAACGGACAGGAAGTGCAGCGGGCTTGCAGTACCGGCACAGATGTATGTTGTACTATGATGGAACACCGGCTACAATGTTAGTAGGTGTGATTTGGATCTGAAATTTCCCTCAAAGGCTCATGTGTTGATAACTTGGTGCTTATTGGGTAGCAGAGCCTACGTGGAAGAAGTAGTCACTGGAAGCTTGATTTCCTTTCTTCCTTCTCTCTTTATTTACTTATTTATCTATTTATTTAGTTTTGGTTTTTCAAAACAGGGTCTCCCTGTGTAGCCCTGGCTGTTCTGGAACTCACTCTGTAGACCAGGCTGGCCTTGAACTCGGAGATCTGCCTGCCTCTGCCTCCCGAGTGCTGAGATTAAAGGTGTGCGCCACCACCACCGTCCAGCCAGAGGCTTAACTTTAAATAAGGGTACATTTTGTCCCTGGATTGTTCCTACTCTCTCCTCCCCCCTGCCTCCCCCCTCCTTTACTCTCTTCCACCTGTGCCCTCCTCATTTCCCCCTCCCCCATCCTCCTCCTTGCTCCACTTCCCCTTCCCTACCCATCTCCTCCCTTCTCTTTCTCTTCCTCCCTCTCCACCCTCTGCTCCTTTCTTCACCTTCTTCCTGTCAGCCATAAGGTGAACAGCTTGGCTCCACAGTGTGCCGCCTTCCCATCATGCCATCAACTTCAGCACAGAGCCCCAGTCATAAGGCAAAGCAGTCCGTGGATGAAACCACCAGCCTAAATAGGTCTGTCCTACTTGGAAGGTATTTATGTGAGGTATTTTGCCACACATATTGGAAAGCTCACTAACACACTAGGCAATAGTAAGTCTTCAGCTCCCTCATACGAGATGGTGATGGCTCATGCCCTCAGTCATTCTTAACTGAGATGTCAGGCCACATCTGACTTCACGCTTTTAAAATGTCAGTTCCCTCGTGTGGGTGAGATGGCACTCTCCGGTAATCCCAGCACTAGAGAAGCGGAGACAGGAAGATAAACAGTTTAAGGTCAGCCTTGGTGACGTGGTGAGTTGGAGGCTAGCCTGAGCTGCATGAAACCTTGTCTCAAACAAAACAAAGCAAAGCACATTTGGTTTGGGGATGCAAGTTAGTAGAAACACTTGCCTAGCATGTTCCAACCCGGCACTGTAAACAGACAAACGGAAACTCTCAGAAACCAGACATGGTGCCACATGCTTGGAATCCCAACACAAGGGAGGTAGAGGCAGGAAGATCAGGAGTTCAAGGTCAGGGCTAAAGGAAACACACACACACACCCAAAAAATACGACTGCAACAACACTTAAACGTGAGTTTCTCCCGTTTTCCTTTTATTTCTAGCTTTCAAGTCCGATTCCTCCTTCTCCAGAGTCACTTTTCTCTCGGAGGGTCCCACTTACTTCATCTGTCTGAGGTGGAGAGCCCAGACAGAGCTCACGGAAGGGGACTCAGAGTCCCCACAGGTGCGGGACAGACAGGATTCCTTTCCTACAAACCTGCGTCCGTGCATACTGTGAAACTTCAGATCACCCTGGATGTTTGCAGACATGCCTGAGACGTACACGAAGACAGATCAAAGCCATGCACAGGTGCAAAGCTCCCAACCACCAAAACTTAGCCAAAAGGGCTTGGAGCCTTT
Source organism: Peromyscus maniculatus bairdii (assembly GCF_049852395.1). Taxonomy (NCBI): domain Eukaryota; kingdom Metazoa; phylum Chordata; class Mammalia; order Rodentia; family Cricetidae; genus Peromyscus; species Peromyscus maniculatus. The sequence goes on along the minus strand of NC_134874.1, from coordinate 24,249,761 downwards.
CTCTCCAAAGTCTTGTTTGTTCGTCATCTAGGCCTCTGGTTCATTTCTTTGCAAGTGATTAAATTTTTCCTCTAATTGTGCATTTATAAAAAAGTACCTCATGGGCAACCCAGCAAATGTGCAAACTGTTTCATAATTAAAGAGATTTCTATTCCCTAAAACCTGGTGTGTGTGGTGGAGACCTTGTGTCTTAATGGAATGTGTGGCTGAAGAGCCAGAACCCCACTCAGTATCACCGGCTGAAATGATGCTCAAGCATATCCAGTCATTATTCTGGAAGCTTCACACACAGCCATTATCAAGTTTGCTCATTCATCTGATTCATCTGCAGCCGCATTCCTTTTAGGTTTTTTTTTTTTTTTTTAAGGAAGGCTCTCCTATCCACCAGGCTGTCCTCAATATCACTAGAGGGCTGGGAACAACTTTGAACTTCTGACTCTCTAGCGTCCACCTCCTGAGTGCTGGAATTACAGGCGTGCACCAACATGCCCAGTTTATGCAGTGCTGGGGATGGGACTCAGAGCTTTATTGGAGCCTGGACAAGCGCTCTACCCACTGAGCTACAGCCCCAGCCTCCCGTTCCTTTTAGTGACAGAGCAAGAGTCTTTGAGAAAAAAAACAAAAAAACAAAAAAACAAAAAAACAAAAAAAACAGAAAAGACAGGACATTCGGAGAAGACAAAATTCTTAAGCTGCGATATTCTGGGTCCCTGATTCCTGCCCCACCCCCACCCCCAGCTCATCTGAGAGACAATTCTCATTCTATTGCAGGTGTCTGGCTATGGATATTATAACCTAATTAATCATGTGACTGTTTATAGGTATGGCCTGCGAGTAAAACATCAGTAATAATCATTACAATTAGTGTTAACAAGAACGAATTGTCTGTGTCTGGAGCTTCATGAGTCACAGAACAACTTTTAATTTTATTTCAGATCCCCATCCCAGCCAATGACCATAGGAGATAGGTAAGGTCGATAGATAGGTTTGGATCTTTATTTTATAAGCAAAGGAAGATTTTTTTCTGGGCAGTGGTGACACACGCCTTTAATTCCAGCACTTGGGAGACAGAGGTAAGCAGATTTCTGTGAGTTCGAGGCCCGTAGGAGGCCAGAGTGGTGGCTCACGCTTTTAATCCCAGCACTTGAGAGGCAGAGGCAGGCAAGCTTTGTGAATTCCAGGTCAACCAAAACTACATAGTGAGACCCTGTGCCAAATAAACAAACAAAACAAGATTTGTTTTTACTTTTGATAATGTGTGTGGGTATGTACACATGAATACAAGTGCCAGAAGAGGGCTTCAGATTCCCCCTGTAGCCGCCTTGAGTTAGACGTAGTAGTGAGAAAGGTTTATAGGTTAAGGACACACAGACTGAGTATCCAAAAGATCCATAGATGGAGAGAGAGACCCTTACAGGTTACGTATGCTTACAGATTGACAGGAGAATGTGGGTAATCTCAGGGGTTGAGACTTATCTCCAGATATCTCCAGATAGGTTTTAGAGGTTTTTTTGGTTTCGTTTTTTTGGTTGTTTTTTTTTTTTTTTTTTCCACTTGAAATATCTACTGTGAATACTGCGTAGTCAGGGGAATTATCTCAAGGCTCTACTGATCCGTGTCTTGTAGACAGAATCAGCCAGGAAAACTGTCCATCACAAGAGCTATCTGAACTGTCTGAACTGTACCATCATCACTCTTGACATAAGCTGTCTGATAAGATCCGTGGTCTGCGTTCCATGTTATTTAGTTTGGCTGGATTTGCAATGCTAGAAATAAAACCAATGGTCCTGTGCCCATACATGTTCTACCACTGAGCCACACTCTTGGCCCCTCACTGGGGGATTCTAGATAGGCACACTACTGCCGAGTCATACATACAGCCCCTCACTGGGGAGTTCTAGGCAGGTGCTCTACCACTGAGCCACACCCCAGCCCCTCACTGGGGGATTCTAGGCAGGTGCTCTACCACTTAGCCATGTCTCCAGCCCCTCAGTGGGGGATTCTAGGCAAGCACTCTACTGATGAGCCACACCCAGAGTCCTTCTTGGGAATTCTAAGCACATGCTCTACTACTGAGTCATATCCCCAGCTTCTCACTGGTGGATTCTTGGTGTTAACTACTCTGCTACATTTACAGCCCTAGTTTTTGTTGTTGCTGTTGTTTGTCTTGTTTTTGCTTTTTTGTTGTTTTTTGTTTGTTTGTTTGTTTTAAGATTAGATATCAATCTGATCAGGCTGGCCTTGAACTCATTACATAACTCAGGCTACCCTCTAACTTGCAATCTCCTGTCTGACCCTTTGAGAATTGAACTCGGGTCCTCTGGAAGAGCTTGAATTTTTATGTATATGGGTGTTTTTCCTTCATGTATGTCTGTGCACCATGTGCATGCCTAAAGGTCAAAAGAGGTGGTCGGAAGATGTCTCCTCCTTTGAACACACTATCATGTCTAGTGTTCATTAATGTTGAAAGTTGTCAACTTTCAAACCATGATACCAAAGTGAGGGGTTTTTTTGTCTTGTTTTGTTTTTGTTTTTTGGTCTCATTTAGGTAATGGCATAAAAATAGTCAAATGCTTTTCCTTCCATAATAATGTGGGCAATGCATCTCTTTTGTCAGAGTTAGGAATTCAGTTAACCCTTAGAGAGCATCTTAGTTTGTGTAAGCCTATTCATTTATAGATAGACTCGAGTAATAGATTTATAGATAGATTGGTGTAATAAAGAAATGGTTTCGAGGGGGCGAGACGACTCAGCAGGTAAAGGTGCTTGCTGCCAAGCCTGACAACCTGAGTTCGATCCCCTGGTGTCCTTATCCGACCTCCGTGCATGTGCTGTGTATCTGTGCACGTACACATACACACTAATAGATAAAGGAAAGAGCAAAGTAGAAGGAAGAAAGGAGAAGTGGCTGAGACATTCTGATTAGAAGCAAGGATTGAGCCAAGTGTAGTAGGACAAGCCTGTAATCCCAGGATTCTGAAGACAGGCAGGAGGATCTTGAGGTTAAAAAAAAAAAAAAAAAAAAAAAGGCCTGACTACAGAGTAAGACACTGTCACTCAAAAACTTCTCTCTCTCTCTCTCTCTCTCTCTCTCTCTCTCTCTCTCTCGTTTCCTCTTTCTTTCACTGCATTTGGCTGTTGAAAGCACGTTCCTGTTTACACTTCACTTTCTGAAGTTGCCCTTAGGAAGTCACTTCACACAGTGGAGAGTGTGGCTGTGAGCTTCCCAGGAATGGCTATGACATGCCTCTGAGACACGTTAAGAGCAATTCATCTGGTGGCTAGGAATGAAGCTGAGTCAGTACAATGCCTGTCCAGCTGTCAGGAAGCCCTGGGTACCATCCCCAGCACCACATAAAGGAGACATGGTAGTGGGTGTCTCTGATCCCAGTATACAAGAGGTGAAGGCAGAAGGATCAGAAATTCAAGACCACACTCAGTCACAAGTTCAAGGCCAACCTGGGTCACCATCTGGGAAGGTATGGATGTTTTATTACATCTTAACAGCCTTGTGTCAGAACTCCAATTCTGGGATAGTTGTTCCAGGAAGTTAGGTGAATCCTAGCTCTGGTCCCCTTTCCCAAAGCTGGCTAGCACCCCAGTTTCCTTTTCCAGTCATTTTTAACCCCTCATTCTGAAAAGACAACATGTCCAAGTTCATCTATTATAACTAATTCTGCTTTCACACACATACACACACACACAAAAATAAATAAATAAATAAATAAATAAATAAATAAAACAAAAAAAAAAACAGTTCTCCATGCTTCATTAACAAGGACAAGATGTTCTAGTTACCACATTCTTGAATCAAGCATACGGCAGTGGCCACTGTCCCCTGTCCCCTGTATCCTGCACCTTTCCTGCCTCTATCCATGGCCTCCAGCTACACTCAACAAACCTGGACAAGGCCTTTGATGTCCTGCCAGCAGCCACTTCTGCATTAATTAAGACTTCCGTCTGCCTCAGCTGGGATTTGCCTCTTCCTGTATTTCCTGATCACCCAGAAGAGCCAGAGCTACGCAGCTGGATGGTTCCATCAGCCCAGGGCCTGCACCAAATGGAAGATAATCAAGGAAGATAATGATGAATGAAAGACTCACAGGTGGAAAGTGGCCTTGTGTCCCTACTGACCTTCTAGCCGAGGTTTTAGTTTAGTTTTCAGTTGAGGTCTTTCTTAAACATAAAACCTAAAATTGGTATCTCAAATTGAACTTGAACTATGCAATGTTTAGACATGGCAGTGATTTTTAGATAGATATTGCCAAGATAGGGAAACCGAGGCTCAGAGTATGGAAATGGTTTACCCAGAGGAAAAGAGTATGTGGGGGAAAGCCAGGGCTAGAAAAAAGGGATGATGTTCATGTCACCATCTGAGGTGACGGGACCTAGGTTCGGTCCATGAGCTCATTTCTCCCTGCTAGCATGAAAAGCAAGTTCAAGGCACATTGGTCTAGTGGAGATTTCAGCTCTGTTTCTGTGGCACAACACTATGACCAAAAGCAACCTTTGGGGGCATAAAGAGTTTATCTTAGCTTATGGTCCCAGAAGGGTAAGAGTCCATCATGGCAGGGAGGCACGACAGCAAGTGACAGGTATGGCAGTGGTCGCCGGCATGGCAGCCAGAGCAAGAAGCTGAGAGCTCTCACCTACAAATGGTAAACTCAAAGCAGAGAAAGTGAATTAGAAGTGGCCTTAGGGCTTTAAAGTCTCAACCTCCACCACCACCACCCTCCAGTGACATATTTCCTCCAGCAAGCTTGCAGTTCCTAAACCTCCCAAACAGTGCCACCAACTGGGGTAGGGAGGGGGCCAAGTCTTCAACGACCCAAACCCATGGGGGACATTTCTCATTCAGACCACCATAGACAGCAAAGTCAAGTGTAGCAGTGCATGCCTGTAATCCAATAATCCTGTAATCCCAGCACTTGGTAGGTAGAGGTAGGAACATCAGGAGTTCAAGGCCAGACTCAGCTCCATAGCAAGTTTGAGGCTAGCCTAGGCTGTATGACATCTTGTCTCAGGAAAGGTGCAGGGGGGTGTCAATCAAAAGCAGATAGACTTGAAGAGGCCTGGTACTTAAGGAACCAGTCTTAGATAAAGTAGATGGGAGAGCACTCTGGTCACATTATATTCATGGGGAAAGGGAAGGAACAAGATGAGCTTCGGAGTCTGTCCTGGAACTCACTCTGTAGACCAGGCTGGCCTCGAACTCACAGAGATCTGCCTGCCTCTGCCTCCCAAGTGCTGGGATTAAAGGCATGGGGCACCACTGTCCAGTTTAGAATCCTCTTTTGGCAACAGGATACTGCTTTGATTTTATGAGATATAGTTTCCCTATGTAGTCCAGGCTAGTCTGCAACTCACTATATAGTCCAGGATGGCCTTATACTTAACATATTATTATTTTTGCCTCTTGAGTTCTAGAATTACATGTCCAGCTGGAGAGATACTTTTCTTTCTTTTTCTTTCCTTGAGACGGAGTATCATGTAGCCTAGGCTGGTCTCAAGCTTGTTATGTAGCCAAGGACAGCCTTGAACTCCTGATCCCCCTGGCTCTACCTCCCGAGTGCTGGGTATACAGACACACACCATCATCCCTTGTTTACGTTTCTAAGAAGCATTTCTTTGGGGGAATTGATTTCTCTGTGAAGTAAAGATAACTATGAGGATGGGATGGAAGTCCAGCAAGCAGATCCTGGCAGCCAGAGGCAATGAGATGGCACTTTCTCTTGACCTGATGTCTGGAAGCAAGACTTGAATTGTGGAGATGTGAACTCCACCTTGAAGCAGAGTAAAACGGTCCCCTCCCAAGAAAGACAGATCCCCTAGTTAAAAGTAGCACATACAAGGAGCCTAGGGCATCCTCATTTTAATAGCTAATCAACACCTTGATATGAATTCCTACCACAGAGTCCTCACCTGAAAGTATATGGGTGAGGGAAGAGGGCCTGGTGGTCCAGGCTGGGAAAGGACCCACCGTGCCTACTCCGTACAACTTCCCACAGATCGCAGATTTCATGGCCATGGGAAACAAGGCATTCCTTCACTTTCCTCTGCTCAGCAAAGACAATGGGTCCTCTTGTTAATGAGAAAAAAAAAATCCTATGAAAAGAACCAACGGGGAGCTCAGCCACACAATGAATGTTATTCACATACTTTCAAGTCAGCACACGTGGATGGATGCCTACATCATACCCCAGACTGTGCGAAGCACTTGGCCACACAATGACTAAGGCACACACAGCCCTGCCACCAAGGAAGGCCCAAGTGAGCAGGGTGGACAGACTGCTCGCTCAGCAGGACCCTAAGGAAACGAGATAAGGGCTGCACAAAAGAAAGGAACTAAAACGTGCTCCTAACTACGGTACAGTAACTTCATGTTATCCCCTTACCGACTCCTTCCACAGACCTCTATTAAAGGACGAAAGGGGCCGCGCTAAGACTGAGAGGATGGAAAAGATCATTGTTAGGGTGGGGCTGTGGCCCAGTGGTAGATTGCTTGCCTAGCGTGGATGAAGACCTGGGGTCAATTCAGAGGGGAGGGGGGAGTGGAATGGAGGGGAATCAGAGACCCAGAGAGACACAAAAGAAGGTATCTTTGCCCTTGAAGACAGCACATAACAATAAATGGCTAAACAACCAACATAAAAGCAGAAACTTTACAACTGCCATGTCAGAAGTTTTGTTGTACACAAGACATTCCAAAAAGTAAGTTTTCACACTCTCTCTCTCTCTCTCTTCTCTTCCTCCTTCTCTCCCGCTTAAGACACCGATGAATCCATAATAAACTTTTCTCTGAAACTCACCCTCCATGGTTTGTAAACTTCATCCTTTGAATTCACGAGACAAGAACCCGACCGCCACTCGCTTGGAGTAACTTTAGTGGATGACAGCTTTCCAGTATCCTAGCTCCCCCCAAAACCAAGCTCACCAAGGGACGAGAAAGGCTCTGTCATTCTCAAAAAAATAACCTCAATAGTTCCCTATTGGTGGGGGTGTGCAGGGAAGGCGGGGATTTAATTCCCTCCAGCAATCTTGATGTTTGCACACCAGTGCATAATGATATTATCAGTCCTCACGCAAACTACCGGCAGGAACAGTTCGCCGTGAACCTGCTGGGAATTTGCACCTGGAGGCTTGGTTTTCTTCATCAAAGACCCAAGTGAAGAACTCAAAAGGACCTACAGTTTGAGGGATGCCACTGTGGCCTGGGGCACTCGCCAACTAGAACGGAGAGTTCTAGAAGGTCAAGGAAATCTGAGCCAGAGTATGTTAACCTCAGCCGATGAGAAGGAGATTGCCCCTCTCATCTCTAGTCAGCCAAGAGCTTCATCAGTCAAGGTACCTTGTTGGGGGAGGGGAAGGGGCGCGTGTGCAATCTCAGCATAGGTATGGAAGTCAGAGGACAACCTTTAGGGGTTGGTTCTCTCCTTCTACCATATGGATCCTGGGGGTCAAACTCAGGTCACTAGGCCTGGCAGCAAGTGTCCTTATTCTCTGAGTCACATTTTCCAGCTCATCAGTCAACATCAGAAGCCGAATTTTATAAATTATATCATCATAGGAGAGAAGAAATTGACATGAAGATTTAAAATTATCCTTTTCTTTCTTTCTTTCTTTCTTTCTTTCTTTCTTTCTTTCTTTCTTTCTTTCTTTCTTTCTTTCTCTCTCTCTCTCTCTCTCTCTCTCTCTCTCTCTCTCTCTCTCTTTCTCTCTCTTTCTTTCTTTCAGAACCGTATTCGAGGGCTAGGGAGATGGTTCAGGCTGTAAAAGGCTTGCTGTGCCAGCATCAGGACCTATGTTTGGATACTCAGCATATGAAAAACCAGGGGCTGTGCCACACCTGTAGTCCCAGTGCTAAAGAGGTCGAGACAGGAGGATCCCCGGAGCTCAGCTAGTTTAGCCTAGTCAATAGATGAACTCTCGGTTCCGTGGGAGATCCAGTCTCAAAAATACATTGCAAAGGAGCAATTGAGAAGCTGGGCAGCGGTGGTGCACGCCTTTAATCCCAGCACTTGGGAGGCAGAACCAGGCGCATCTCTACAGAGAGCGATCCAGGACAGGCATCAAAACTACACAGAGAAACCCTGTCTCAAAAACAAACAAACAAACAAACAAACAAAAAAGACGCAATTGAGGAAGACACCAGACATGGACCTCCGGTCTCCCCACACATGTGTATCCACATGCAAACACACATGTATATTACACAGAAATCCTATTTATTGTGAAAAGAATAAGAACGTGAAATGGAGAGTTAGATATGCCCAAATAACTGTCCACATTAAAACTGCTGTTAGAAGAACGATGTGGGTTTTTTTTTTCAGTCTTGATTAAAGTATTTTTTAAGTTTTGATTAAAGTGTTTTTAAAACATTGAAAATAACAATATATCTCCAAAAATAATGAGTTTCCTCCTGTTAGCTGTTGAATTGTTTACTCCCATAACTGAATAATAACAACACATCAAAGCCAGCGGTGGTAATTAAATGATTTGTGAACATAGGTTAACAAATTAGTGTGTCATGATGTATAATTGTCTAATTAAGATAAAAATGCTAGTCCTGCCTAAAAGACTGACAAGATAGCTAAATAAGGAAAAATAGGTAAGGAAAAAAAAAGCACTATGCAATGGATTAGAATGTATATAGTAATGTTGTTTTTCTACTTATTACCATAGGGAAGTTACAAATGCCTTCTAGACCTGATTTATCCAAGTCATATGCTTCAAGAATATCCAGTTCAGGCAGAAACAAACAACCAGGTAAGTGTGGGTTACATTTTCATGTCTGTCTGACCTCAAACCATACGCTGTTGGGCCTATCAGATGGCTCAGTGGGTAAAGACACTTGCTCCCATGCCTGAAGACCTGAGTTCGATCCCTTTGACCCTCATGAGAGCCGCACGTTGTCTTCTGCCCCCCCCCAACATGTACACTAAGACACACACGCCCACACACATATGCACACCCACAAGTACGTGATAAACAAGTGTAATTTTTCAATGTTTTCAATAATAACTGTTCAGAGTTTTTTACATGATGACTACTAAATCCAGGTCCATAAGAAATCTTAGGGAATAGTCCTTTAAACTTCACATTAGATATATTAGAAACTAGATTTAAAAATATAATTGCAGTGGTTGGAGAGAAGACTCACTATTTAGGAGCATAAGGACCCAAGTTCAATTTCTAGTGCCTACTTAGGGTGGCTCACAACTGCCTATAACTCCATCTCCAGAGTATTCAATGTTCAGGTCTCCATGACACTGCACTCATGTGCATATACCCCTACGTTCACATACACATAATTTTTTTAAAATATCAAACGTACATCTCTTTAAAACCTATAATAAAATAATATAATAAAATTTCAGGGTATAATGACCCAGGCCTATAATCCTAGTGATTCAGCAGTCTGAAGCAGGAGGATTCCCTTCAACATCTGCCTGGACCACATAAGGGTTCAAGTCCAGCCTGAACAACTTGGTGAGACCTTGTATCAAAATAAAAAGTGAAAAAAGCTGAGGCTATAGTTCAGTGGTAGACATCTTGTCTAGCCTGCGTGGGTCCTTGGGTTCAATCTCAGTGCCCACCCCAAAGCCTCAGGAAATATGGAGTAGTCATCTATGTGTAATTGGCTTATTCAATGCATATTTATTAAACATTTACTGTATGCCATGTCAAACATTAAAGCATTACATTTTTCAAAGGACATGAACATGTCCAAACCTACATATCTAGATCTGGTCTTTCTCTCTCTTACATACTTAGACCTTTTCTTCCTTCCCTCAGGGTCTCATATAGCCCAGGCTCACTGTGTAGCCAAGAACTCCTGTCCTCACCTCCCAAGTAAGAGGATGTCCATCATCCCACCTGGCTTATGCAGTGTTAGACGTTGAAGCCAGGCTTTCCTGCATGGTAGGTGAGCACTCTACCCACTGGGCTACATTACCCCCAACCCCTAGATCTCATTTTTTGTTTGTTTGTTTTGAGACAGTCTCTCTCTATGTAGTCTTGGCTATCCTAGAACTTGCTATATAGACCAGGCAGACCTCAAATTCACAGAGATCCACCTGCCCCTGCCTCCCCAATACTGAGATTAAGGGCATATGTCACTGTGCCCAGCCCCTAAATCTCCTCTAAAAAGTTTTCTTCTTAATCAGAGAAACAAGGACACAAATGACTTTAAACATGAAGTAATATCAAGAGAGGGACAGATGAGGCAGGGATGTAATCCCTGTACTTGGGAGTCTGAGGAAGAAGGAATTGTGGGTTTTTTAGGCCAGTTTGAGCTAACTAATGTAACTCCGTGTCAAAAGGAAAGGGAAAGAGCTGGTCATGCCACACACCTTTAATCCCAGCACTCAGGAGGCAGAGGCAGGAGGATCTCTGTGAGTTTTAGGTCAGCCTGGTCTACAGAGTGAGTTCCAGGACAGCTAGGGCTACACAGAGAAACCCTGTCTCAAACATAAACAAACAAACAAACAAATAAATAAATAAATGAGAGAGAGAGCGAACTTTTTTTTGGTTTTTCGAGACAGGGTTTCTCTGCGTAGTTTTGCGCCTTTCCTGGAGCTCACTTGGTAGCCCAGGCTGGCCTCGAACTCACAGCGATCCGCCTGGCTCTGCCTCCCGAGTGCTGGGATTAAAGGCGTGCGCCACCACCGCCCGGCAAGAGAGAGCGAACTTTTAACAGGGGAAATAGGGATATAACATGACCAAGAGTTTGGACCTAACTGATAGGGAAAGACAGGGTCAAGCCTGGGAGGCAGAGGAAATAGCACGCGTAAAGGCACATGCTGGTGAATACTTATTTTCACCACAGTTGTGAAATTTAATCCTAAGTAAATCCTAGAGATGAGCAATGCAGCTTACGAACTGTTCTCTCGATAGTCAGAGGACTGGAGATGTGGCTCTTCAGGTAGAGAGCACTTCCTAGTGAGCTAGCTAATTCACAAGTTGCTTCCTGGCCTGTAAGCAAGCCTAGTGGGAGCATTCTCCTGATTGATGATTTTTTTTTTTAATTTTTAAAATTTTATGTGCATCGTTCTTTTTGTCTGTATGCGTGTCTGTGTGGTGGTGTCAGATCTTGGAGTTACAGACAGTTGTGATCTGCAGTGTGGGTGCTGGGAATTGAACCCGGATCCTCTGGAAGAGCAGTCAGTGCTCTTCACCGCTGACCCATCTCTCCAGCCCTTGACTGATGTGGAAGGACCCAGCCTACTGTGGGTGGTGTCCACCCCTGGGCAGATGGTCCTGGGTTGTATAAGATAGCAGGCTGACTAAGCCAGGAAGCAACATCCCTCCGCTGTTTCTGCTTCCAGGTTCTTACCTTTAGTGTCTGATCTGGCCTCCTTCAGTGTACTATGACCTGGAATATGAAAGCCAAACAGCCCCTTTCCTCCCCAGGCTGCTTTTGGTCATGATTTTCGTGACAAGAATAGAAAGCAAACTAAGACGTTCAGGAAGCTGCCACATTCAGTCCCCAGCATCACATAAACCAGACATGGGTGCACACACCTATAATACCAGCACTCAGGAGGTGGAGGCCGGAGGACCCAAAGTTCAAGGTCATCCGCTCAACAAACAGATAAATCAGAGAATTTTCCTGACTGTCTGGACTCCTCAACACTTCACGGAATTTAGATGCACAGGAAAACGCTCGCTTTCAGCTCCTTTAATTTCCATAGATTTAATGTGTGGGAGTGGTTGGTGTACGACGGTTTTGGGAGCTGGCTTCTGTAATTTTGCAGGACACTGAACATTGTAAGTGGCCGTTTGAATGATTTCTCTTCCACACAAATTGCTTTCCTGACAATGCTGTGGTTGGAACAAAAGTTCTGGGAAAGGTAAATCCAAGAGCACTCTGTAAATCTCAGAATAAGGTAGAATGCTGTAAAGATCTGAAGTTCTTCTTTGTTTGAAACAGAGTCTCATGTAGTCCAGGCTAGCCTGGAACTCATTACGCAGCTGACGATGACTTGGAACTCATGATTCTCCCACTTCCACCTCTCAAGTGCTGGAGTTACAGGCTCGAACCACCACACCTGTTGTTTTTTGTTTTGTTTTGTTCTTCTACAGTCTCTCTGTGTATCCCTTGAACTCACAATCCTCTCGTCTCAACTTGCAGAATGCTGGAATTATAGATAAGCACCGCCATACCTGGTGAGACCAGAGGCTTCCAGGAGTGAAACAGAATCCCCTGTAGGAAAAAGGTTCCCATCACCAGGACTGTCTCAGGAGGTGCCATCTCTTAGGGTCCTACTGGAGACAAGTTTCCAGTGTAGGAGGGACCAGACCAGGTAGCTTGTGAGGTGTCTGTGTGTTCTGTGACCCTAGAGTTCATAGGATTCTGACTGGATCCGCCCCTAACACCATCCAGCCAAGTCTCAGCCCTCTCACGCTACTAAGCAACGTCCTTTCAAAAGCCACCACCATCCTGGCTGCCCAACGTGTGCCGATCTCAAATTGCTTTCCTGTTGCTTGGTGCAGAATGAAGCCAAGTGGCATTTGTACCAGTGCTTCTGTGGGATCAAAAGGCTGTAATAATACACCTCAAGTCTTTGAAAAGAGCATGTTGCTCCATAGCCAGTGCATGGCAAAAGAGGAACACATCGGCACATGTAGGAACTGTATTAACTAAGTAAAAAGAGCTCAGTGGTGGAACGCTTGCCTGACACTACAATGCTCTGGGTTTAATGCCAGTACTCCCCACCCCACCGAAAAGATACTCCATCATCCATTCCTCCTAATAATCATTGCCATTTATCATGCATTATTCAACACATGCCTCTTTTTAAAATTAGATTTATTAATTTTCTTATTTGATGGGTGTTTTGGTCTGCATTTATACAGGTGTACCATGTGTGTGCTCAGTGCTTGCAGAGGTCAGAAGAGGGCATCAAACCCCTGGAACTGGAGTTATGGTTGGCAATCTACAATTGCCAATTGAGTCCTAGAAAAGCCTACAAATCAGAACATTTGTTCTTAACCTTGTATTAATCTATCAATGTATTCCTATTTAAAACACACGTGTGTGTGTGTGTGTGTGTGTGTGTATTTATATATACTGAAAAGTGTTGTTGAGGGTGTGAAGAAATTTGAAGTATTGTACACTGCTAATGAGTATATAAAATGACACATGCAGCCACTCATCAAAACAAAATAAAAGAGTTTCTTAAATAGTTAAACATGGAAGTGCTGTAGAAGCCAGCAACTCTATTCCTAGGCATTTCATTTAAGAGCAATAAAAACAAGGCGAAGATCAGTGGTGCATTCCTGTATCCTAGTACTGGAGGCCAAGGCAAGAGGATCAATGCAAGTTCAAGGATAGCTTGGGCTATATAGCCAGACTCGGTCTCAAAAACTGAAGAAAGAAAGAAGGAAAGGAAGGAAGGAGGGAAAGAAGGAAGGAAGGATGGAAGAGAAATGAAAACATTTGTCTCCAGAGACACTTCACATGAATGTTTGTAACAGTGTCATTTATAATAGATGAAGAGCAGAAATCTCTTAATTGACCATTATTTGATAAATGGATAACTAAAGTACAACAGACCATTATTTGGTGATTTAAAAAAAAAAGAAAAAGGAAAAGTACTGTCCAAGTTAGAAAAGCAACTTAGAAAAGCAAGGCTTTATTTTAGTTCACAATTCCAGGTTATAGCCCATCATCACAGGGAAGTCAAGACAGGAGCTTGAGGCAGCTTGTCACATCACATCCACAATCAGAAGCAGAGAAATGAACGTAGGCATGCCTCTTGCCTACTATCTTTTCCTATTCTTATACAGTCCAGGACTCCAAACCAGAAGTCATTGGCACTCACAATATGCTGGGTATCCCCATATCAATTGAGGCATCCAAGACAATCCTCAATAGACATGCCCAGAGGCCAATCTGATCTAGACAATTCCTCATTGAGACTCTCTTCGCTGGGTGACTCTCAAGTTGCCCATTAAAGACTAACAACCATTCTAAGTACCTATCCCTGTTACAACATAAATAAGACCTGAAAACATTATGCTTCATCAAAGAAGTTAGTCACCAAACCGCACACATTGTATGATTCCTTTTGCATGAAAGATTTAGAACAGGCATCTCTCTAGAGTGAGAAAATGCATGAGTATTTGCTTGGACCAGGAAGTGGGTTTGAGGTGGTGAAGGCTAAGGAGTGTAGAGTTCCTTTTTGGGGTAATGGAAATGTTCTCAAATTGCTTGTGCTGAGGCTTTCACAATTCTCCGCATCTACTAAAAGCCGCTGAATCTCACATTTTAAGTGAGAGAATTGTATGGTATATGAATTATATCTCAATAAAGGTATTTTTAAAAAATGTGCCAGGCAATTTGCTAGTCACTCTTTGTATAATGAATGAGAACTGCATAAGCTATGTGCTTAATAGATACAATGCAAACACACAATGCCTCATTTACTTTAAATAAAAGGGGAAAATAACTTTTAAAAGGAATACAAGTGCACGTGAAGTAGAGAAGGCTAAATTAATGTGCTAATTAGGAATAAAATAACCATAACTAAGGCACATCAGTGTGCGGTATTATACTGGGGTGTCATTAAACTATACTTGAGTGTACAGTAAGGCAATGCCTTTAGTGGCAATAATGTTTGATAAGATGCTATTGAGTCACGGTGTTATTTAAACAGAAAGCAAAGGCCATCATAAACTATACCTGAGAACCAAAGACAAATGACAGTTTATTGCAGAGAATAGACCCAAAGAGGAAAGTATGCCTTTATCCTTTTACCACCTTGACTTGTATGATTGCTCACAAGTCCCACATTTCCCCATCTCAGCAGACAGACTCAATCCAAGAAAACAATTGCTTTTCCCTATTCTGTAATGTTTAAAAGCATTTTGTATATGCAGTGTGTGGTGGCACATGCCTTTGATCACAACACTTGGAAGGCAAAGGCAGGCAGAGCTCTGTGAGATCAAAGCCAGCCTGGTCTTTCAGAGTGAGTTTCAGGACAGCCATAGCAAAACAGAGAAACCCTGTCTCAAAAAACAAACAAACAAGCATTTTATACTTTCTTTTTTTTTCTCTATTTTCCCCCCAACATAACATCTCAATTGATTATTTGGAAATTCCATACAATGTACCCCCATCTTATACTTCTTTAGTCTCTTGCTTTTCCTGTTTTTCAGTTAGCCATAGGAGGATCTCATTTCACAGCATGCAAGAGCTAGCACTACCCTCAGAATGATTGATGGGTTTGGGTACCACGGAAGAAGTCACCTTCAGAATACTGCTCAAGTAATGAATGAACCATCTGGGGACAGAAGCTGACGTCAACCCCAGATTTCAGTGGCCCAAGATCTTAGCATTCCTATCTAAGCTTGTGACAGATAAAGGAAGGCATCCCGGAGGTGTTCATAAACATAAGCAGAGATGGTGTTCTGGAATCTTCCAAGAGGCAGCCAGCTTTTTGGAACTGGGCAAAAGATTGTGGAATGTTGTCCTCATTCCACAAAGGCACAAAAAAAGTCTTGATGGAGAACATGTTTGGTAACATGAAACATTTACTGAAAGATGACTAATGAAACTACTTGTATGCAGAAACTCAAAACTGGTCCACATGCAGAAAGCACATGTCATGGAATGCTCAGCTAACAAATAGGACATTGTAGGGAGTGGATAACAACCTGAATGAACGTGTATTATTGACATTAGCACGATGTCAAGGACCCCAAGTGCTTCAGACCCATAGGAATGGTAAAGCCTTCCTCTGCTCCAGTCATGAATGTTGCCAACTATTGACCAGTGTATATAAAAACTATCAACCAGAATTCTGTAATTAAAAGTTTCTTTCCCACCTGCCAGTTCCCAAATAACCATTCAGAGGCTTAATATTAATTATAAATGTTTGGCCAATGGCTCAGGCTTATTATTAGCTAGTTCTTACATTTAAATTAACCCATTTCCATTAATCTAAGTATTGTCATGTGGCCATGGTATTACTGGTCTACTAGCATGTTGTTCCTTGGCCAGCTGGATGGTGTTTCCCAGATTCAGCCCTTCTCCTGTACCTCTGCTTGGATGTCCTTCCTGGCTCTATCCTGCCTTGTCATAGGCCAGAGCAACTTTATTGAATCAACCAATGAGAGCAACACATATTCACAACATACAGAAAGACAACCCACATCAAATGTCCTCCTCCAGGATGATTGCAATGTGAAACTGCTTCCCTACAGAGACCTCCTATCAAGGTTAGCTAAACTGTCTTCTTTGTTCAGCTGTACACAGCAAGAGGCCTCCTCAATTAGGGTGTCTAATACTAATGCAATGAGTTTCCAGGCTGCTGCTGGTGCCTCTCCATCAGAGCACATTGCCTACCAGAGCCCAGCTTTTATGCATAGGTGTCTGTCCTTCTTCATTCCCAGTCACCCTAGTTAGGTCAATCCTTAAGCCATGCAACCACAGACATGGTAGGGCATGTTATGACTCCCTACAATGCTCAAGGACCAGCTGTGAAAAGAAGGCAAACAACAACAACAAAAAATACCATAAAATCCAGTGGTCAGGGAGGGCCTGGATGAAATGGTGTCTTCTGGACAGGATAAAACCAATGCACCCATGACTCACTGAAACTGTAGTTGCATCCACAAGCTCTGTACAAGATCAAACCAGTCAACATTCCAACATGGAGGGGTAGGGAATCGCCAGCCCCTACCTCCAGTGGAGGAGCTATTGGCAGTGATGACTGCCTGGCTTCCAGGGGAGAGAAACCCTGGAAGGTTTATGATGCTTCAGTGGACAGCTCCACACCCGTGAGTGTATGGGCAGCACAAATTAGAATCAGCAGGCTATGAGGGAGAGAGGGAAGGAGGGAGAGAGAGAGAGAAAGAGAGAGAGAGAGAGAGAGAGAGAGAGAGAGAGAGAGAGAGAGAGAGAGAACACAAAGTTGGGAGAGGTTGAGGAGGTAGGTGTGGGTCTGGGAGGAGTGGAAGGTGAGTATGGTCAAACACATTATAGGCATATATGAAATTCTACAAGAATTAATCAAATAAAAGGAACTGGTTGTAGCGTCATGTCTGTAATTTCAGTACGCAGGAGGCAGAAGCCAGAGGGATCATCAGTTGGATGTGAGCTTGGGGTACACAGCGGGTTTGAGACCAGCCTGAGCTAGATAGTACGACCATGCCTCAAAACTGAAATTAAAAGGAGACAAACTAAAATAGACAATAAGAAAGGGTTGGGACCATCATTCAGTAGAGCGTGTGGCTCATACTCAACCAGCGAGGAGCCTGGTTCAGCAGCAGATCACCACCTAGCATAAGCAAGAGGTTATGGGCTCCATAGACACCACCGCCCTCACCCCCAACCCATATACGTAATTAGTTTTTATGGTTATACTTATTCTGCCTGTATGTATGTCTGTGCACCACATGTATACCCTATGCCCGCAGAGGTCAGACAAGGGCATCAGATCCTCTGGAACTGGAAATATAGGTGGTTATAAGCTACTCTGTGGGTGCTAGGAATTGAACCTAGGTCCTTCTGGAAGAGGAGACAGGGCTCTTGACAATGGAGCCATCTCTCCGGCTCTGACCATCAAAAAAAGTGTTTTGATTACAAGAGAAAGGGGTGGAGGGGTGGCTCAGTGGGTGGAGGAGGCATTTGCCACGCAAGCCTATCAACCTGGGTTCAATCCCCGGGGCTCCCAGGAGGGTAGAAGGAGAGAATTGCTCCCCAAAGTTATCCTCTGACCTCCATATGCATACTGTTGTATGTGTACCCATCCACACACACATTATATATACGTACATAATAATAATAATAAATAAAAAGAGCCCGTGGAGGTGCAGCCTAAGAACAAGAAGTAAACTTGAAGTTAGCGATGAGAGAGCAAGGGAGAAACAAATAGTGTCATCACAGAATCTGCCTGTGCAGACGTAAAAATTTAAAAAATCTACCCGTCGGGAAGCTGTTAACTTTAAGAAGAGAGACAGGGAAGGAAGAAAAAAAAAAGAGTCCTTTTGGGGAGATTCCTCTTGCAAAGTGACATGGGCGCAAGAGAAGCTAAAATATATTAAAGATTAATATATGTTAAGAAGGAAAAAAAATAAGGTGGTTAGCAGAGGACAGCGATGACACTTCAGAGCACTAAAGAGATAATGAGTGGACATAAAATTATTCATACTGATATGACAAGGGGATTGGAAGCGTGCACCCAGGAGGAGGCCGTGACAAGGACTGATGTGCAGCAAGCGGGGACAGGAAGAGGGCAGAAGAGAACAAGGTAATAAAATCTAAGGCTGACTGAGGATGTCCGTCCATACTTTAATCTCGGCACCCTGGAGGCAGACATAAGGGGATCCTGACTTCCCCATCCGAGGGAAAAAAGAAAGGAAGGGAGGGTGGAAGGGAAGGGAGGGTGGAAGGAAAGGGAGGGGAGGGGAGGGGAGGGGAGGGGAGGGGAGGGGAGGAGGAGGGGAGGGGAGGGGAGGGGAGGGGAGGGGAGGGGAGGGGAGGGGAGGAGGAGGGGAGGGAAGAAAGGCTGGTAGTGTGGCTCTGTGATAGGGTATTTGCCTAAATTCCTCTGGTGAGGGGTGGGGGCCATAGCCCAGTGAGAGAGGTCTGTCCTAGAATCCCCTAAGAAAAGATTGAGGGCATGGCTCAATGGTAGAACACTTGCCTAGAATCCTCCAGTAAGAGGCTGAGGGCCTATCTTTAGTAGTAAAGAACTTCCCTAAAATTCCCTGGTGAGGGACTGGTGGTGTGGCTCAGTGGTAAACCATTTACAGTGGGTTCAATTCCCACAGTGGGGGGGGGGCGGTAGGGGGGGATGGGGGAGGCACACAAAACAAGACCAAAAACCAGGTGTGAAATTGACTGTTTATGAATTGTGTTTCAGGAAGATGAAGTAAAAGGTTCAAGGACAGGGTAAGAGGAGAAGCAGCAACTGTGATGTGTCCCCAGATACAGGCAGATAGGAGGAATGGAATTCAAAAGCGTTTCCTGAGAGCCTTACTTGACTCTAAAGAAATGGGAAGCATAACATTTAGCTGGGAAGAGAAAGGGCTTGGAAACAGAATGCAACTTGTAAACCTGGTGAACAAAAGAAAAAAGTTACTTCACAATTAACAGCTAAGTTGTATTTCCTTCTTTTTATTCCTTAATAGTTGGCGTTGCTTTAAAGCAACGGTGTGCTATCCCTTTGAAGACAATGGGATAAGGGCTGACCAACTTCCACTGCCAACCCACAAAAAGCAATTGAAAAATAAAGGCCTACTTTTGGGGTTTGGAAAACAGGGTGTCATGTAACATGTAGGGTTCATGTAAGGAAGGTCTCAGAGTGGGTGGCACCATTCCCTAGGCAGGGGGTCCTGAACTGTGTGAGAATGGAGGAACTGAATTAATGCATACATTAATTTCTTTCTGCTCTTGACTGTGCAGGTGACTAGCTCCCTCAAGTTCCTTCCTCTCAAGTTGACTTTTCTATAACGATGAACTGTACCATTGAATTGCAGACTAAAATAAAAACCTTCCCTAAACTGCTTTTGACTTGAGAGCTGAGGGCTGTAAGTTGTCTCTGTGTACAGTGATTTCAAGTTTACTGTTTTTGAGACAGGAATTATCCATATAAAAGTGTTTCTTGCTGGGCAGTGGAGGCGCATGCCTTTAATCCCAGTACTCGGGAGGCAGAGCCAGGTGGATCTCTGTGAGTTCGAGGCCAGCCTGGGCTACAGAGTAAGGTCCAGGACAGGCACCAAAACTACACAGAGAAATCCTGTCTCGAAAAACAAAAACAAAATTAAAAAAAAAAAAAGTGTTTCTTTAACTGAGAAGCGATAATATAAAGGATGTATAAAGAAGAGGCCATTAAATCTTTAACATGAGATGGAACCACCATGCAATGTAAAGTCATTTCCACACACTGAATAAATGAGTGAAAAGTGTGTCATTACTCGGAGATCTATAACAGATGTAATGACTTAGGAAATTTGACAATTTAGGAAACACCTGAAGAGTCTGCTTGACCAATAAGGGATTAGATGTCACTTTCTTATTTCCACAACAAACTACTTGACAAGAGCAACTTAAGGAAGAAGGAGTTCATTTTGGCTCGTGGCTTGAGGGGATACAGTCCAAAGTGGCAGGGAAGGCAGGGAAGCGAGAATGTGAGGCGGCTGGTCCCACCGACTCCCCAGTCAGGAAGCAGAGAGAGATGGACGCTGGTGCTCAGCTCACCTTCTCCTCTCTTTTATTCCAACATTTACTTACTTTATTGCATCTGTAGATGGGTGTGTGGTGAGCCAAGGTGATGTGTGGAGGTCAGAGAACAACTTACGGGAACTGCATCTCCATGTCACCATATGGGTCTCAGGGATCTAACCCATGTTGTCAGGGTTGGGGGCAAGCGCCTTTACCCCCTGAGCCATCTCACTGGCCCCCTTTTTCCTTTTTATTTGGTCTGGGACCCCAGCCCACAGAAAGATGCTACCCTTATGTAGGGTGGGTCTGTCCGCCTGAATTAATCCATTATAGACCTGCCCAGAGGTGTGTCTTCTAGGCCATTATTAATACCTTGCAGTTAACAATCAAAATTAATAACTACAGGTGTGGAAAGATAAATGACTCTGGCAACTGAAAAGCATAAAAAGAAAAATGGCCGAGATTAAATATGACATTTACACTAGAAAACAAGATTAGTCAAGGTAGGAAGAAACATAATATATGTGAATATATGTATATATTCTTAACCTACATAAGTTATTATAAGCCTTTTCTCTTAATAGTTTTATAATATGTGATAATTTTTCACTAAAATTGACAGGCTAAACTACCCAAAATTTACAGACGTATTTTATATAAGAAAGAATAAATGAACTATAAGTTCAAATGAAGTATTTCTGCCATTACATGCAGAAAAATCCTTTCTAAAAACTTTTTAAATTTACATAAACAGTATGAAGTTATTGGAAATTTATGTTAGCAAGTTAATAATATATTAATGACAGCTAATTAACATTTAAATTTTTATTACTTTTTGTGTGTGTGTGTGTGTGTGTGTGTGTGTGTGTGTGTGTGTGTGTGTGTGTATGAATGAAAGAGGGCCTGCGGGGAGGCCAAGAAGACAGCTTGGGGGAGTTAGTTCTTTCCTTCGCCATGTGGGTCCTAGGGATGAAACGTGGGTCATCAAGCTTGGCAGCAAACACCTTTACTGGCTGAGCAATCTCACCAGCCCAAACTAATATTTTAAGTAACCACTTCTTACTAATCTTAACAAAATTCGTGTGTGTCAAATATGATATGATCTTTACAATGGCGTAAGATTTATAGTACGTCTATCCTTATTTAATACACAAAGCCCCGAGGCTTAGAGACGCTAAGGAAGTTATCCACGAGGACACAGACTGTATATAGAAGAGACTACAGACTTTTATCTCCCCAAATGGGATATTATTATACGGCTTCCTCTGGGATTTATTCTTTTACATTTGACCTATACTGACTGGGCTGTCTGTTTACACATTCACTTCAAACATATCATTTCAAAAGGATTACAGAATAGTCCTATATGTAGACATGAAATATAATTTATGGAAGCATTTTCTCCTTGAACCCAGCGAGACGGCTCAATAGGTAAAATAGCTTGCTGCTCAAGAAGGATGACCTAAGTTTGATCCCTACAACCCCCGAGAAAACAGTTTCTGTAATCTCAGCACTCCCACAGTGAGATGGGAGGTGGATTTGGGAGAACCTTCAAGGATTTTGTGGGTCAGCTAACTGCAGTGCACAGGACAGCACTAAGAGAGATTCTGCCTCAAAAAGGCTGAAGAAGAAAACCAATCCTAAGATTTGCCCTCTGACCTCCACACTTGGGCTATGACACTCATACCCATTAAATGAAAAACAGCAACACCCGTTCCCTCCTTGCTGGACACATATGATGTTACCATTTTATGTTATCTTATCATATACAGATCTGTATAAATTTAGTATTTAAATACCTAGAGTATTTTTATACAGTTTGCATCCAGGCATAGTAGCACACACTTTAATCCCAGCCCTCAGGAGGCAAAGGCAGGCAGATCTCCGTGAGTTTGAGACCAACCTGATCTACAGGCCAATTCTAGGTGAGCCGCAGCACATAGTAAGACAGTGTCTTGGGGGTGGGGTGGGGTGGAGAATAAATTTTGTAGGCACATAAGTTGCTGATTCAAGAACTTTTAAACACTGCGTAGTCTCAACTTTAAATCTAGTTCTCTAAAATGTCTTTAATCTCTTGACGTCATCAAAAAAATTGTTAATTAAACTTTGTGTTTTGCTGCTAATAGTTCCATTTGTGGTTGCAGCCTGCCACTTAAAAGAGAAACGCAAGGAAGGAAAAAGTACTTCAGTGGCTCCCAACAGATAAAAGGACAGAAAAGGAAACAAAACAAAACTTTTCTCCATTCTTTGTGGAAAATTACAGAAACCGGCAGAGAAAATGCCAGGGATGAAATTTATTCACTCCAGGGGTGCATGGCTGGAACCAAATGGAAGCGGATTGAAATAGTAAACCCAAGTATTTTGGTACTAACTATCTCTTTAAAAAAATTCGAAATCCTGTCATCCCAACATTTTGGAGGCTGAGACAGGAAGATTGCTGTGAGTTTGAGGTTAACCTGAGCTGCAGAGTGAGTTCCAGCACAGACCAGGTTACAGAATGAGAATCTGTCTCAAAAAATGGGGAAGATATTTTATATATTTAGGGGTAACCACAGAAGGTTTCAGTATACATGTTGGTAGCGAAATCATAGCTATAGCCATCAAGCTCCCCAACTTGGGATGTGTTTTGATGTTGCATTGTATTTTTATGAAGACCGAATAATATGAATACATTTTTATTGGGGAATGAACTTGAGGAGTGTGTGTGTGTGTGTGTGTGTGTGTGTGTGTGTGTGTGTGTGTACGAGTGTCTGTGGGGGCCAGAGAAGTCAGATATATTGGAGCTGTAACTGTAGGTTGTTGTCAGCTGTCCAGCATGGATGCTGAGAACAGAATTTGGTCCTCCGCAAGAGCAGTAAGCACCTCGAACCACTGAGACACGCTCTCCAGACACTGGAGTTCATCTCGACTAGAGAAGTGAATGCCGGGAGGGAACTTCCTGGGATGCCAGAAATGATGCATATATACCTAGATGGCGACTAAATGTATGGAAATAGATTTTGCTAGACATTTGAGATCTGCGTATTTCATAACGGATACATTACATTCCAACCAAAAGAGAAAACTGTCCCAGATAGTTGGCATCATATAAATCACACATCTAGAGGGGACTGGATTCATTTTCCCCAGAGCTTCTTATAGGTCTTTATTGTCATTTAAATATTCCATATGTGAGCAAGGCTTGATGATACAGGCCTGTAATCCCAGCTTCTCAAGACCGATGAAGAAGTGAAAAGGCAAAGGATTCTTCTGGCTGCAGGGTAAGTTCAAGGACAACCTGTACAATGTAGTGAAATAGAAAGTAAACTGAAAAGGATTGGGGGTGCTGGGGATATAGTTCAGTCGGTAAAGTGTTTGCCTCCCAAGAATGAGGACATGAATTTGATCCCCTGTATCCACTGGGTATCAAAAACGCTGGGAGTGGTGGGGGTGTACTTGGAATCTCAGGGCTCTGGTGGCAAAGACAGACAGATCCCCCAGAGCTTACTGGTCAGCACATCTAGCCAAACCAGTAAGCCCCAGGTCCCAGGCATCACCATGTTCAAGAGTCTGTGTTTATGCCAGGCAGTGGTGGCGCAGGCCTTTAATCCCAACACTCAGGAGGCAGAGGCAGGTGGATCTCTGTGAGTTCGAGGCCAGCCTGGTCTACAGAATGAGTTCAAGGACAGCCAGAGCTACACAGAGAAATCCAGTCTCAAAAAAAAAAAAAAAAAAAAAAAAAAACCCAGAAAAAAAAAGAACAACAACAAAAAAAAGGAATCTGTGTTTACAAACAAAGCAAGATAGAGAATGACTGAAGTTGGCCTCTGGCCTTTACATGTAAGTGCATGTGTGCACCCTCATTCACATATCCCTACACACACACACACACACACACACACACACACACACACACACACACACACACACCAGACGAAGGGTTTGGAACATAAACAGGTGGTGGAGTACTTGCCTAGCATGGGCAAGGCCCTAAGTTCAATACCCAGTTTGTAGAACAAAAAATAGCAACAAAATCCTCCCAAAGAAAAGAAATATTGGGTGGAGAGATGGTTCTGTGGTTAAGACCATTGGGCTGCTTCTTCCAAAGGACCCGGGTTCAATTCCCAGCACCCACATGGCAGCTCACAACTGTCTTAAAGCTCCAGTTCCAGGGGGATCTGGCATCCTCACACAAATATGCATGCTGGCAAAACACCAATGCACATGAAATAAAAATAAATTAATTTTTAAAAAAGTAAAGAAATGTTACATATTGTGTAGGAAGTACACAAACACGAAACGTCAAATGCTGGCAAGGTGACGAACTTCTTTTCTCTTTTTCGCTTTGATGACTGAATCCCGTTTCATATTCAACTCACCCCTGACAGACTGATGTCTTAGCAGTCCCCACTGGTTTACTCTATCAAAAACCTTCAGACACAGTTTTGTTCGTATCTGTTTTAATTTTCTACATTTTGTGCATTTATTTATATATATTTTGTGTGTGTGTGTGTGTGTGTGTGTGTGTGTGTGCTGTGTCTGTGTGTGTGTGAGAGTGTATGTGTAAACAGCAGAGGACAACTTTCTGAAATCGGTTCCTTCCACCATGTAGGTCCTAGGGATTGAACTCAGGTCCTCAGGCTTAGCATCAAGTACCTTTATCCACTGAACCATCTTCCCAGCCATGTATCTTTAATTATTCACTGGAAACAGATTCCCAGGAAGCTGTCTTTCAGTGATCCGAAGAGGAAACAGCACACAAACTGCCTGACAACTGCTACCCAGAAGCTGAATGGAATCAGTACCATGTGTCCCACTCAAAAGAGTTAAGATTTGATCAACATGGCCTAGAACCCCTTGGACCACCTCAGAAATAAAAATGGCCAAAGAGACAGAGTGAGCTCATCTTGAAAAATTAATGACATTTGGCATAGTCCCTGAGTTAATAGTGAGCATTGTGATAGCTTTTTTCCAAGCACACCCAGGTCAAATGTTCCTCTCTAGATTCTCAGTCTCAGTCTTGGAATTTTGAAGGATAAAAATCCTTCAAAGATCTGGGAACTTTTCCAGACATCTCAAATACTTTGGAAAATGCCAATATAACTTCTGATAAAATTAATATTTTATTATGAGCTATATTATGATACAAAAATGCAGAGCCAAGCTCTGGTTTCAAATGTTTTTTTTTTTTTCTCATTTGATTTGTTGTAGATCAAACATGGATTCTTGAACATATTAGGTAACTAGTCTACAACTGAGTCACACCCTCAGCCCTTCACTGGAGGATTCTAGACAGGTGATCTACCACTGAGCCACACCCCAGCCCCTGGAGGATTCTAGGCAGAGGCTCTACCACCGAGCCACACCTCAGCCCCTCACTGGGGGATTCTAGTCAGGGGCTCTACCTCTGAGCCACACCTCCAGCTCCTCACTGGAGGATTCTAGGCAGGGGCTCTACCACTGAGCTACACCTCCAGCCCCTCACTGGAGAATTCTAGGCTGGTGATCTACCACTGAGCCACACCCCCAGCCCCTCACTGGGGGATTCTAGGCAAGTGCTCTACCACTAAGTCACACTCCAGCCCCTCACTGGGGGATTCTAGGCAGGTTCTCTACCACTGAGCCACGCTCCCAGCCCTCTTTTTCTTTCCAGACAGAGTTATACTAAGTTGTTTAAGCAGACCTAAAACTATTGCTAAAGTTCATGCACTCCTTAAACTTGAGGGATGACTGACTGCCTCAGTTTTCCTGAGTAACTGGAAACCAGACTCGGCTCGACACTCTTTTACTATGGCTTATATTCCATGGGCAATATTTTTATACTGCTGAAAAGTTATTTAGGTTCAGGAGCATTTAACATTTGACAGACCTGGTTTCCTTCTTCCCCACAAGCACCCATTTTCTTTGTTTTCTAGAAACAGCTATCTTGGCTGGCAGCAACAGAGAGAACCTTGGTCTTCCACTTGCATTTCCCAACCTCTTAGTGTAACGGTGCAGACGTTTGTTTGTGAACACAGTATTTGAAGATCCTCGAGATTTTGGTTGGGATCCAGTTCATCTGTTACAATTTAGTGATGTGCTAAGCTCCCTTTCCATCTCTTGGACCCTAAAATGACTTCATGTCTTGGCAAAGCTTTACAGTTTCAATATCCACAGACAGATCCAAACTTTCTTATTCACCCCACCATGCTAGACTGTCACTAGTGATTCTGGGCAATGAAAAAAACATCCAAACTGGCAAACTTCAGAAAAAGCAGTTCTCTCCCCCACCCAACACCAGACATATTTTGCCTCCTCGAAACAAAAGGCCAACCTGTTCCCTTTTGAAAAATTTGTGATGGAGTTATTTTAGCTTCTGAAATTTTCCATTCTGGAGCAAGAATTTATATTGGAAAAGAAAAAAAAAAAGAAAAGGAAAACTCCTATCAGCTCTATATTTCTTAGTAATTGTAAGAGCTCTGAATATGACGGCACTGGATCTCAATTCTTGCCTTGATAGATGCTTCTTATGTGATTTAGTCTGAACAGTTCTCATTCCCACATCTAGCCTAGCCCCAAAGCATTTTTTGGATCATGGAAGAAGGCCCTGGGGGTAGGATCACTTGCTTAGGCTCAGAGGAACGGAAGGCCTCCCCCTAGTCTGTTTAGAGATGGTTGACTTTCTGTGGAGAAACTTGTAGCTTCCTCCTCCTCCCATATGACTATAGCCTGAGACTTCTCCACTAAAAAGGACCTTCTACATATATTCGCTAACCCATCTTCTCCTCATCTGTGCTGTAATAATAAACTTTTTGAGTTTCTGGACTGCTGCTGATCCATCTCCGTCAGAGTGCATGGCCCACCCCACCCCAGCTTTCCTGTATGTGTGTCTATAGTTTCTTCATTCCCCACCGTGCCAGTCAGGTCAATCCCAAAGCTGTGTTGGTCAAGGCAAGGAATTGTGTTTGGCACTCAGGTGGCACATGCCTTTAATCCCAGCACTCAGGAGGCAGAGGCAGGCAGATCTCTGTGAGTTTGAGGCCAGCCTGGTCCCCAAAGCGAGTTCCAGGAAAGGCGCAAAGCTACACAGAGAAACCCTGTCTCAAAAAAAAAAAACAAAAAAAAAAAAAAAAAGTTGGGCATGGCAGTGTTGGAGAGATGACTCAGCAGTTAAGAGCACTGGCTGCTCTTCCAGAGGACCCAGGTTCAATGCCCAGCACCCACATGGCAGTTCACAACTGTCTGTATTTCTAGTTCTAGAGGATCTGGTACCCTCACACAGACAAACACGGAGGCAAAACATCAATGCACATAAAAATAAATCTTGAAAAAAAAGAAATACAAAAGTTGGGTATGGCTATTTGCATGCCTGTAACAACAGTGCTGTGTTGGGGTAGAGAGAAGAGGACATCTGGGGCTTGCTAGTAGCCAGCCTAGCTCCAGGTTCAGTGGTGGATCCTATTTCAAGGGAATAAGGCAGAGTTATAGAGCAGGACACCAGACATCTTCCTCTAGACACACACACGGGTCCTAAAGAAAAAAAAAATCTACAGATTGTAACATTACATTTTTCCCCTTTGTTTTTTAAGATGCTTTGGGAAGTTCATAGCATATTTTGATCATATTTATATGCAGTCTCTCCTCCTAATTCCTTCCAGCTCTACCCCCATCTCTCTACCCCTTCCTCAACTCATTGTCTTCTTCTTCTTCTCCTCCTCCTCCTCCTCCTCCTCTTCCTCCTCCTCCTCCTTCTTCTCCTCCTCTTCTTCTTCTTCCTCCTCC
Source organism: Peromyscus maniculatus bairdii (assembly GCF_049852395.1). Lineage (NCBI taxonomy): Eukaryota > Metazoa > Chordata > Mammalia > Rodentia > Cricetidae > Peromyscus > Peromyscus maniculatus. The sequence continues at coordinate 24,221,848 of NC_134874.1, read as the reverse complement.
TTCTTCTTTTTAAATAGCCCATGGACTCCAATCTGTGCTTCCCCTTCCTGTCAGGAATCACCTTTAAGTAAAATGAATTCTTTCTCTCCCAGAAACCACCAACTATCCAGAGCTCCTCCATTAGGGGTAGGGGCTCATGAACCCCTTTCCGCTCCATTTTGATTTTGATTGGCTTGATCTTGTGCAGGTCTTATGAAGGTGACCACAGCTGCTATGAGTTCATGAGTGCAGTAGTCCTGTTGTAGCCAGAAGATATTTTTACATTCTGGTCCTCCCAAACCTCTGAGTCTTAGGATCTTTCTGTCCCCTCTTTCTGTGATGGTTCCTGAGGCTTGGGAACAAAGTGTAATAATATAGTTGTCCCTTTTGTTAGTGAGCACCCCACTGACATTAATTCTTTGCACTTTGACCTGCTGTGATTTTCGGCATTCAGCCCTGCCCACTGCAGAAAGAAACTTCTCTGATGAGGTCTGAGAGCTGCAGTAATCTATGGGAAGACGACTAAGAATCTAGAAGGCAGTTTGAAATTGTGCAGTTCGTAGAGTAAGAGTAGCAGGTTCACTTCTGGAGCCTGTGAGCTCCCTAAAAAGGGGTTCTTGGTTAGGTTTACAGTACCAGGCCTGTGTTCCCACCTGCTGACAGGCCTTAAATCCAAGCAGAAAGTGGTTAGTTCCCCCACAACATCTGTGCCGCTATTATACCCACAGGCATGTCTTTCTGCAAGATCTTAGTATTGGGTTCACCTAGAGACAAGGTCAACTTCATGCTTTATTACCGAGTGATAGAACCCTCCAAGCGCTAATCTTCCCTGAAACTTGTTATTTCCAATTACCTTGTTTATTTAAATTTATCTATTAATTTATTCACTTTACAATAGGGTCTTAATATGTATAGCCCAAGCAGACCTGGAACTCCCTATGCAGTCCAGTTGGGCCTCAAGTTCATAACCTGGTCTCTGTCTCCCTATATGCTGGGATTACAAGTGTGTCACCATGCCTGGCTGTCCAGTTAGCTTTTTATCTTTCTACACACACACACACAGATAAAAAAAAAATAATAAATAAAAAGTTGTTTTTAAAAGTAACAAGCAGATATCTCTCAGTGGTAGAACACTTGCCTAGAATTCACCAGGTCCAAGACATCCATCTCCATCATTACACAAACCCAGTGTGTAATCGCAGTATTTGGAAGTTGGAGACATGAGAATCATCGGTTCAAAAGTCATCCTTTCCTACATAGCCAGTTCAAGTCCAGCCTAATCTACGTGATACTCTGCCTCAAGAAAGAAAGATAGAAAGAGAGAGAGAGAGAAAGACAGAAAGAAAGGGAGGGAGGGAGGGAGGGAGGGGGAGGGGGAAAGGAAAGGAAAAAGAAAGAAAAGAAGAAATGGCTCATTAGGTAAAAAGCGCTTGCTCCCACCAGGCAGTGGTGGTGCACACCTTTAATCCCGGCTCTTGGGAGGCAGAGGCAGGCAGATCTCTGTGAGTTCGAGGCCAGCCCGGTCTACAGAGTGAGTTCCAGGACAGCCAAGGCTGAGAGACCCTGTCTGGAAAAACAAAGAAAGAAAGAAAAAGAAAAAGAAAAAGAAAAAGAAAGCGCTTGTTCCCAAGCATGATCACTTAAGTTTGCTACATGGCACTGCGCAGTGGGAGGGAGAGAACCAACTCCTACAATTTATCCTCTGACCTCCACACCCACACCATGGCATAGGCGTACTACCCTCCCCAACAGGAGTGAAATAAATAAATGTAATAATAAATAAGTAGGAGATTAAAAACAAAATCTTACCCAGAAAGCTGGGAGCATTCCTTGTTATGCCCATAAATACAGAGAATTCAAAAGTTTACCGAAGTTCCTAGAACTTGAGTTGTGGGCAGGGATAATGTTACTGTTCATCACTGTCTACTTATTTTCTATTTAAGGGACTTTATCTTCCTAGTAGAGGGGGCTGGCTTAATAGAGTGTCGGGGGAAATGTCCAGTGAATTTATTGATTGGATGTATGATGATAAATGCAGTCAACTCACCTTCTAATCTTCCTTCAGGTTAGCCTCACCGAGGGCAAATGAAATTATTTTCACTATAGCCATGAAGGTCTTTTTTCTTTTCCTTTGGTTTCCGGAACCATACACATGTCTAAATGACTTTTTTTCTCTCTCCAAAAGAGTAAGAATTTAAGGAGGGAGATAGTTCCATATATGGTATTCTGCCTAGATGTAAAGGTTTATCATTTCATCTAGAAACTATCAAGTTAAACCAGGATAATACAGAAGAAAAAAAACAAACAAGAAATACATACACGATTCACACTGTATCAGAGAAATCAGCTATAACACCTTAAGGGGGGAATAAAAAAAAAGCGAGGACATTTGCCAAGTGTAAGAAAAGATACCTGGGCTGGAGAGATAGTTCAGTTGGTAAGGTGCTTGGCTTGTAAGTGTGAGGACCTGATCTTGAGTCCCAGAACCCATCTTTTAAAAAAGCTGGGTATAATTGCATGTGCTTGTAATCACCACGCTGAGGAGGCCCACAGGCAGAACCCTGGGGTCTCTGCTTGCTTGGCAGTTCTAGGCCAGTGAGAGATCTAATCTCAGAAAGTAAAATACACCTAAATCAGTTTGCCTGGGCTAGCCAGATGGCCCATCAAGTAAAAATGCCTGCCACGGAGCCTGAAAACCTGAGTTTGCTTGCCTGGACCTACATAATAGGAGGTGAGAACCAACTCCTACAAATTGTCTTCTGACTTCTTCATGCATGCACACACACATAACACAGACACACACACACACACACACACACCATACACTCACACCCCCCCCCCAAGAGTTTTAAGGCTCTCCACACAGAGTAGAAAGAGAAGCGATCTAGAAGAAGGGAATGATGCTATTTAGCAAAACAATTTTATTTTATTTTTTATTTTTTTCCAGAGGTGAGGACCGAACCCAGGGCCTTGTGCTTGCTAGGCAAGCACTCTACCACTGAGCTAAATCCCCAACCCTACAATTTTATTTTCATTGTCCATTTTCTTTCTCTCTCTCTTTTCTCCTCCAACCCAGGCTGGGCTCAAACTCACTGTCACCAAGGACAACCTTGAACCCTTGATCTGCCTGCATCTATCTCCTGAGTGACAGGTTGATGGATATTTGTCACCACACCCTGGTAAACATGGAGTTCTTGCTGTGCGTCTCCTCCCTCTTGTTGGCAAAGCACAGATGCAGCAGTGAGAAGGTTCTTACTTCAGTGACCTGATAGGAAGTGTGTGTCTGTCCTTCTGTCACATTGGAGTGGCTCCTCACACTAAGGCCTACAGCTCCCGTAATAAGGTTGGCTCGCCTTTCAGGGAACTCGGCTGACTCACAACACTGTTGTGTTTCCCGATGCTCTCAAGTCCTCTTTTTACTGAAGATGAGTACAGAGGCTCTGTCGGCATTTATCACATTTGTTTATTATTCTGTGAGTGCATTGGGGCATTCCAGTTCAGTTTGCGTGTGAATGTCAGAGTACAACTTGCAGAACTTGGTTTCTTCTTCTGTCCCGTGAACCCTGGGGATGAAACTTGGGTCATCAGGCTCTGCGGCGGCAGCAGCTTTTACCCACTGAGCCATCTCTTCAGTTACATTTCCTATGTCCTTGAACCTCCTTAACTGGCAAATACTCGTGTGGCATGACTTTTCCTATATTTATTTAGTTGGTTGGGTTTTTGTTTTGTTTTTTTTTGAGACAGGGTTTCTCTATGTAACAGCCGCGGCCATCCTGGAACTCATTCTGTAGACCAGACTGGCCTGAACTCACAGAGATCCACCTGCCTCTGCCTTCCGAGTGCTGGGATTAAAGGTATTTGCCACCACTGCCTGGCTAGTTAGTTTTTAGTTAGTTAGGCTGGTTAGTTGTAAAGCCTTAAAACAACAACAACAAAACAAAAAACCAAAAAAAAAAAAAATACACTTTCTGTTGACCTGTGTGCCATGGTGTGTGCCTATCATGGTGTGTGTGTGTGTGTGTGTGTGTGTGTGTGTGTGTGTGTGTGTGTGTGCTGATGTGTGAGTGTGTAGGTCAGAGGACAATTCCAGGTGTCATTCTTGACTTCCATGTTAAATTTGAGGCAGGGTCTCTCGCTGTTCACTTGCAAACACCAAGGGGCTGGCCCAGGAGCTTCCAGGGATTCTCTTGTCTCCGCCTCCCATTTGCAAGAAGAGCACTGGGCTTACCATACAAGCTACTTCGTTTGGCTCTTATGTGGGTTCCTAGGGAATTTAAACTTAGCAAGTGTTTTATTTATTGAGCCTTCTCTCCAGCTTTGTTTTGGTTCTTTTGAGAAATGATCTCACCGGGTAGCCCAGATTAGTCTGACACTCACTATTGAGTCCAGGCTGGTCCTGAACTCTCGATCCTTATGTACCTCAGTTTCCTGTGTACTGACATTCCAGACTTGTATCACCATGCTTGGCTGGTGACTAGGGTTTTAGTAGATCGAGGAGGTTGAGTTCCACTTTAGAGTCAACAACAACGTAAGGACAGAAATTTCCCTTTGTGTACTGTTTTCCTTCAAATTAGAAAGTGGGGTGGAGGGACTGGGAGGATAGCTGAATGGGTCAAATGCTTGAGTTTGATCCTTAGGAGTCACCCCAAAAAGCTGGGCCAGGATCCTGTCACACCAGCGCTGGAGATGTAGAGACAGGCAGGTGGCTGGGGCTAAGTGGTAGCCATACGTTCATGGACACATACCCACCCACTCGCCCACACATAGACACACCCACACAAAGAAAACCAGGATGGGGTAGGTTGGGGATGGGAAGCAGGATGGAAGCACTCACAGAACATTTCCTTCTCAAGAATGCTTGCAGTGTTTGAATTTGTGGCTGGGCATGTAGCACAGTGTCTAGAAAGTGCTGAAGGACCAAGGTTCAATACAGCACAAGAGGGAAAAAAATCACATATTAAACAGAGTTGTAGGGGAAAGCTTTTAAGCCAGAATTTAACTAATTTTCTGATAATTTGAAATTCCATTATATAATAAATCACATCTCGAAAATTGTAATTAAAAAACATTCATTCGCTTCCAAGTGGAGAATCGTTTCTCTGCAGTTGATACGGGTTAATCTGGATTTCTGTCCTGTCATCTCTGTGAAAGGATACTCGTGGCCTTCTGCTTTCCTGGCTGTCTGTGCTAATTTCCTATTACAGATTTGTCTTTAATTTCTCAAATCTTACACGCTGCAGGTTTTGCTCTGTTGTCTCATTTCCCAGAAGACTGGCGGAACAAGAGAGAGGTACTGGTCACCTCTCATTCATGAAAAAGCTCCACAGTGTATTAGGCCGATAATAGTTCAGGAAATTCCAGAATGACTGATAGGCTTTCATGGAAATAGCTTCAAGTGAGGGAGCCTTAAAATATTAACAAAAGGGGCTAGAGAGATGGTTCAACTGTTAAGAGCACTCACTGGCTGCTCTTCCAGAGGACCCGGGTTCAATTCCTAACACCCACACGGAGGCTCACTACTGTCTGCAACTCCAGTCCCAGGGGATCCAGATGCCTTCTTCTGGCCTCTAAGAGCAATTCACATACACAGTATGAAGACCTTCATGTGGGCAAAACACCCATACACACTAAAACAAAAACAAGAACAGACAAACAAAAACACCTAACAAAAGCTAGGCTTGGTGGTGTAAGGCTTTAATCTCAGCATTTAAGGGTAGGGGTAGGGGGATTAGGAGTTCAAGGTCATCCCCAGCTACAATTCAGTTGAGAAGAATCTGGGCTACTTGAGATCCAGTCTCAAAAACAAAATAAAACCAAAACCAAACAAACAAAAAACCCAGGCTGGTGAGATAGCTCAACAGGTAAAGGTACAAGCTGAGTTTGATCTCCTGGACCCATTTGGGGGAAGGAGAGAACTGACTCCCAGAGGTTGTCCTCTGAATTACAATTATGTGTGAAAACACACACACACACACACACACACACACACACACACACAGAGAGAGAGAGAGAGAGAGAGAGAGAGAGAGAGAGAGAGAGAGAGAGAGAGAGAATAAATGAGAGGGGAATGGAGAGATGGTTCACTGGTTAAGAGCAAGTACTGCTGTTGCAGAGACTTGAGTCCGGTTCCCAGAACACTATCAGTTAGCTGACAACTGCCTGTAACTCTAATTCTAGGGCATCTGACGCCCTCTTTGGCCTCTGCAGGGGCCTGCAACACAGGCGCGCACACGCGCGCGCGCGCGCACACACACACACACACACACACACACACACACACACACACACATAGATGTAACCAACCGTCTTATTAAGTAAGAAACACAGAACCAATGCAAAGAAGAAAGCCAAGAGGTCAGAGCTAAGAGCTAAAACCTTACCCTTCCTCCTGCGGTGGTCCTACCTCTCCGAACCAGAACCACTTCCTGTGTGTCTGTCTTTTTATAGTCTTTCTGTTCTGTCTTCTCATTGGTTGTAAACCCAACCACATGACCACCTCGTCATGGCCTGTCTGTATAGACCTCCAGGTTTTCTATGTTTGGTATTGAGATTAAAGGCATGTGTATCCAATACTGGCTGTATCCCTGAACACACAGAGACTTACCTAGCTCTGCCTACCAAGTGCTGGGATTACAAGCGTACGCCACCACTGCCCTATTTTCCTATGGCTTGCTAATAGCTCTGATCCCTGGGCAACTTTATTTATTAACATACAAATAACATTTGAATACAAATAAAATATCACCATACACACACACCAAAACTAAATCTTTTCCAAAAAGAATTAGTCTGGACTTTCAACAGATTTTTATGTGTATGGATGTTTTTGCCTGCATATAGGCCTGTGTACCACTTGTATGCTTGGTGCCTGAAAAATCCAGAAGAGGACAGAGATTTTCCCCAGGAATGGAGTTACAGATGTTTGTAAGCATCCTTCATGTGGGCGCTTGGAATCAAACCCGGGTTCTCTGGAAGAGCTGCCAGTGCTCTTAACTGCTGAGCCATCTCTCCAACCCCTGGACTTTAATAATAATAATAATAATAATAATAATAATAATAATAATAATAATGGATATAATGTCAAAAGTCTGTATGTGTTCAGTGCAGACACATTTAACACACACACACACACACACGCACACGCACACGCACACGCACACGCACATGCACACGCACACACAGGACATAGTTCAGTCAATAGGCATGCTTGCCCAGCATGCACAAAGCCCTGAGTTCCACAGTCTGCACCTCAGAGACTGGACTTGGTGGTGTATAAGTTAATCCCAGCCCTGGTGAGGTGGTGGCAGGACGTTCAGGAGTTCAGAGTCATTGTCTTCTTCATAGCAAGTTCAAAGTCAGGCTGTGTCACATGAAGAGGAGGAGGAAGATCTGTGCTTATGTGTGTTTGATTTGAAGTTGGTGGAATCTGGGATGGTGGTGTCCTGTGGATATTGATGGCCAGATATACATCTTCAAACCAGTTAAGACACCAAGGTTTCTGCTTCTCTAACTCTACCTTTCTTTGCTCTACATATTCTAGGTAAGTATTTCTCAACCTGTGGATTGAGACCCATGGGGCAGAAGGGATTGTCGAACGACCCTTTCACAGGGGTCACCCAAGACCATTGGAAAACACAACTATTTACACTACAATTCATACCAGAAGCAAAATGACAGTTATCAAGTAGCAATGAAAATAATGTTATGGTTGAGGGTCACCACAACATGAGGAACTGTATTAAAAGGTCACAGTGTTAGGAAGGTTGAGAACCGCTGTGCTAGATGCCTGTATTTTGTCCTTTAGGCCCACAGCGAAGCATGTTGATTTGCTTTCATGCATAGTTAAACACAGGGCTTCTGAAGAAATGCCAAGCTTTGGTTTAATGGTCCCCTCCACACACACACCCCGCTTCTCATTTTGTCGTGTTCAAACCTTCAGAAAAGTTGTAGGTTTCGCGAAACTGTGCCTCTCACAAGCTTCTCTTAGATTTACCAACTGCCAATATTTCCCCACATTTGCCTCTTTTCTATTTGTCTTTCCTTCCTTTGATACACAGACATTGTTAAACCACTTAAGAATTTACTGCAGACATCCTGACACTCCATTCCTAAGGACTGCAGCATATATCTCCCAAGGAAAAGGATATTCTTCTACGTAGCCATAATGCAACTAGATGGGATACTTAACACTGATTTAATATCATTACTTAAAAATATGCTCCATATTCAAATTGTCCTAATGGTTCCAATAAAGTCCAATGTAGATTTGTTTTGTTTTTATTTAATCAGGGGTTTTCTGGTGCCCTGTTTTCTTCTTATAATTTAAATTATTTATGTTTAGTGTGTCTGTGTGTGTGTGTGTGTGTGTGTGTGTGTGTGTGTGTGTGTGTGATTGTGGCAATCATAGAACAATTTGTGGCAGTCAGTTCTCTCCTCCCACCATGTGGGTCCTGGGAATGGAACACAGTTCATCAGACTTGGCAACAAGCGCCTTTACCCACTGAATCACATTGCCAGCTCTGCTTTCTTTGGCTTTTTATTTCTTTTCTATTGTATGAGGAATTTCATCTTCTCTTTTTTCCCCCCTTTGAAACAGTAAGTTATAGCTTCCCCTTTCTCTTTCTTCTTCCTTTTTCTGTTGTATTTCCAGTTGTAGTTTCACTATATTTCTATTAGATAAAATTCGGGTTGTATTGAGAGGAAACACAATAAGTGATCCACAATATGGGAGAAACAGTTTTGCAATAGCCTGCGAAGATGTTTTCTTGAATAAATATGCGACATGCCTGTATTTGTTTTATGCTTCTGTGATTTATCAGACTTGGTTTATAACAAAAGCAGAATCGTACACCAAAGTATGGAACTAGTGATTTGTGTGTGTGTGTGTGTGTGTGTGTGTGTGTGTGTGTGTGTGTGTAGCATGTGAGTGTGTAGAGGGCAGAAGTTGGCTTCCGTGGTCTTCCCTTATTGTAGCCCACCAAAGTTTCCTAATGGCTGTACCCAGGAGGACTGCCTAAGAGGCTGATTGGACCACAGGCCTGAGTATCAGGTGTTTGTAAAGGTCTACACTTGACTGTACCTAGCAAGGGGGAGGTCCTTTGCTCCACCCCTTGGCATTGTTATACATAGCCCTTTGGAATAAAGCTCTGGGCCAGTGGGTAAGGATCCAGGCCCACCCGAGGCTATCCTGCCTTCCTCTCTGTTTCTCTCCCCTCTATTTCTAACTAAATCTCTTATTCCTCATTCCTCAAGGGTCCCTGGGGTAAATAACAGTGGGGGCTGGTCCTCCACATTCCTTTATTGCTCTCTATCTTTTCTTTGGAGGCACAATCTCTCAGTGAACCCAGGGCTCACCAAGTGGCTAGAAAGGCTACCTAGTGAGCTTGGAGAATTCATTTCCCCGGTGCTGGGGCTGCAGCCCTGCATGATCACACCTGGCTTTATGTGCCCCCTGGGGATCTAGACCCAAGTCTTTATTTTGCCCTTGACCGACTGAGCCATCTTCCCAGCCTCTGGAACTCGTTCTTAAATGGGGGGGGGCGCGGATGGACGAGCGGATGGACAGACCAAATACCACACCAAGGAGAAAGCATTGTGCAGAGGAGAGGAAATCATAGCAGTAACCATGATGGTGAGAAAGAATGCCAGTGCATTTTGGTAAAGGATTTGGAAAGCAATGGAGGTCTAATAATAGTTCAGTCGCTGGCACAGAGTGCATGGAAGGGAGACTGTGCAAGTGGTTATACTTTAAGTGGCAAAAACAGTACAGTATCCCTTAGAAGAAGGTTGGTGAGACGGTTCAGTTGATAAAGTACTTGACTTGAATCCAGTCCCTAAAACCCACATTTAAAAAAAAAAAGTCGCGCATGGTGGTGCGTGCTTGTTAAGTTCAGTGCTAGGCAGATGGCGACAGGAAGAACTCCAGGGCTCACTTACCAGCCAGGCTGGCCCACTTGTGAGCTCCAGGTCAGTGAGCGATGCTGTCTAAAACAAAAGGGGAGGGGGGACCGCGGAAGGATGAAATCTGAAGTTTTTTTTTTTTTTTTTAAATCTCCATATACATGTGCACACAAGGGCACTAAAACATACGTGTTTACACACACACACACACACACACACACACACACACACAGAATGAGGGAATGAAAACGAGAAAGAGAGATCAAGAAACAATAGATTTTATGTAATTTCAAACAACTGAATACTAGAAGCACTTTGCAAAGACAACACCGTCCTTGTAGCTCCCATTGTTTGCAGCCTGACAATATGATTGTCAATTAGGAAGACAGAAATAGCTGTGGATAGACTCTTTCTTAGGCATGCTATGCCACTAAGACATGCATAATGGACAGTAAAAGAACAATCCACAAAATACAGGATATTATAGAGACTGAACTTTAGACTGCAATACAGTCAAAACACAGTTAAGGACCCAGAATTGTCTCAGGAAGGAATAATGAAATAGCCGTGTTTTATTAGCTTTATTTCAAAGTATGTACAAGTTGAACAACCTTTTGAGCCCTTAAACACACATACACACACACACACACACACACACACACACACACACACACACACACTTGCAATTTGCTGGAGCAATGGTTTCTTTTCTCCTTTTCTTTGAGCTACAGCGGCTAATCTGATTTCGGTATTTCAGTAATTATGTCAATTAATGTGTGCCGAGAGTAATTTCATTTGTAGAAATGGATACCAGGTGAATATGTAATTAGTAGAAGGATGTCTCTTGAAGACCCCGAATGCAGTTTTCTTAGAGTACGATATGGGAAGAGTTTAAAATGTAAACACTTCCATTTAAAAACAAACTGGTATCTAATTTATTTCTTTATGTAGAATGAGGTCCTCACTCCATAGCCGAAGTTGGTGTGGAACTTTCTATATAGCCCAGGGTGCCTGGGAATTTGAGCTCCTTTTGCTTCAGACTTCCAGGTTCTGGGATAACAGGCATGTTTTACCACATCATGGTGTTCCAAATGTGCCTGGATCTTCGGTCTCAAGCTCTCCGTGCCAGGATTACAAATGTACACTGTCATGCCTGCCTTTTTATACAGGCCCCGGGTTTCTAAGTCAACTCCTTCTGCTTTCACAGTGCACTTTACCAACCGATCTATCTCTCCAACCCTTAGCAACTCATTTTTAAGGACAGATACCTGATAAGAAACACTCCTTGCTCTCCCATTTTTAAGACAGGTTATCATGTAGTCCAGGCTAGCCTTGAATGTACTATGTAGTCGAGGCTAGCCTGGAACTCCAGATCTTCCCGTTTCTCTCAGTAGACTGCTGTGATTACAGGTGTGCACCGTCATATCCAGCTGCAGCCTTCTTCAATTATTGCTGTTGTTGTTGAGTCAAGGTCTCACTATCTCACTATGTAGTCTAGCCTGGTTTAAAACTTATGATTCTCCTGCTTCAGCTTTCCCGGTGCTGGAATTAAAGGCATATACCACCGTGTCCGTTTCTGTGTTAATTCTAAGCCTGATGAGCAGAGCCCGGCAACCTGAATGTGATTCCTGGGACCTTCCATGGTGGAAGGAGAGGACTGGAGTGCCTTCTGCAAGCTCTCCTCTGAACTCTGCATAGGTGGTGCTGCATGCGGCACCCGTGCTGCGGCATGTGCACACCAGCATGAACAGACATTGCAAAGAAAGGCTAGCATTTGTAAAATAAGACCTGGCGCCAACCTCTGGACTATAGAATTAGTTATTAATAGTATTTAATAATATATATGTATATACATATATGTATGTATATATATATTTCTGTGTCAGAGCACAGATGTGGGCGTCATAGACGGACAACTTGTGGGAGTTTGTTCTCTCCTTTTACTCTGTGTGTCCTCGGGAATGAACTCGGTCGTCAGGTGTGGCAGCAAGCTTTGCTATCCGATGAGCCATCTTCCCACCAGCCCTTCTATTTTAGCCAGCCTTGTGCATAACGAAGCATGCACTCCATCACTGAGCTACACCCAGCATCCCCTATTCTCTTTGTTAACTCTTTCCAAAGTGTACACACGCCCTTCAACTGGGATGTTGTCTGATCTGGATTTGGGTTAGAGGTATACTCCTTTTCAAATAAAAACACAAGTCACGAGCCTGCACAGATGGCTCAGAGGTTAAGATTACTTGCTGTTCTTGAAGAGGAACCATGTTAGGTTTGTAGCACCCACATCAAGCAGCTCACAACCACCTGTAAGTCCAGCTCTAGGATATTTGATGTCTTCTGGCCTCTCTGGGCACCTTCCCTAACCTGCGCATGCGTACTCAGACACACATGCACCTAATTAAAATAAAACAAAAACACAGTCCATCATGAATCCAATAGAATATCGATTCTCAGGCTCCTGATCACATATAAATTTGGACCTCTGTCATTGGTTAGCTTCAAGGAATCATTAAAAGGTTTTTATTATTATTATTATTATGACTACCCATCAATTTTTCCACCTGTGCATGTCAAGACTTGGACTATAAACAGTGCCCTGGAAAGGGTTAAAAATACTGGCTAGGTGGATGTTTGCTCTCTCTCTCTCTCTCTCTCTCTCTCTCTCTCTCTCTCTCTCTCTCTGTGTGTGTGTGTGTGTAGCTTATTAAATCTGTTGCAACCCTTCTATTAGAAGAGCATCATTGGGTCAGCAGCAAGTAGCCTTCCTTGGCTTCCTAAGACAGAGTCTCAGGAATCCGGGTTGATGGAAGTGTCACTCACCAGAGACCCCTGCAGAGATGATGAAAGTTTGTCTTACAATATTATGGAAACAGAAAGAACGCTTAACAAATTGAACTATACATCCCCTCCTGGCTTTTCTTTTTTCACATTAAAAAACTGCAGTTTGAAAAAAAACAACTTCCGAATGTGTAGGGGAAAGAAAAAAAAAACCAGCAGGTGATAATTAGGGCAAACTTACAACAATGTTATTGCTGATGGTCTACCTGTCAGTTAAGACAAGTTATCACTTCTCCCCAGGAAGAGCTATTATTAAAAACAACTTAGGAGGTGGAAGAAGGGAAGCTAAGTGTGTTAGTTGCTTTATTTTCTCATTTGGAGATGGCATAGGGATAGATCATTAACCAACTCAGTTGTGTGTCTGGTCTCTGTGCAGACATGCACACAAAGTAACTGAGAGTTATAAACGACCAAAACATAAACCTTAGCTGCCTTGAGTTAAAAATCAATTCTCCTAATAAATTAAATTCAAATATTATATACTGGGATATAACATCAAGAATGATGTGCTAATAATTGCCATGTTGGCAGAGTACAGAGAGCAAGGTAGAGGAATATAAAACTTTAGTAAGATAGAAAACCTGGTAACAAGCATAGTGTTCGTGAGGGGAAGATTTAGGAGATTAGAAGAGTGGTTGAGCTATAATAATAGTATTCTCTCAGGTGGTCTGAAGCTTGGTTGGTAAAGTGCTTGCTTAGCATGCCCAAAGCACGGGGTCCCATCCTCAGCAATGCACAAAAATCTGGGTATGATGGTACATGTCTGGTTCCAGCACTCATGAGGCATGGGATCAGAAATTCAAGGTTGTCCTCAACTACATGGAAAGCTTGAGGCTAGCCTGGGCTATATGAGACTCTGTCTCAAAACATTAACCAAAACAGAATCTTCATTGTGTTTCTTTTTTCTTTTCTTCTCTTTCTTTCTTTCTTTCTTTCTTTCTTTCTTTCTTTCTTTCTTTCTTTCTTTCTTTCTTTTTTGGTTTTTCTAGACAGGGTTTCTCTATGCAACAGCCTTGGCTGTCCTGGAACTCACCAGGCTAGCCTCAAACTCACAGAGATCTGCCTGGCTCTGCCTCCTGAGTGCTGGGATTAAAGGCATGCGCCACCGCTGCCTGGCCAATGTGTTTCTTTCTAAGATGTATTGATTTTAGTATATGCCTACATGTATGTATGTGTGTGCACCACGTGTGTGTCTGGTGGCAGAGAAGGCTAGAAGAGGGCACTGGATACCACAGAACTGGAGTCACAGATGTTTGTGAGCTACCATGTGGGTGCTTGGAGTCAAATCCAGGTCCTCTACCAGAGCCTTTGCTGTAAACAGCGGTGTCCATCTCTCCAACCCCCCAAAAATTTCATTGAAATTCCAATTCCTTGGATTGGAACCAGAGGAACATACCATTCATGGACATTGTTTCTATTCAATCATTTTCACCTTTCCCCTTCATGATCTTTCCATTTGTGCTGACTAGTTTTATGCCATCTTGACACAAGCTAGAGTCATTTTGGAAGAGGGAACCTCAATTGGGAAAAATAGCCCCCTCGCCCGACTGGTCTGTGGGCAAGCGTGCGATGGTGTGTTTTCTTGATCAATGGTTGATGTGGAAGGGCCCAGTTCAGTGTAGGCAGTCCCACCCCTGGCCTGGTGGTCCTGGGTGCTCTAAGAAAGCAGGCTGAGGAAGCCATGAGGAGCAAGTCAGGAAGCAGCAACCTCCCCTCCCCCATGGCCTCTGTATCAGTTCCTGCCTCAGGTTTCTGCCCTGACTCCCCAGGATGGTGGCCAACAAGCTTTAAAAAATGAAATTAAGCCGGGCGGTGGTGGCGCACGCCTTTGATCCCAGCACTCAGGAGGCAGAGCCAGGCGGATCTCTGTGAGTTCGAGGCCAGCCTGGGCTACCAAGTGAGTCCCAGGAAAGGCGCAAAGCTACACAGAGAAACCCTGTCTCAAAAAACCAAAAAAAAAAAAAAAATGAAATTAAACCCTTTTCTCCCCAGGTTGCTTTGGGTCAGGGTGTTTATCACAGCAGTCAAAACCCTAACCAAGATACTGTTCAACATCCTTTCAACATGTACACACAGGGCAGGAAAAGTGTTCTGGTACCCATGAATGCTGATGACGTCGCACACATGTCTCCTTGAGCACAGCCTAAGAGAATCTCCTCCTTACATGTTCTGTTCCGTCCTATGACAGTTTTTAGAGTGACTTGACCTTGAAGAAGATGCTAAACAAGTAGGCACAGTTTACGCTACACAAAATAAATACTGATTAGTGAAATCTTTCTTAAGCTCAACAAAATTGGGTCTGGAGGGATGGCTTAGTGGTCAAGGGCACTTGCTAGGCAAGCACGAGGACCCGGAATCTCCAGCATCTTTGGAGAAAGCTAAAGGTGGTCGTGCCCACCTTTCATCTCAGCCCTGTTGAGGACAGAGAAAGGAGGATCGCTGGGGCTCGCTGGCTGGCTAGGCTAACTCCAAGTTCTGTGAGAGAATCTGTGCCCAAAGAAATGAGAGAGAGTGACAGAGCAGGACACCTGACATTCTCCTCCGGCCTCACATGCATTTGAGAGTGCACACCTGCATACGCACGTGTAATACCCCCTCCCCCAACACTCATATATACAAACACAAAAATAAAACTTAGGAGAGTTAATTGAGATATTATTTTTAATACCCCTGGAGCAGTGCCACGAACCAGTAATTGCTTAGCTTATTATGCCGTATTATTAATCATTCATTAGTGATCAAAACAGATGAGATGGAGATTTAGAGATAAATAAGAGCAATATAACCTATAAATAATTTTAATTCTCTGATGGAAGAATACTATGAAATTCTGACCCCCAAAGCCATTACCAATTCTAGTGAGCACTACACTTGGACCCTGAAAAAAAAATCATTTAAACATTATCCCAAAATGCGTTTGCAAATTACTCTTGCCAGAGGCAAGGTTCTTGGATACAGTATATTACGATCCACTTCCCCACCCCCCAACTAGATATTCCTCTTTAAAGACATAACTGCCAAGGGCTACTCTGAAAAGTCACCACTATAATGCCTTCTATTATATTTAACAATTTCACACTTTTTCCCAACCCAATCTCCAAAGTTTGTGAAAAGTGACTCTATTTGCAAAGGTTAGTTCCCGGTTTCCTAGAATCGTGTCTGTCTCGAAGACAACTTTTCCGTCTGTCCTAGTTAGCTTCGGCTGTCAACTTGACACAGCCCAGAGTCATCTGTGGGAGTCTCAACTTGGGGACTGCCCAGATCAGACTGGTCCATTGCCAAGTCTTTTGGGGAAAGTGGCTTGTTGATTGATGTGGGAGGGCCAGCCCTCTGTGGGTGGTGCCATCCCTGGCCAGGTGATCCTGGGTTGTGTAACAAAGCTGGATGAGGGAGAGTGTGCCAGAGAACGAGCTAGCTGTAAGCAGCATTCCTCCATGGTCTCTGTGCCAGGTTCCTGCCCTGACTTCCCTCAGTGATAGAATGTGACCTGGAAGTGTAAGCCAAATAAACCCTTTGCTCCTAAAGTTGTTTTCGTTTTGAGGATTTTTTTTTTTAAATGACAGCAACAAAAGAAAACTAGAAGATTAAAAAAAAAAAAAAAAAAAAAAAAAGCAAGCCCTGAAAGTGAGCCCAGGTTCTTGCTGTGAATGACAGGGAACTTGTCTTTATTTTGTGGCCTTGGCTTGATATAGTGATCAGTGTGGGCTCCAGCCACTGCAGGAAACAGCAGCCTAGCAGTTAACACAGACTGCTCCAGGGGCAGCAGCAGTCAGCACAGGTTAAGTAGTTTTGGAAGGTGGCACTCTGTTCCTAACATATTTAGATATCGCACATCACTATTCTCTAGAAAAAAAAAAAAAAAAGAAAGCACACGAGGTGTTCGAAAAAAGATGCTTTGTGTTCGAGAAGGCCTTGGGAGGCTTAAAAGGGAACTTTCGGAACATTTAATTGAACTTCTTTGATTCACAAGATGAGAAAATTAGTCATTTAAAAGTCTTGCCTAAGGTGAAATGGCTCGTTCCCCTGGACAGACATAAAGCCTGCCTTATTCACACTCCACTTGATCTCTCCTTCTGTTGCCTTGTCTCCCACCATCCATATCTACCACTCTGATTTTTTATTAAGTCACAGTCCCGGGTTCCTGAAACGGGGAAGGTGGAGTGTGACTTAAAAACAACCCAACGAGAAGCCAACCCCTAAATCTGGAAGTGGTAAGAACAAAGAGACTCACTTGCCAGAAAATTAGATCGGAGCACTTCTGTTTGGGGTGCCACTGTATTCCCAGAACCTACAGCTGTGAAGCCCTAATCTCTGCTGAATGGAAGAAAAAAAAAGTCCATCCATCCATCCATCCATCCATCCATCCATCCATCCATCCATCCATCCATCCATCCATCCATCCAGAAACGTTAGTTTTTCTCTTCCACTGCCTCTGACCTTCAGTTCTGTTATGTGCAGACTGGGACTCTGAACAGTAGAAGCCGTGTGTACAAAGCATTGTAACACGGTGCCTGGCTCATTGTGAGCAATTAACTGTCGGTTTGTTTTCTTTCCCTTCATGCCAAGTGTGGGCTGCTAGGGGTGAGGGGTGATGTGCCACGGTGTTTATGTGCTTGGACAGAATGCAAAGCGACTAAGCGGTTGCTGAGAGAAGACTGTCGGTGAGTCTAGATCAATTCCAGTGCCCTGAAAAACGCACAGCTATTTTATCCAGAGAGGCTGGTCGCTTTGCTTGATCGATTCTGGGCTGTAGTCAGCTCTTTAATACAACTTTTTATAAGCATCAGTTACATCGCGCTGGAAAACGTGGGAAGCCACCTCCGCTCCACCCTCCTGCAGCTCAACAGTAAATGAAGCCCGCAGCGAGGGTGATTGCGGTTTGGAGTCTAAAGGGTCCTCAGGCTGGGGCTGCCCCGGGGCTACTCAGTCCCCTACTCCAGGTTCAAGTACGCAGTCTCAGGCTGCTCCAAAGCGGCCAGCAGGTCC
This sequence comes from Peromyscus maniculatus bairdii, assembly GCF_049852395.1. Lineage (NCBI taxonomy): Eukaryota > Metazoa > Chordata > Mammalia > Rodentia > Cricetidae > Peromyscus > Peromyscus maniculatus. The sequence continues at coordinate 24,204,145 of NC_134874.1, read as the reverse complement.
CCGAAGGGTCCCCTGTAAGGAGACGAAAGGTGCAGGCCGGGGGACACTCTGGTTCAGGGGCACTCGGGCATGCAGTGTTCTACCACGCAGGCGGGGGGGAAAAAGTTTCCAACTCTTGCCTGTTGGCTGTCTCGGTGCGCCTGGACGCAGCCCCGGGCCGCCCTTCTTGCACCCCACCCCACCCCCGCCCCACGTCCCCAAGGTGCCATCCTGTTTGGGTCCAGGCTTGTGCACCTTCTGGCGCGGCGCGCACTTTTTGCACGCTGCACGCGCGCGCGCGCGCGCGCGCGCAGGGAAAAACACCTAGAGGTACTTGAGAGTAGTTGAGCCAGCAGCCAGGGCTTCAGGAGTGCAGGAGATAAGGGACTCCGGGAGCAAGTGTCCGGAGAAGGGTGCCCGCGACGCGTGCGCGCGAGCGTCCGCCGTGCGCTTGGCGGGATGTTGGGGCCAGCTCCCATGCCCTCGAACTTCAACTCCACACCGGCCCGTGACCCGACCCCTCCCCAAATACCCCCCCAGCCTCTGGAGACCCCTTCCGCCCCCAAGTGCGCAGGCCCGGCCGCCCCAGCGCGCATGCCCTGGGCTCGTGGAGCGGTGGCCAGCCCCTCAGCCTTTTTGCTTTCTACGCACTCTACAACTAGGGGAGGGGAGTCGGGGGAGCGGGGTGGGGGGGGGGGAGAAAGAGAAAAAGAGACGGGTCACGTGATCCAGCCGGGCCCGAGGCGCGCGGGAGTAAAGGGGGGGGGACACGGGAACGCGCCTGGGAGACAAGAGTGAGGCGCGAGGGGAGGGGCACTCCTCGGGAGCGCGCAGTTGGTGGTGCATGAGTGGAAGGGGCGGTCCTCGGGAGCGCGCCCCGGAGTTGCGGGAGGGGGTGGGTGGGTTGTGGGGGGGGGGCGTGTGTGCGCGTGTGCGCGTGCGTGTGCGAGGCGTGAGCGATTCTCGGGAGCCGGCGAAGGGGGAAAGGGGCGGCCCTCGGGAGCGCGCCGAGCGAGGCGGGAGGGGAGGGGAGGGGAGGGGTAGCCCTCGGGAGCGCGGCTGGAGAGCCGGGAGGGCGGTCCTCGGGGGCGCGCGCAGAGCGAGGCGCGAAGAGGGCGGTCTTCCAGAGCGCTCGAGCTAGAGCGCGCGTGCAAGAGAGAGGGGAGAGAGAGAGAGAGAGAGAGAGAGAGAGAGAGAGAGAGAGGGAGAGAGAGAGGAGAGGAGAGAGAGACCGCAAGCGGGCGGGCGCGGGGCTGGGCCGAGGCGGGCGGCGGCGGTGGGCCGGCCGGAGGGGGAGGAGCGGGCGCTGAGCGAGCAAGGCGGGCGGAGGATGAGGCCGTGCCCGGGCTCTGGCTGCAGCCGCCCGGGGACACGCCGTGCACCCTCGGGCTCCTCGGGGCTCTGGCGGCGGCGACTGTGGCAGCAGCGTTAGCTGGGAGCGAGCGAGCGAGCGAGCGAGCGAGCGGGCGGCCGAGCGGCATCTCCCAGCGCTTCTTCCTCAGGCGGGGCGACGCGAAGAAGAAGAAGAGGCGGCGGCGGCGGCAGCACCACACCACACCGGTGTATCTCGGGTTGGAGACTGCTCTTTGCTTTCCTCGTTGACTGACTCACCCCCCTCCTTTACCAATTTTTTTTTGGAGGAAGGGTGACCTCTGGAACTGGGGTGTGTGTGTGTGTGGTGGGGGCAACCTCCAATTTTTTTTTTGTGTGTGTGTGTCTGTGTGCGTGCGTGCATGTGTATGTGAGGAGGGGGGTCGGTGGCACGCGCCAGGCTTTGCAATTCTTCTCTTCTTTCATCTCTTTTCTCCTCCTCCCCCCCCCCCCGAAGACCGAAAAAAAAAAAAAGGGCAAAAAAAAAAAAAAAATCCCACAACTGCTCTAGCGTCCTCCTCCTTTTCCCCCGGCAACCTCTGTCTCCTCCGCTCCTGATTGCACGGTTATGCTCCCCTCTCTGGGGGGTCTCGCCCCTCTGGGCTCGCTCCCCAGCCCTGGCTTCCCTTGGCTACATTTCTTAAAAAAAAAATCGGGAGCCCGGGAGTGAGTTTTTCTGCGAGGCGTGTGTGTGAGAGAGAGGAGGAGGAGGAGGTGGAGGTGGTGTGGGGTGTTTTCCTGCAGGAGGGGGGCGGGTGAAGTTCATTGCCACCCACCCCTCACTTCACCGTGACCTTTTCGGACCTCGGGTTTTCTTTTCTTTCTTTCTTTTTTTTTTTTTTAAATTTGGGGCGCGGGGGGGTCCTCTCTAGAGAGAGCGAGAAGCGAGGCGATTTCGGCGGTGGGGAGAGAGAGCATGGCCGCGGGGAGGGCTTCCCCAGTCTCTTGATCAAAGCATTCCGCTATTCTGATTTATTGCCTGCTTGGTGAGTTATTTTTTCCCCCCCTTTTCCTCTGTAAAGGAGACCTGTGTGTTCAGCCATTACTTTGCTCGCCGCTGTTCGCAGGCATCTCCGACCCTCGGTGCAGAGGGGAGCCCCACACTTCGCCCTCTCGCTTCCCCGTCCCTCCCTCCCCGTCTCCCCGCCCCTTCCCCCCTTTTTCTCCCTTTCTCTCCCCCCCCCGCCCTCCCTTCTTGTTCTTCTTCAGCTTTTTTTTTTTTTTTTTTAATTCCTCCCAGCCTCCTTCTTCCCCCCGCGCCCTTCCTCGCGGCTGGAGGGAAAAGCCCGTGCAGGAGGAGGAGGAGGACGAGGAGGAGGAAGGAGGGAGGGCTCGGTGTCAATTTTTTTCTTCTTCTTGGGGTGTGCGTGTGTGCGTGTGCGTGTGTGTGTGTGAGTGTGTGTGTGTGTGGCCGCGGCCCGAGCCTGTGGCGCGCGGGTAGGCGAACGGGGAAGATCCCCGGCGCGGTTAAAAGAACCATGGATGGCCCGACGCGGGGACATGGACTCCGGAAAAAGCGGAGGTCGCGATCACAGCGAGACCGGGAGAGACGCTCCCGGGCCGGCTTAGGAACCGGTGCGGCGGGTGGTGGAGGAACCGGCCGGACCCGGGCTCCCTCGCTGGCTTCATCGTCGGGCTCCGACAAGGAAGACAATGGAAAGCCCCCATCCTCCGCCCCGTCCCGGCCCAGACCCCCGCGGAGGAAGCGCCGAGAGTCCACCTCGGCCGAAGAGGACATCATTGATGGATTTGCCATGACCAGCTTTGTTACTTTTGAAGCGCTGGAGGTAAGGTGGGGGGACCCCCTTTCCCGTTCCCCCCATGGTTTCCTTTTATGCATGACACCCCCCCACTCGGCTGCACCCCGGTTTTCTTGCCTCCCCCGCCGCGTTCGAAGCTGTCTGTCTCGGCCGAGGTCTTATTGTTGGGTGTGGGGTTGTGTGTGTTTGGGGGGGGGGCGAGCTGGGGGCAGCTAGGCAGCTGGGAGGGAATTGCCAAGCGGTATGCCTGGTCTAGTCTTCTACTGGTTCCGTTCTTGTCCAGCTTGCCTTTCCCCTGCGCCCCCTTCCTGCACCCCCACCTCCCTCCACGGCAGATGGGTGGAAAGAAAGGGGTTCGGGCATCACAACAATGCGCCCCCTTCTCTCCACGGATGGCTCTGCCCCCACTCCTTTCCTCCTTGTCTCCCTCCCCAATCATGGCTTCTTGGCTGGTGGAAGTCTTTGCTTGGGTTTGGGGCGCCTGTGGACGGTTCTCTGTGTGCTTTCTACAGAGCCATATGTTCCCATGCTTGTGTGTGTGTGTGTGTGTGTGTGTGTGTGTGTGTGTGTGGTGTGTCAGCCTGTCTAGTATATGCCTTTTTTCTGGATGTCCTGGGGACCAGAGGCTGATAGGGTTTTGTGGCTTTTCTGTACCCCCTCCCCTTTTTTGGTGAAGCCGGGGAAGGGGGCGTTTTCTCCTTGTTGGGAGAAAGGAGGGAGGAGGGGAGAAGAGGAAAGGGATGAAATATCTTTCTGTGTTTTGCACGGGGGCCGGATTGAAGAAAGGGTTAATGACAATATTATCCACACACATGCATTTGCGTGCGGTGAGTGTGTTGGTGTGTGTGTGTGTGTGTGTGTGTGTGTGTGTGTACATGAGCCATTTATTTGAAGGGCAGCAGAAGGTACACCAGGGAGGGGGGGTGGTAGGAGGCAAGAATAAAATCCTAGCTGACTGCTGAAGGGCTTGTCACCAATGGCCCCTCTCCTTTTCGTTTTTTGTATGTGTGTCCTCCTCCCCAAGTGATTGGCTTTGTGTGTGTGTGTGTTTGTGTTTGTGTGTGTGTGTCTTTCTTCCTTAGGCACCTGCAGGCAGCCTTGATTTTCAAATGCACATTTTCCTGCCTGCTAAGAGGCTCCTGGTGTGTGTGTGTGTGTGTGTGTGTGTGTGTGTGTGTGTGTGTGTGTATTTGTTGATTTGTTGGCTGGAAGGAGCTGGAGGAAGCCGGTCCAGGGGTCACAGAAAACTATCTTTGCCTGGGAAGATCTGATGTGGTGCTAGGATTGGTCATTGGTTTCTATAAATGCTTTCTTTCCTCCTCTACCTCCCTTTCCCCACCCTCAGTTCACACAATCACGCACAGGAGGTTCTGAGAGTCTGCTGGGTTGGTCCAGCACAAGACCAAGAATGAGTTGGTGTCTAGCCTTCCCTTGCACCTGACATAATGGCTTGAGGAAACTTTTCCCTTTCCTTTATTTATTTATTTGGGAGGAGGACGGGGGGGGGGGGGGGGGGGGATGTTGCTGTGGTATTGTTTCAGAGGTGCCAAAGCAAGCTTTGTTAGTGGGAGCTTGAATCTCACATGCACTGCCTGCACAGATTTAGGTTGTTGGTTCTAGAGATGGGTGGTTTGGATGCCAAGTTTGAGTAGTCGTAAAAAGGCAGTCTTGCTGTCAGAGGTGCTCGCGTCCATAAAGTGCTTGTGAGTGGGGTGATGGTGGTGGATAGTGTGGCCAGTGGCTACTGGTTGAGGAGGGAGGGAAGGAGCATGTTGAGGGTGGTGGTGGTGGTGACCAGAGATGTTGATGCTGGTACTTGGGTAGACCATTGGTTTTAGAGTTGGTCCTCTTTGGGCTTGCAAGGGTTGAGTGTCACCATTTAGGACGTTTATAACTGTGGTTCTTAACTTTGCAAAGGTGCATGGGTGCCGCAGTGTGACCTCTTTCTTGCTTTAAATTGGGATTTGAAATGGCATCATGGATCCTAAGAGAATGCTGCTGCCTGGAATTTGGCACAGCCTGGCTGCCTGTGGTTGGGGAAGGAAAGAACTGGTAAAGGCTGCTTAGATGTGGTTCTGCTCTCTGGGTAGTTGTCGTGCCCTACGGGGTGCCCCCTCTTAGCCAGCTAGAGGGGTCCCATGTCTTCTCATCATCATTGTTGAAGGCCAGGTGGAGATGGAAGTAAGTTACACATTTGTCTTGTATTTTGTTTAAGTCACGGTTGGACTTTATCCTTTGACAGAATATGTGTCTGTTCCAGTTTTTTTTAAGCTTTAACATTTTTAATTTTTAAAGGAGACCAAGTTCAAAATGTGCCTTGAATAACATTTCTTTCTGTACTGCAGCTGAAGTCTTAGCTCCTTCAACTACTCAACTGCTTCTCTAGATTTAAACCCTAGGTTCATTGGGTTAGCCGAATGCTGCGACACTCTCATGTTTACCATAAGATCACATACGTAGCGGTGCATTAGCATGAAAGGTCTAACTTTAAAATCATTTAAAATTTCTATGGGAAAGCAGACAGGACAGCAGAATAAACTCCAGGTCGTTCAACACCCAGGTTCAACAACTATCTTTTCACATCTTGCTGCTTCTGTAGTTCACTGAGCTCCCTCTCAGCTTTCAGACCTGCTGTGATGGCACCTGTGACGAGTTCTGTATACATCTTTCAAGTATAAATGATTCAGATGAGTTTAGAAAGCTCTACAGTACCATTGTCTCTTCTCAGTAAATTAACAGTTCTCTAGTGTTACCTATTCTTTCTGGTCACATTTTCAGAGGCTCAGTTCTTTTAATTAGCCTTTTAAAACCAGGCAGAGATAAAAGTCATCATATTTACCTTTTTTTGTGGGGTGGGGGTGGGCAAAATGTAAATATGTTTTGGCTGCTAACACAGTGTCCACGTGGGATGGTTAGAACCTAATAAACTTATAGTGACAGTTCCGGTCTCTGATGTTCCAGTACACTAAGTTTGAAAGGTTGTCTGAACTACCACCAAGAAATGTGAAGGCTTATGAGGAAGTGGGCAATGAACTATGAACTTAGATAGGAATGTGAGTTAGGAGCATGTACATGGTAAGGATTATCACAGACACCAAGAGTTGCCCTAAATACTTACTTGTGTCTATAAATGAAAATAATCTTTGCCACGGATTGTCAAGGTGGCTCCTGGTCCGATGTTATGATAAGAAACCAGAGATATTGGCTTGGACAGTTAAGCTTACAACTTAGACCCAGTTTAGAAAGATTTCAGGCAGACTGTGGGATCACATACTACTTAGGTTGTGCACTGGAACACTGACTGCAAGATTTTGTTCTTAAAACTTCTTGGTGGCTTCAACCAACTTCCTTCCTTCCTTCCTTCCTTCCTTCCTTCCTTCCTTCCTTCCTTCCTTCCTTCCTTCCTTCTTTCCTTCCTCCCTCCCTTCCTCCGTCCCTCCCTCCCTTCATTCCCTCCTTCCTCCCTCCTTCCTCCCTCTCTCCCTCTCTCCCCCTCCTCCCTTCTCCCTCTTCCTTCTTTCCTTCCCTGAAGAGGCTCCTAAGTGATAATGGACTATTTTGATATAAATACTTCCAGGGCCAGCTATGGTTTTACAGACACCAGACTAAAAGTAATAAGCTTAATGGCAGCCTGCAATTTCATGCTGCTTCTTTGCAATGGCTGGGTTTTTATTTAAGGAGATGGATGCTCAGAGGGCAGTTTGGCATCTCCCACATGTTATAAGCAGTGAAACTGGCTGAGGTAGTTGCATATTCTGCAGGGACACTTGTCTTGAGTAATTGTGCCCTGAAGTTCAAGTGTGTGATTACAAAGAGTCTCATGATAGAAGATAAGAGGGTAGGTGAGGAGGCTAAAGTTGAACGGTGTGTTCTCATTACACAGTTAAGAAGCAGAAGTACCCTTTAGAAACAGTATTGCATGTTTGGGTATTCTTTGGGTGTTAAGATGAGGGCAAATAACCTCTAAATGGGTTGTTTGTTTTAGTTTCTGGGGGTGGGCAGGGTCTTGTTTTGGAGCACAGGCTGGCTTTCCATATTCAGTAAAATTCTCCTGCTCCAGCCTCCAGAGTGCTGGGGTTATAGGCACATGCTGCCTCACTTGGCATTCGTAACTTTTTTAAACATATTCATATCTTCTAGCCCTCAAAGTATAAGTGGGAAATACTGCATCTTGGTACTAACAGCATGCACTGGTGCTTTGCAGAGTTCTTTAGGTTTCTATTCTTATGAAACCTAATATAATGAAGATATAATTCTGTTGTATTCATGAGTGTCCTGGCTGTAACTTTGACTTGGCAGATCAGTTAGTTCTCACCCTATTCCTGTTTGTAACTTGGGGGTTTCTTTTGGTCCAGCTGACCAGAGGGAAGTAAAGATGACGACTCTGGTAGACTTTTAAGAGACTAGAGCTCTGTTGGTACTGCAGTGTTCTGAAGAGAAGGGAAGGCTCCTTTCTGGTGTGTGGAGGGGTCATGTCCAGGCTTTCCTGTCACCCTGGCTTCCGGGTTCTTCTTCAGGGCTCACCCACATGTCAATAGTCTTTTAAGTCTGTTAGGTGGAATTCGATACACTTATCTGTTAGGTCTAGTAGATGCCAACCATTTATGTTTGAAATTTCAGTTATTAAGTTTATCATGTTCTTTGTGCCACTCAGATATTTATGGAAGACTTAATATGCACAAAGCACTGGGAGCACAGGAAGCCTAAAATGTTTCTAACGTCCTGAAGAAGGATGCAGCTTAGTTGATAACTTAAATCTAACACCTACAAAATAATTTGAAACAGGCACTTGCATATCTAATGTTAGCTAAAGTAGACTTTTAGAGAGAAGATAATAGGGTTTGCATGTATGTGTGTGTCTCGAGACATGCTCTCCCCGTGCGCTCTAGGCTGGGCTTCAAATGTACTGTGTAGGGGAGGATGACCTTGAACTTCTGATATTCTTGCTCCCACCTTCGGAGTGCTGGGAAAATAGATGTGTACCTCCACCCCATTTTGGCTGTGCTGGGGATCGAACCCAGGGCTTTGTGTCTGCTAAGGAAACAGTCTACTAACTGAATTACATCCCCAGCCCTTGGGAAGTCCTCCTGGAAAAGATGGGTCCTAGAAGGGTGTAGTGTTTGGTTGATAAGGTAGGAGCGAAGGGGAGAGCTTTCTAAGAAATCCTGAAGGAGGCACCGGAAGAAGGCCGTTAAGAAGACACTGAGTGATTAGGACCAGGGGCCAAGGAAGCTGGTGGGAGTGTGCACAGTAGAAGTGAAGAAGTTCTTGCTAGGGGACCAGGAGAGCCCCCAGCCACACTTGGCCTTCCTAAATAGTTATATGAGCCTCCTTGGGAAGTCACCTTCTGAAAGTGAAAAGTCACCTTTTCCTCCCTTCTCTGTTAGTGGAGAGACTGAAATTAGGTCATAGGGAATGTTCTCAGGCTGGAAGGGAACATGGCCTTTTGCAGGTTGCTCCTAGACTTTGTTTCATTGAGACTGGAGCAGAATGGTCAGCTTTCACATACGTTTCAGCACCACTTGCTTCGCTAGAGTTGGAAGTCTTTATATGAATGTGAATTTTGATTATGGGGGGGTGTACGGTGTGACTTATCTCTTAAATCTCTCTGGGCACAGGGCACTTGAATGGTCAGGACTGTATCCATAAACCAGTATGGGAAATGGGTCAAGGTCTCCAAGAACCCATTCCAGATCTTGGAGTTTGGTGAGCTGCGAGGGTCGGATGATAAGGGCTGATGATAGAAATGGTCCTCAGAGGCTGTTGTATGGGAGTCTGCTGCAGGAGTGGCAGGTGGGGGGTGGGATATTAAGAGCGATGTCCTCTTCTTTTTCTGCTCCCTTTTCTGCCTTGTGTCAACTGTTTTACTGATTTTCCCCAAACCCACCAAAAGGTCAGTATTGGTGAGTGGTTCTCGTTAATAGCTCTTTCTCAGTGTGACAGCTGCTTGATTCTGAGGCCACCAAGTTGCCCTCCAGCCGATGGTTTATCTTCTCCTGGTCCCTTCTAGTTTTGTGTATTTCTGCTTTTTTTTTTTTTAACCTGGAAAAGGAGGTTGGGATGAGAAAGTAATTTGACATTGGTGTTAAAACAAAGGGATCTGATTAGCTGCTTTGCAGCTCACGGAGTGGGTAGTTCAAAGAGGGCCAAAGCATCTCTAATGCTGTCACAGTGTCTGGGAAAGGCGTGGATCACAGTCCGTCTTGCCTGTTTCACTTTCTGTCTTGTGAAGTTTGGCTGTGAGATGGCTGGGGGGAAGAGGTCAAGTTCCAGCCTTTCAGTTCTGAGAAGTGTGCATAACTCCAGGATCTGAGGACTTCCCATGTGATGAAAAAAAAAAAGGAAGAGTGTGAATTGCACTCGTGTGTGTGTGTGTGTGTGTGTGTGTGTGTGTGTGTGTGTGTGTGTACACGAACTCAAGCTTTTTACCATACTTCCTGAGCTTCCGTATGGCACTCTGAGGCAAAGCTTCACTGGAGGGGGCTTTATGTGAGGTGAATTTGAAGGCAGTGCTAGAATGATTCTCTGTGACTCTTGTTAGCTGTTGGAGATCAACTGCTGTAGCTATTTTGGGCAAGATACACATGAACCAGGAGATTTTAAAAAGTGGACCATGAACGTAGTGATAGGTTCTGAGAGAGGTGTTCCCTTGACTCAAAGTTGGAGAAAGGTTAAACGATGAAGTCTGGCGACAGGGAGAGTAGCTTATTGGTAAAGTGCATGGGCAAGGCTCTGGGTTCAGTCTCCCAGCACCATACCAAACAACAAACAAAGCCTTTGATTTAGGGAGTTCAAAACAAACCCAGAGTAGTTTGTTGTGGTAGAGATTCTGGGACTCTTATATATATATAAGACTTTTTTTTTCATGTACTATCAAAGATAAACAGTGGTTATTTCGTCTGAGAGACTGTTGTTAAGATTAGAAAGTACTCAAACACAGACACCAACTGTTGGAATTAGTCATTGTGGAATAATCTAGGTCCCAAGGACTGTGTATGGTTTGGAAGCCCTCTGATGAGAAGGTTGATAGCTCTTCCCGATGAAAGAGGGCTGTGTGTGTGTGCGTGTGCGTGTGTGCGTGTGTGCGCGCGTGCAGGCAGGCATGGGTGCTGAGGATGAAGTTCAGTTGTTTTACCCTGTCCCAGAGAGGCGTATATTTACAATACACTAAGTGTAGTTTCACTTTATTGAAGAGTCAACATCCTTTTAACACTTGGCTTGCACTCTGGCGTTGGGATTACACCCTATATGGTATATATTTAGGGAAACCGCTTGGTCAAAGGGTAACAGTATCTTATTTCATGACAATCTGAAAAATGCAAGTAGATTCAAAACTCGGTTGAAATTAGAAAGAAGACTGAAGTTGTTCGTTAGCCAAAAATCAAGACTGGAGGATCTAAAAAAAATAAAAAATTTTGGAGAGATAATGGTTAGCTAAGACAGCAGTATTTCTCATCTCGATCTGCGCCTTGAATGTAGATCTGATGTCAGTGCTTCTTCTAGGAGTAAAGACTTGGAATTTAAGAGGGAGACTCTACAGTGTGTCCTCTTTACCCTTCTGTCCTATTCACACCCTCGATGTTTCCTCGCAGAACAGGGGGTAGTTTCTAGTTTTCTTCTTGTCTTGGTATCAGTCAGTAAGTACAAAGAATAGGTCATTCCCCCCACCCCAGTGCTTTTAGTAGCTGCAGGTGGGAATGAGTGGGCTTTATATCATCTGTCAGCTTTGGCTTACTTAGGAAGGGACTAGGTCAGTACAGGCTTCTATGTCTGTCCTGGTTAAGTCTCCGATTGCATGTAGTTTTAAGAGGATCTGGACCTTGAACTCATGTGAAATGCTTATTTCTTTCACACACTCGTTTTCAGGGTCCAGTCCCCTTACCCACCACCTGCCCACTCCCTGCCTCCCTGCTTCCAGATTTCTTCCCCTGACTGAAATGAGTTCTCAAAAGTCGGAATGCGGGTAATAAAATGGAAAGTATTTGGGAAGTTGTGACCGTAATGTCAAAACTGGAGCATTCCTAAATGTTCATTATTTGAGCATCGACGATCTGAGGGACTCTGGTATGATCAACTCTGGCTTAGAGAATTGTTTGTGTCGTTCTAGCTTATGTTTGTGATCTTGGTTCATATCTCAACACCAGTTAAGAGTTTGCCCAAAGTAATACATGCTAAATACACACAAATATTTATTTGTTTATTTTTTTAGAGACAAGGTTTCTCTGATAAATACTTAATACTGTCGCTTTGGGCTTGTTGCTGTACCTCATAGTGGCACATGTTCTTGGTGTTAGGACCCTTAGTAAAACCTGGGTGCAGTAAAGATGAGAGCCATAGAGGAGAAGGAGGAAGTTTATGGTGTCCGTGAGTGACATTAATGGCTAATAAGGGTGAGGATTAAGTTTCATCACGAGAGCTTCTTTTTAAAAGTACTGTGTAGTAGCTAGTCCCTGGGCCACAGCCTACCAACAGAGACTGTGACCCTTGGTTGTGTGAGTGAGATTTGATACTTCCAACTGCAGCTAAATTCTGAATCCTAAAATAAACCATTGCCAGGGTCAAGTTGGCGTGATAAGTGAGAAATGCCATTTTCCTTGTTGAACCTACACTTACCCTTGGGAGCTACAGAGCAACCCTCATTTTTAGGTATTTGCAGTTTCTGATACTTGTGATATTTTAGAACTTAAAGGGACTTGCTAGACCATCACCCAGTACTGCGGCTATCCCTCAGATGTCATACTGAAAAAAAGAAATGATAATTCCTCTTCCCCTCTCTCCTTCTCTGTTTCTTGTCTTCCTGCTTCCTCCCTCTCTTCTTCCCCCATCTTGTTTTTCCGGAGACCCGCTCTCACTGTGTGGCCCCAGCAAGTCTGTAACTCAGCGTGTAGACCAGGCTGGCCTGGAACTCACAGAGAAACACTTGCCTCTGCCTACCGAGTGCTGGAATCAAAAGTGTGGGGCACCACTCCTGACACCCCCCCCCCCCACTCCACTCTGCTTTTGGTGTCTTTGTTTATTTGCTGCCGTTGGCGAAAGGTTGCTAGTTAAGCGTCCTTTAGTGAACCATAATTCATAGTGAAAAATGAAGGGGGAAAATTATATATGTGTGTGTGTGTGTGTATGTGCATGCTGTAAAGACAATAGCCCCTCACTAGAATATTACTTACTACCAGTTAAATGATAGACACGACAGTAGTTGACAATAATGACAGTCTGGAATGGTACTGTTCTAAGAAATGCTCCAGTATATTTTGAATGAAAGTAAGCCTTCTCTGGGGCAAAAGAGGGTGTATGTCAATTCCTAACTTCTTGTTACAGGGCTCTCTGTGGTTACTTTAGAAGGTTAGTTTTGAGATTAATGGGCAGAGCTCAATCTTGAGGAGGAATTATCCTAAAATTAGGACCTACGCTTTTCCCGAGTAGCCTTTGGATCCGTTCATTCCACACCTGAAGGCTGTGCTGCTGAGGAACCTGGGTGTTCTTTGCACAGACATTGTCCCTGGTGGTGAAGTTCTTCCTGGCCCTCATTTTACAAATAGAAACAGCTCTCAAGGATTAACTGATCTGTTCCAGATCACACTGGGAGTTAAAGGAGACTATTTTCCCCGAGTCCTGGTGAGTGCAGGGATTGGGAATTATGGAAGAAAGTTCTGTTTTTTAAGTCAGGGCCTCTTGTAGCCCCAGCTGGCTTTGAAATTTCTGTGTAGTCTAGGGTGACCATGAACTCATGATCCTCTTGTGTCTGCTTTGAGTTCTGGCTTTATAAGTGTGCACTGCCAACCCTAGTTTATGTGCTGCTGGAGCTTGAACCCAGAGCTCTGTGCATGCTGGGTAAACTGGGTGCCAACTGAGGTACAGCTGTAGTCCAGAAGAAAGCTTCTAAAAACAAAAATCAATAGGAACACCCATAGAACATCCTATTTTTTCTGTAATAATATTTTGTTTGTTATTTAATATCATGAACCTTTAAAAACATTCTTCCCCTCCCACCTGCTCCCTTAGTAGTATATTACCTTGATATTTATTGCACCTTTCTATAGGTGTGTTTTTTAAAAAAAAAAAACCAAAACACTTTCCCACCCTCCTGTAATGAAAGTATTTAAAAAAAAAAAAAAGCTATTATAGTGATACTGTGAGGCTTCTCATTCTTGAATGTCCAGTGGAAAGATAATTGCTGGGATAGAAGATGTTATTGTGGCCTACTTAACATTTTTAATTTTTTTTTGAGTGGGTATTTTAAGTTATTTTTTTCAGACTGGTAACCTGGGGAAATTTAGAGCTATTTCATTAACACTGGTAGCAGAATATATGCATCAGAACTTTGGTATGTATTTGAGATGAAGATTCAAACTTTCTTCTGAAGGACTCAAAATACAAGATTCACGTGATGTGCTGGCTAAGGTGTCTTGTCTGTTTATTGCTGAAGGAGGAAATTTATAACAACTGTTTGTCATGTGTATATGTTTATAACCATTCATATAATGAAAAGAAGTTTTCATGGAATTGTAATAACATATCAAGATGGATGTAATTAAAACAGAAGCAGATTGACACCCTGAATTAAATGCAAACCAGAATCCAGCATACCTGTGCTTTGCGCCTTTCTTATTTGCTGCAGGGGCAGTCAGCCAGATATGCAAATAAAAAGACATTGATGAATCTCTCTGGGTGTGTATGTGGTTGCAGAGAGCCCAACTATTTTATTAATCTTTTACCAAGCATTGTTTAGATTTGCAGCAATGATGGAATGTATTAATTTGGCAGACCAAATAGCCTACGACCAGAATGTAGGAAATAATAAGAGGAAGACATGATTGATAGGTTGTCCCATAAATAACACATGCGACTGATAAAGGGGCTGAGTAATCTTTAGATCTGTGCCTAATGTCATTAATGGAGTTGTTAAACCAGGATGTTTGAGTTTGAACTTCAATCAGAGAGGCCTTGCCTCCCATTTAAAATGCAGACCTATCTCTAGTTAGGCTCCCTGGACTGATCTGTTGACAAAATTGGTATAAATCGAATTTTTGTAAATTGGATCAGATGTCAGGGGGAATCTTGCTGTGAAAAATGAGTCCTTTTGACCGAGCGTGGTACTCCTCCTCTCTGCAGGGAAGCCGGGATTTTGGTTGTCATGTGTTCTAGTTTTATTTCTGTTGCTGTGATGAAACACCCTGTCCAAAAACAACTCAGGGGGCTGGAGAGATGGCTCAGCCGTTAAAGGCTAGGCTCACAACCAAAATGTCAAAGAGCAAGTTAGAGGGAAGGATTTACTTAGCTTACCATTCTGGGTTACAGTCTGTCATCAGGGAAGTCACCGTGGCATGGATTGCAGTGAGCTGGTCACACCACAGCTGCAGTCAAGAGCAGAGAGGAACAAATGCACCCCATGCTACCTGCTTGCTGTGACTCGGCTAGCTTTCTTTACCCTCAGCCACTCAGGACTCCTAGCCTAGGCAATGATGTCATCCACATTCAAGGTGAATCTTCCTGCAGTCCATCCTGATCAAGATAATTCCTCAGTCGAGGAAAGGGGAGGAAAGTGTTATTCTCAGGTGATTGTGGCAAGTTGAGAGTTAAAAACTAACCGTGGGGGAACTGAAAGAGATGGCTCAGTGGTCAGGAGTGATGGCTGTTCTTGCAAGAATCTGAGTTCACTTCCCAGTACTCATGTTGTACCGCTCATAACGGCTTGCAGCTCCAGCTCCAGGGGTCGGGATACCTGTGGTCTCAGAAAGCACCTGTGCACACATGCACGTACCCAGACTCATCCAATTAAAAATAATAAAAGAAAACAAATCTTAAAAAAAAAAGACAACAAGCCCCAAACAAAATAACTAACCATCGCACCGTGTTTGGTGGGCATGGTATTCCCTGTGGCACATCTCTGGTCTTCATGTGGCCCCTTGCCCTGCTGGAAGTGATGCGGAGAGTTTGCTTTTTCTGTCTAGGTTTCATTCCTTCCTTGGTCTTGGTGCTTCCAGCCATAATTGATGGTGATTAGAATAAGCCCTGGTCATTCAGGTCTCAGAGCTTGGTTTTCAAGCACACGCTAAGGAGGGCTTGTGGCTATGAATATGGAATATGATTTCCATATCGGTTCCATGGGGGAGTCCGGGCATGTCCTAACCACTTCAGAGTCATGATTGTACAGAGACACCCTCGCTGTGATTTTTCTATAGGACAGTTCAGTTTTAAAATTTTAAGGATGCCAAAAGCGGTGCTGTATTGTTATTAGGAAAGTTGAGGACATCTGTTATATCTTGTTAAACAGGGGAGGAAAGCGCTGTAATCAAAAACGTCTAATTATCTAATTATGCCCTCTCAACTGAAGGAAATATCCTTTACCAAATTTTGGGAATTTGTCTAAATGGAAGAAGCTGACCTCTAGAAGAACTGTGTTGTAAATTTATTCTGTTAAAAAAAAAAATTACCCTTCACTGCAACAGGGGTTTCATTTCATCAGTTTGCTTTTACACTGTGTGTCAAAAAAAAAAAAGAAGGTACTTTCAGAAATTGTCTACGCCAGCATGAAGTTCTTGTTTTTCTCCTCCGTCTCATTCCCAAAGCACAGGAGGCCCCCAGAGGGAGTTTTTATTTCCAGATGTGAGCCTCAGAGGCTTCTGTGGTAGCTGAGAGCAGCTCCCTGGGGGAGGGAGCAAATGCTAATTGCAGGTGAGAGGCAAGGGGATAATTCAGCCCGAGTGCTGGGAGGTGAGATTTCACACCTGAGTGTTGAAACCTGCTCAGTCAGGCAGTTGTGTTGTTTAATTTAAAACGTTTCATTAGCCTAACGCTGAAATGGACCAGATTGTTCTAGGTGAGTGCCAGTGCGAGGAAAATAATGGTTTTAAAATACAGAAGTATGTTGTGTTTCCTGTGTTTGAAAGTTGTCCTCTGTAAGATCTGAAAGTGTCAAAAGCCATCTCCCCACTTAGAGATCTTTCTCCCTCAACCACTGATTTGATCATGTAAATTGTGTGTGTATTTGTTGTGTGTGTGTGTGTGGTGAATGCACAAGTGTGTGTGTGTGTGTGTGTGTGTGTGTGTGTGTGTGTGTGCGTGCCTTGTATGTGTCTAGGTGCTAGAGAAAGGCGTTGGGTGTTGCGCTTTACCACTCTCTGTCTTGTCTATTCCTGTGAGACAGGGACTCTCGGTGACCCCAGAATTAGGCTGGCAGTCAGCAAGCTGCAGAAATTCCATAGTACTGGGGTAGATGTGCCTGTGGTCACGTTGGGATTTATCTGTCTGTGCTGGAGATTTGAACTCGGCTCCTCATGCCTACGCAGAAGTGCTCTTCTCACTGGGATATTTCCCTAGGTCCCTTGACCACTTAAAACTCTTTTATTTTGGAAATGGTGCTTTCTACTTTGAGTCATTCTAACTTCAAAATGTAACCCATCTTTAAAAAATTCTTAGAATTTCCTTTATATATCCCCCAGTATATGTGTGCATGTGTGTGTGTGTATGTTCCCGTATCCATCCTTGAATGTGCACACGGAGGTCAAGATGGCTGTGGACAGAGGAATGATGTCTGTTTGACAGTTGATAAAACTAAAGCTTAGACCAAGAGCTAGCTGCAGCCGTCTATGGCAGACTTGAAGGCTTAGGCTCCTCACTCGCATGCTCCTTTTAAAAACACGAACTCATTTTGTGAGAGCCTCAAATGGGTCTCTGGTAGAGACCACATTTGTCCGTCTTGCTGTTGATGGGGAAAAAAAAAAACTACGCTGGGTTATAAAGGATTTTCTATGTGTAATAATAGGATCCAGGGCTGGGCAAGTACCATATACCTAGTTGTTTGGGAAGTTGTTTTCTTTCTGTCTTCCTTACCACCGACAACAACCCTACCCCACTTCTGAGCTAAAGATGGAATCCAGGGCCCCCGCTGTATGCTAGGAAAACAAACGCTGGATCACTGGGCATCCCCTATTTTCTTTTAAAACGCTGAAGCTTATGGGCTTGGGAGACAGCTCACTTGATAGAGTACTTGGCTGGCATACAGAAGGCCCTGGCTTGGATCCACATCAATTGGTGTGGTAGTGTATACCGCATTCCAAGTATTCCGGGGGTGGAGGCAGGGAGTTGAAGTACATTGTCAACCTCAGCTACATAGCAAGTTCAAGACCAGCCTGGGATACATGAGATTCTGTGTCAAACAAACCAAACACAGAATCTAACAGTAGCTGCTTCATATAGTTTGCCTGTAGTCTGGTGGTGGCATTCCCTGTCTGTCTTGTTCACTGTTTTCCATGCATTAAAATCTGGCCTTAAATAACACTAGCAGGTAGATACTAAGCCTTTTCAAGAGCAGGCAGTCAGGTTCTTGAAATTGAGGCTACTAAGGGACTAAACCGTTGTACTTTTTTTTTTTTTTCCTGAGACAAGCTTTCTCTGTAACTGCCCAGCCCATTGTACCTTCTTATGTCGCCGATTTCCTAAACCAACTCTCATTCACAGATGCGTGAGATTGGAGAGGGAACTGGTAGCCTGACTTAGGTTTGTGTGCGTATAAACTTATTTTACTAACAGCTGCCTATGTTATCTTGTCTGCTTTTAGACTACTGCAGGAAGTGGTGCTTACTTCTCTTGGGAAGACAGTCCACAATAAAAGAGATCTTGTTACTGGTGCTAGGTTTTATTTTATTTTATTTATTTATTTCTAAACTACAGGCACTCCTTTCTTCCCCCTTGAAAGACCATACTAAATAGCTCTTTGCTTTTCTTGATATCTATTTCTGGAAGATACCTGGTGACAGAGTCCATTATTTCCTCGCCATTGTTTCCTTTCATTATTCCAAGCACATTTTCAGATTGTTCTCTCTCCACCCAGTTGAGGTTTGTTTATACTACAAAGAGTATGCTAATGACCCTGGCTGTTAGATTGATTCTTATGGAAATCCCAACTGCATTTAAAGTACTGTACATTATTGAGACTCCTCTTCCTTAGCTCCCCTAGGCTGGGATGCCCTTCCACATAGTTAATTTTCTAGGACTGAAGGATTCACACCTGACTAATGACGGTCAGGTTGGGGACATTGGGGACAGGTATAGTACGAAGACATCCTTGCCTCATTATTCTCATGGGGCCTGAATTTTCAGAAGAGTGTTTCTTTTTGATGAGAAGAAGCTGTTTGTTCCGTCATGTTCCCAGGCGGGCTGTCTTAACCCCCTCTCTCCAGCTACCTCTGTAAGCAGTTATCTTTTTCACATCTAAAATGGGAAAACAGTGGCATTACTTCTTTAGACTTGTGATGGCAAGGGATACCTAAGCCAGCCCAAGTCCTCTGACTATCAAAGTCTGGTATAATAGGAGCCACACCTTTAGGTCCAGGATTTAAAGGTGATTTCAGACCCTTTGATTTTACGTATATACAAACTATAAATTCTGTCTCACCTCTACAGTCTGATTCAGATCTAAACCTCGTCGAAACTGTGAATTCATTCTTTTGCTGCTTCTTATGCCCTTCTCAGACTGACTCTCATGGGGATGTGTCCAGTTAAGGAAACTGTGAAGATGGGCAGCAGAGAAGGGTGTCAGTCTGTCTTAGGGCAGTGGGCATTCTCTGATTAGAGATGACCATTACTGTAGCGTTGTGTAGATTTCCACATCTGCCACCCATATTTCAGATGCATTTTTATTTCATTTAATATGTCATACCTGGGACTAGGAACAGAGAGAAATATGTACACTTGTCCTGATTGGAAATTATGTTGTTGAAACGCAGCCCATATGGCCATTGTAAAATGGTTACTACTGCATATAATTGCCTTCCTAACGATGTGCTTTGTCGTTACCTCCATTTTCCAAGAAGCGCCCCTGAAGCACTGCTGACAGCACCAGCAGCATCAGAAAACATGACATGCAAAAACACTCAGTCGTCTTTAGTTTAAGGATTAGATTACGGCGTCAGAGGAGAGGTCACCATGCTTTGTATCCAGGGCTCTTGCTTGGATCAGCTTACCGATAGACTGGGTGACAGATTTGTACAGGCCCTGTTTCCTTGTTTTCTGAATATATTTTCTGGCTTTGCTGCCATTATGAGAAGGTTGGTGTCTCAGGATTGTTATTTCCACATGTTCATATCTTGCATAGAGTTGTTTTTTTTTTTTTTTTTTGGGTCTGGGATACTCCCTCAGCTTCTCTTTTCCTGAATGTGAACCCAAATTGTGAACATTAAAAAAAAATGTGAACACAAAGGTAGGGATGATTTCATTTGGGGTCATTTAGATGAGAGAGGAAGGAGGGAGGGAGGGAGGAGAGAGAGTGGGGGGGGGGAGGGAGGGACCCTGGAGAGAGAGAGACAGAGAGTAGAATGAGAAGACCATGAGGTACCTGCCATGTTATCATCCATGTGTAGTGTTTGGCCTCACATGGGTCTCAACTAGCTCTTTTTTCTTATTGCACGGAGTGAGAGAGAGAGAGAGAGGAGGTGTGGAACGGATACCACAAGTGCCATCCTTTACCTTCCTCCTTGTTTGAGACCCGGTCTTTTTGTGGCTTATCTGCCGTGTGCATCAGGATAGGCGGCCAGCGAGCCTCTCTGGGATGGCCCTGTCTCTGCCTTCCATCCCCTGGTTGTAATGCTGGGGTTATAGATGCTTGCGCTGTAGGTTCAGCTCCTCAGTAGGAGCAAGGGGGTCAGAACTCAGGTCCCCAAGCATCTGTGGCCAGCAAGCACTCTCCAGCAAGCCATCTCTCTAGTCTCCAGGAAGGAGTTATTTATAGCGCAGGGAGGATCAGTGTCAGCTCCTAGAAAGACAGGGATGAGATAGGCCCATGGCAAACCAAGTCTGCTGTGGGTCTCTTTGGTAGGCAAACCAAGTCTGTCGCGGGTCTCTTCGGTAGGCAGCAGTGATGGGATGAGGTCTGCTTCCAGTTTTCAGGGTCTGTTTGGGAGCTGCCAAGGCAGTAGGAGGGTGGAGTCAGATCTAGTGTTTGTCTTTGGAGTCTGACAGAAATAATAGGATGTGGGGGGGGGGCATTCTGAGTGGTTTTGGACATTGGAGATCATCTTGGGCAGTGGTTTTAGCTGCGTGGTATCCCTCAGCTTACTGACCAGAAGAACCCCATTTTCATCTGTTTTCTAAATTAGGGTGAGATTCTTTGGAAGGGAGGAAAAACTTATCTGGATTCTTTTTAATTTATTTTTAAAAATGAAGCGTATGGGTATTTTTCCTGCATGTACGTATATCTATGCTCCCCTTGCATACCTGGTGCCAGGAGAAGGCAGAGGAGGGCACTGGGTCTCCTAGAACTGGACCTAGAGATGGTTGTGAGCCACCGTGTGGTGGGGTGTGCAGGGAATCGAACTCACGTCCACTGAAAGAGCAGTAAGTGTTCTGAACCCCCCTAACCCTCTCCCCAGCCCCTAGATGATAGTTCCCTGATTCTGAGGGTTTTGGCTACATTGATCTCAGTGACATTTTCTTCAAAAGAAGTTAAGCACGGGGCTCTAGAGCTTGCAAGGGCTTTGGGAATTAGTTGAATTTTATGTGGTCGTGAGAATGATTCAGGTTCAGGTTCAGGCTCAGGGAAGATGCCGGAGAAAAAAGATAATGACACTGGATTCTCTGTGAAGTAGACTCTCCTAATCGACCTGTGTGCTCAAGAAATTTGAGGAAAAGGAGGGCAGAAAGGGAAAGTCTGTAGGGTTCTCTTCCGGGCACGGCTGTTAGGTTATTTTCAGTGGGGAGACTTAGTTAGAAGTCAAGCTTTAGGTCTGTCCCAGCCTTCCCCAGCAGTCAGGGAAATTGGGTACCGATGAATGCCTTTGCTACCCCGAATGCCTCAAAGGTGATGTTTCCAGTCAGTCAATCAAACGGGTGTTGGGAAGAAAACTGAATGAATGTGAAAGGGAATAAATTAGTGAAAAAGTTTTTAAAGCTTTTGACTTAAATGTAAGAAGTTGACAGAAGTTGATACAATTTTCTTTCTGGATCTTCATTCAGATACGATGGGTTTTTGTTGTGTATGTGTCTGTGTGTGTGTAGGTCAGAGGTCTGTGACTTTCACTTTTACCTAGAATTCACTGTTAGAACCAGACTGGCTGGCCAGTTTTCCCAGGAATCCTCCCCAGGACTGGGATTACAAGTGAATTCTGTCGACCATCCTTGGCTTTTTAATGTGTAGTTCTGGATGTTAAACTCAAGTTAGTTCCTCATGCTTGCAAAGGCAAGCGTTTTGCCATCTGGACCATCTCCCCAGCCTTGGACATGGTTCTTGACCACAGAGGAAAGACAGACCCAACATGTATATAACTCCTTGTACACGTGAACATCTCCAAAAGAATACAAAGTAATTTTTTTTAAAAAGCAAAAACATATTGTTGTTATCCATCTGCTTTTGGGTTCCTGAAGTAGCTTTTGAATTGAGGATGTGGTAAAAGAGAGGGTGCCAACCCCCTTTTGATATCACGATTTAAAGCAATGGTTCTCAATCGGTGGGTCGCTACCCCCATGGGGGTTACATGCCGGATATTTACATTATGATTCATAACAGCATCAAAATTGCAGTTTTGAAATAGCAAAGAAATAATTTTACGGTGGGGAGGGGTCATCACAACCTAAAGAACTGTAATGAAGGGTCGCAGCATTTGGAAGGTTGAGCACCACTGATCGGAAGGGATAAACACATGCTGTTTCTCTAGTGTAGGCTCTCCCGGTGGGTTGGGAAATCTGAGTCCTAAGGGATTGTGTATGCAGGTGAGTAGAGTCCAGTACTTGCACGAACACCTGAATCAACAGGCTTGGGAGTAAGGGAAAGGAGTCTTGGGATTCACGGAAGAGAGGATCCCCCCAGGATTCATGGGTGGAAATACAAGACCTGTTTCCCCTTTGATCAGAAGGAACAGGAAATGAAAGCACTTGGCCACCTCTTCTCTTTGCCCTCGGGCCAGGATCAGTGCCCCTGTGTTAATAACAGTAACCAGCAAAGAGCACCTGCTGTGGACCAGGTATCATTCTAACTGCTGCTTCCAACTCACGCCATCCTGTCCACACTCGATTCATGTTTGTAGGAAAAGAAACCAAAGAAACCGGTCACAGAGTTTACACTTACCATAAAAAGTGCCCAGCGTGTTGCTGGGGTCCATGCCTTTGGGCTGTAGAGCCTGATTTGAGTGTTTACACTGCATAATGGAACTTAAAACATGAAAAGGTTTCGTTCTGATGAAAACCAACTACTAAGGCTTGACCCCCACTCCCTGGGTTTAAAGTTGGTAATACACTTTAGGCTGGTACTGTATGATAGACAAGTAAACATACCTAGAAAGTTCTCTTCTCTAATAGTTGTGGACGACCTAGCGAGTGATTGGTAGAGGTAGGGCAGAGCTGCAGAGGCCCGGCTTCCTGATATATAGGCCATTGCTTTCCCACGGGGCTGGACTGCTGCCATTGAAAGATATTTCAGACATAGAACTGAAGCTTAATTTTATAAACTTAATTTGTGTCGCCTGGACCCTTGTGGGTGCACTAGACTAAAATAGCCAAGTATGCTCTCCCCCCTCCTTTTTTTTCCCCCTCTGGCCACGAGGAAGAAGGTACTAGAAATTTTGTATTGATCTCTCAGAGTCTTTGGTAGACTTTCTTAAAAGTAAGTAAAATGTATTTAGGTGAAACAAAGGAGCCACTCTCGGGATTGAATTTTGTGTGGACTCACAACGGTTGCTTTAATTTTATTTTTATCTTGAACCTCCGCTAGGATATGACTAATTTAAATTAAACAACAACAACAAACAAAAAAAGAAGACAGTGGCAGCTATTTGCAAGCTCCGGTTAGGGATTGTCTGTCTAATAAGAGTTGAAGAGAGGGAGGGGAGAACCGTCCTCACATCTCTGGTGTTTTAGAATTCCTACATTCTGGCTTTTTTTGTTTTTGTTTGTTTTTTTCCCCTTTGATTCCTTTGCTTGTGACCTCTTTTCTTGGCTAATGTTTTGTTTAAAAACAAGTGCTCTGGTATTCTGAAACAAATTATCCTGGTTTAGCGATTGTGCTCTCAGATAAAAGGCCCCAGGGTAGGGCTCTTTCTGCCTTTGAATCCTCATTGCCTTGGTCTGCCTGAGAGCAAAATCCAGTTTACTGCATTGCTTCCTACCCAGATTAGTGTGGTTATCTCAACCAGCAAATCTGAATCTGAAAGGGGGAGATGTGGATTGAATTTAACCCTACCTGGGGGCCTCTGTGGGAACTGGGGAGGACTGTGGATTGGAGTTCTGCCTGGGGTTAGAAAGAACCCGTGGCGGTTCTTTCAAGAGTTTTGTCGCCAGGCTGGAAATCAAAACTCTTCCACAGTACAGTATGATAATGAAAACTGGAACAGGCTTCCAGGCTATGTTGTGGAAGAGCACATGCTCAGGATTTTGCCAGTGACCCAGAATCCCATGTGGCCACAGACAAGTAATTTGATTTCACAGTTTCTATTCTTAAATTTGCAGGAGGGGGTTCCTGCAGGAGTTACAAAGTGATAATAACTTAGCAGCTTCCTTTTATGGTAGATGTAATTGTGAGACAAATACCTACTGAAAGCCGTAGCCAGGCATTTTGTGTTTGGTGGGAGAATCCCCTTTCAGTCTTTGAAGCTTCTGTCTAACTTTCCCACATAATTTTGCTCCCCATTACCTATTTGGGGCATGGAGGATCTGGATTGGATGGTTTCCGCACTGTTGCAAGGGGTGAGTTTTGTTTTGTGTGATTTTCAAATGTACATCTGAACCCCAGTATATTAATATACAGATGTCCAGACCCCAGCATATTAATCCAGTATATTAAATATACAGATCCCAGCGCTTCTCTCACATTAGTCAAACACTCTGCCACTTAAGACTTTCTACAGCAAGCCTCTGTACAGAGGAGTCATTAATTGTTTTGGAATCAATAATTGTTTTTTGTATGTGTTCAGTGTACGCGCTTGCCTGTGAGGGCTCGTAGAAAGGTTGACTTGGGCTATCTTCCTCAGTTGATTCTTCACGATATTTTTTGAGCTAGTATCTCTTACTGAACCTGGAGCTTGATATTTTTGTTGCACTGTCTAGTCAGCAATATCCCCGTGCCACATCTCCCTTTCTCCACTTCCCAGTGCTGGAGTTATGTGCCCAACTTCTACGTGGTGCCGGGGAGACAAACTTCAATCCTCATGTGTGTACCACAAGTACGTTACTCACTCAGCCATCCCCAGCCCCTCACTAATTTCTGTGTACACCTCAGTGATTTTTATGAAAAGAAAACAATCACACATATTCGTTCTTAAAATTGTGTGTGTGTGTGTGTGTGTGTGTGTGTGTGTGTGTGTGTGTATGAGGAAACACTGCCTGAAAAACATTGCTCATGTTTGGCACAGTGAATTGTTCTAAAGTGAACACCTGAGTCACCAGTACCCACAGAAAGATACAGAAAGAACTCTGTCGGGGCTGGGATAATAACAGTTCATTGGGCAAGAGATTTGCGGCACAAGTGTGAGCTTGCGAATTTGCATCTCTGGCACTCATGTCAAAATTCAGGCATAGCTGTATGTGTCTGCATCCCAGAGCTGTGGCGGGTGAGACAGGAGGATCATTACACAGTAGGCTGCCAGCTCAGCTCCAGTTTCAGTGAGAGGCCCTCCCTGCCTGCTGGGAATAAGGTGGCCTGTGATGAAGCAGGACACCCCATGGTCTCCTTGGCTCATTCTTGCACAGGTGCATGCTCACACACACACACACACACACACACACACACACACACACACACACACACACTTCACAAACATTTGGATATTTATTATACTTCTCAGATTTCCTCTTCTACTTCTTACATTCCAAGAAACCAGGACTGTATGTAAAGGCTGATAATCCAATAAAGTACAGCTGACGGAAACAGGACTCTTTCTGTACTTGGTTCTTAATCACTCTTGTGAGTTTGGGTGATGTGAAGTTTTTTTTTTTTTTTTTTTTTTTTATTGTTTATGTTTTGCTTCGGCCTTCATTTAGATCCTGACAGTGACTTGTCTACTCATGCTCCGAGCATATATCAAAATTTAGCTCTGTGATTTGTCCTTTTAGAAATCTCATTCACTGAAAATATCCCCATAATAGTTTTGAGAAATCTGTAATGACAGATAACCAGCCATGGCAGCTATGGCTCTATTAAGTAAATGAATCTTATCTTTCCTGCCTGGGTAACTTAGTAAACATGTCTCATCAGCCAAGTATCTTTATCTGGTACCCCATGAAAGGTAGATTCTTGGCTAACCAAAGGAAAGAAAGAAAGGAAGGAAGGAAGGAAGAAAAAAAAGAAAGAAAGAATTTCTCCCTCTTCTCTGTCCATCCCTGAATAATCTCTTTTGTTCTATTCCACGTTGAGCACTTAAAGCCAAATGTAGTGGAATTTGCCTGGATTTCCTTCCTAATTTTTTTTTCCTCCCCCTGAATGGAGAATCATCAGGTTCTCAAGGGAAGAAGTTGTGGCTCTTATTAAATAACAGGCTTGCTTGTTTGTTTTCTTTGGAGAGGGATGCTTTCTGTTAAGGAATCAGGGTTAACCCCCCCCCCCCCCTTGCCTGCTTGAGCTGTGTGCAGGCAAGTGCAGGGCGAGTGCTGGCCGTGGCTGCTGGCTGTGGTGACATGGTCCTGGCTGGTGACGGGCCTGTGAGCTCTGTCAGAATTAAGAGCTGCTCCCTTCCACTCTGCCGCCATTGTGGTGATGGCCACTTTCACTGAACAGGTGACACACCTCCACTCACCCCTGTGCTGATCGGCTTTCTGTCTTTCCCAAAGTACACCCGAGGCTTGTCTGGTTCCAGTCCATTGATTAAATAAATATTCCTGTGTGCACAAAGCAACGGAAGCTGGCTATAGCAACGGGCAGTTAGCCGTCCATTAGTAGCAGAGCAACGACGGCGGCGGCCTGTTTTCAGCCCCTCTCCCCCCTTCTCTTCTTTCCAACAGGGAGGTGCCAGGAGCAGATAAATTGCCCGGCCTCTGCTTTCAGGCATGTGTGAGGCAGGGGTGTAGAGTCCTGCTCTCTGCTGTGGTTCTCAGGCTGAGGCGGTGCCCAGGGTGTGGGGGTGATAGAGATGGAGTGACTGGTTCTGTCTTGCTTTCAGTTTGCCAGACCTTGGTCTTTTTCCCCTTCAGCTCTTAGCCCAGTCAGTCAGACTGAGGAAGGCCTCTCACATTAATTGGCCTCCCTGAGAAGAAATGGGTGCTGCTGCCTTTGAAGGGCTGTGTGTTGTCGTCAGGTACAGAGACCACTGTAACCACACTTCTGTGGTGTTTATTTACAGGGTCCGTTCATGTGCCAGTATCAGGAGAGACCTGCCCAATTGGGGCAGAAAGACAGGATTTCTAGCCACAGCTGTGCTGGATTTTTTTTTTTTTCCTCTTGGAAAAAGTTTTTCTAGATGTGCTAAGGCTTGAACCCAGGGCTTTGCACATGATTTTACTCTACTACTGAGCTACATACTTTCAGCTCTTTTCTGTTTTTGGTTGAGGGTGGAGGGCTGGTTGGAGTGTTAGATTAAAAAAAAATAATAAGAATGATTTGCAGAGTGTACTGTAATTTTCACATGTTGGCTACTAAGTATGTCAGCATTAAGGAATGATTTAAAACATCAAGTGTGAAGTGACCCAAATTCTCCTTTTCTTACAGCTTATTAAAAGCGGGGAGGGGAGTGGGAAGGGGCAGAGAACATTAGGGTGGACCCTTTTAATGATTTGAAAAACAAAATCCTGGGAATCTTGTGGCTGTGAGGACGGCAGCCCCAGGAGAGCGGCTGTAGTGGTAAAGTGAATCTCTTAGTGCATGTCTCTTCCAACTGACTGTGGGTAATTAGTTGGAAATGACATTAACCTGAGCTTAATTGTAATTTTGCATCGTAACAACATACCAGCTGTTCACTGTATTCTTTCCTGGTGGTGCGATTTAATTATTTTTTTTCCGCGCTATCTCTTAGGCTCTAATTTTCAGTTGTGTTTCCTTTTAACCCCTCCTTGTTGCTGTGTGTCCACAGCCCACACAGTTTAGCAGGCATGTCATTTCTTTGGCTTTTTGTTCTCACTCCGTGATGAGGGCTGGATGCTATTGGGTTTGTGAATGACTTGCCTGTTTAAGCGAGGCCACTTGGAAAGGCTCTGAGATACGCATGGCTGGCTGGAAACCTTGCTGTATTTAGGGCTCCTCCACCAGGTTTTAGCTTATTATATAAATAATATGGGCAATCGTAGGCCTATCAAAGGTGCTGAAAATATCAACTGAACAAGCCAAAAGAGAAGTTAATTACTGAACAGTGATTGCTCTGATATAACCAATTATTGGATCATTAAATGTTTATTACCTTTTATATGCTCTTTCCCCCATAAGGGCAGTTTCTTTTTTAAGTCATTAAAACAGAAATGGGATCTTAAAAAAAAATTCTGCCTAAAAATTTCCACAAGACTGAAGTATTAAAAAGGTCTTGTGTGATCTGACAGCTGAATAGCCTATTTTTCTTTGGTCTGTTGAATTAGTAATTAATGAAATGTATTGCTTGAGCAGAGAAAATAAGATTAGTTTTGCTTAGGAAATAAACAGAGGCAAAGCATTACTCTCCACCCGATACAGGTTAACAATGAAGAGCAACATTAAGAGGTGTGAAAACAAAAATCCTGTCTGTGTTGGGAGCTGGAGACCAGCCTGAGCTACCCAGAGAGACCCTTACTCAAAAGCAAGCAAACTGAAAAGAATACTGTCAGGTCTTTCTGAATGATAAATTGCTCTGTTGTAACACTGTGTGTGTGTGTGTGTGTGTGTGTGTGTGTGTGTGTGTGTGAGAGAGAGAGAGAGAGAGAGAGAGAGAGAGAGAGAGAGAGAGAGAGAGAGAAGTGGGGCGAGAAGGTTGATGCTGTGTATCTTTATCATATCTGCCTTATTTTTTGCGGCAGGGCCTTTCATTGTGCCTTACGCCCATCATCCATTCTGCTCGCCTGCCCGACCAGAGAGTTGCAGGTTGCCTGCCTCTCTCAGCAGTGGGGTGACATGTGCATAGCACACAGCACTGTTGCCTGGCTTTCTAACTTGTGTTCTGGGGAATCCAGACTCAGATCCTGATGCTCGGGTGGCAGATACTTGACTGACAGTCACGTTCCCGGCACAGTTCATTCATTCGTGACTTTCTTGAGCATCAGTGTTAACTTTAGAAAGGAGCTGTATGAGTGTATGAGCTGTGTATACATCCCCAAGAAACTGCATCTGAAGAGAGTAATGCCGATCAGCTGCTTTAGGAACCATGAATAAAGTGTAGGACTTGCTGCTAGTGCGGACTTTGTCTCTGTGATGGGTATAATGGGTATGAAGAATCAAGATATAGTTGGACACGGCGGTGCACTCCATAAATCTCAGGGCTTCGGAGGCTGTTCCACTCTATGCATTCAGTTCCAGGCTAACCAGCACTACATAGTGAGACCCTATTTCAAAAAACAAAGCCAAAACCAAAACCAAAGTATCCTGCAGATTGAAGATTTAGTGCAAGGTGTGTGTGGGAGCCCACAGAGATTTCCTAGTGAGGGCTTATTCAGAGTCAGAGAATCTGAGCTTGCTTTACCCAGCAGGGCTGCATAAGGAGATGATTTGGTCGTGGGCATGGTTACCAGGTGTTAGGAAGGGTCTGCAACTTGGCTGTACGGTGTGCTTAGATCTTGCAAGGGGGAGGTTTTTTGCTTCTTCCCTTGGCATTGTTATAAAAAGCCTTTTGAATAAAGCCTCGAGGCCGTTGGGTATTGACCCAGGTCCTCCTGAAGCTATTCTGTTTCTGTCTTTTTCCTCTTCACCATCTTTCTATCTAATATTTTCTTTTTTTTTTTTTTTTTTTTTTTACTTGGAAACATTTCCATATAATGTTTGACACAGAAATCATCAAATAGAAGTATACAATGTTGACAGGAGGCAGTACATTTATAATTTATAACCCCAAATGTATTTATAAATTAGAAATGGAAAGATCTACAAATGAAATTATGAAGGTTCACCAAAGTCATTTAATCTGTCAGTTTCTCATTCATTTTTATGTCTTAATAATATTCTATTGTATGAATAAGCCACAGTTTATTTCTCTCCAGTATTTGATAGCTATTTGAGTTGTTTTAACTTTTTTACTATTAGCAACACACTGCTGTAAACCTTTATGTACATGTTTCATAGGTGCGCATTTTCAGTAGTTTGAGGATGTATTCCTAAGGGTAGAATTGTTGAGTAACAGAGTAACAATGTTTTGCATTTTGACCAACCACCAAACTGTTTTGCCAAAGTGGCACACCATTTTACAATCTCACCAAATCCTTGTTTTTAAGGCTCTAATTTTTGTACAAAAGCATTCAACCATTCTGTCAGACCAAACCAGGAAAAGTTAGCTATAGTTCAGAGCTGTTCTATTCCATTTACTATGCAAAGCCATTCTTGGCATTTGCAACTCTCAGCCCTTTTGAGTATTCTTGCAGTGTTCACCTTTTCCTCCACCACTTTTTTTTTCTGGTTTATTTCTATCTATTACAAATGTATAAAAAATCCTCCATCAATGCTGCTGATAGCAGCAGAACCTTGAGAAATATACCTTTGGTTTGCCTCAGAAAAGGAACACATATTGCACTGTAAAGTTTATAAAATTGGCGAAAAACATTGTGATAATGTTACAATACCAGTTTTAAGAGTTCAGTGACTAATGGGGAGCCGATGGGATACATGCAGAACTGTGAAAGCGATCTCATTTAGCCAGCTATACACATAGACTGTAAATCTACATTCAGATCATTTCTGAACTAAGGCTATCATCTCAGTTTATCTGTTGAGATCAACCAGGAAACCCTAGAATATACCTTGATTTTTGCAAAAAACAAAATAGGGGGAGGGGTTTCTTCAGCATTTCAGTCCACGAGTAACAGTATCCTAACAGGCAAAGTGTTCTTTCACTGTCAACATTCTAATATTTTCTTATCCCTCTCTCCTACTCATAAGAACCCTAGAAAAGGTGGGAAAGGTAGAGCTGGACTCTCACAGTCTCTCACAAAGGTGAGCATTATTATGAAGAGAAATCCTGCTTTTGGAGGTCCCCGTGACATTCCTTGGGTTCATAGCCCAGCTTTGCCACTTGTCAGCTGTGTGACATGTTAAAAATCTCAGTTTCCCTGTCTATAAAATAATAGTATAGCCTTCTGAGGCTTGTGAGGACTAAATGATTTATTAAAGTGCCCTGACAGTGTATAGCATCAGCCAACGGTGTAATAGGTTGTTCATTTTTGAGAGAGAATGCAACAGAATTCTTCCTTAGGGGAGACAGTGTTTGATTGGGTGTGGAGGTTTGGAGAGTTGTTTCTGACATTTAAAAAATAAATAGATTTCTAAGCCCCTTGTTGGTAATGAAGAGGACAGAAGAGTGTCCCTGGAACTGGAGTTACAGGAGGTTGTGATCGTCTCCTCTCCCTAAGATGGGTGCTGGGACCCAAACTCTGGCCTTCCACTAGAGCAGCAAGCCTTCTTAACTGCTGAGCTCTCTCCAGCCCTGTTCCTTGCGTTTCATGTCAGCCTTGGATGTAATCACTTCACTTACAATGCCTGCAGCGGTGTGTGCTTGGGTAGCCCATTGTCAAGTGATTGCAAAGGGTGTGTTTTTCTCAGAACAGTCTTCTGAGGCAAGAGTACTGTTTATGCACAGTCTGTGGTTGTGTGAAGGGTCTTGGGGGAAGTTTGCTACTAGTTACTGCCTTTGCTGAAGTGTGCGTGGAGTCTGAGTTCCTTGAGGGTAAATTAGACTCGTTCAGAACGGGAACGTTTTAGTCTTGTGGATTCTATTTTTAAGTCTTACTAAAAAATTTACGAGTGTGCACATATGTGATACATCTTAAAGTTGTTTTCTGGAATTTCTAGTGGCAATGGGGCTTGCTTGTTTATGCTTAAGGTAGAGACCAGGTCACAGACAATTGGATTTAGAGGCGGTTTGGAAGAAATGCAATCATAGTGAACATTTCTTGAGCACTCTCTGTGAATTGTCATGGCTCCGAAGTTGCCTCAAAGAACCTGAAGTGTCAGTAGCAGGATAGATGGAAGGGCCTGAGCTTTTGATTTGGTTGGTTTGAGGCAAGGTCTCCTGTGAACTAGATTTGAACTCTTGATCATCCTGCCTCTACCTCCCTAGTGCGGCGATTGCAGGTGTCCACTGCCGTGTTCAGCTAAGAGCAGGACACTCTAGAAGCTGTTTCATTGAGCTGTGTCTGATCATCTCGGCTGCCTCCATGAAGAGAGGAAGAAGTGGTGGATGGGAAGCTAGCTGATGGGGGGCAATGGTGGTGAGTTTCATCTTGAGTGGAATCCCTTTTACTACAGGAAGGGAGAAGGTAGAGAGAAAGTAAGAGAGGGAAGGTAAGAAAAGAAACAGGGATAGAAGGGAAACAAGAAATTATGGTTTTTTGTTTTGGTAAGCCAAGTCATATTAGGTGCTCAGGGTAGCCTCTAATTTCTGTGCTCCTTTGGGGTCCTCTTGTCTCAGCCTTGTGGGATTAGAAGTAGTCCCTGGCTGGGGAGCAGAGTTCTAAACATTGCAGGTTTCTTTTGAGAAAGATGCACGTAATCAGGCAGCGTTAGGCCTAGTCTCATAATCAGGTTTTGTAAAGTGGGCATAATTTTATATTCTTTGAGGTGTTGCCTACTAGTTCTTGATAAGAACATCCACACCCCCAAGACAGTCTCATTAATGTGGTCCTGGATGGACTGGAACTTGCTCAGTTGGAGACAAGGCTGGCCTCAAAAAAACTCATGCGTGTCTTCCTGCCTCTGTCTCCTGAGTGCTGGGATTAAAGGTGTGCACCACTGTGCCCTGGGAGAACATGACTTACTTGTGATAAAACATTTGATCCAGGTCAGGAATTCCTTCTAATTTAAGAGTATGGTGCATCCATTTCTGTTTGAGTGAGTCTGTTGAGCGAGCACTGACTGTCAGGAAGTTGTGAAGCTGAGTTTCTGACGGTGTGGAGGTCTCACCAGCCTCTGTGCTAAGCACCTCGCTGTAAATGTCTGGTTATGCTCATCGTGACCTTTCAGGGAAAATAAAACAAGCAAACTACAAAATGCTTGGATAAGACGCGCTTTACTATTGGAGCTGTAAACTCCAGTACTTAGCACTATCTCAGGCCCGCGTGAAGCCAGAGAGGTAGGCAACGCTTCCAGCGTCTGTTGGAGCAGCTTGCGTGTGTTATTTCCTCCCTTAGCAGCACATCAGGAAAAGAGTTTTGAAGTTTTCATCCTCTCAGTTAAGCTTGGTGTTGTTCTAATCTAGAGGGAACTTGATAAAAAAGTAGGGGTGGGAAAATGGCTCAGTGGAACAGGCATGAAGGTCTGAGTTAAATCCTTCAGAACCCACGTGAAAAAGCCGAGTGCTCGTATGTCTCTAATTAACAGTGCTGGAGAGGATTCCTGGGGCTCACTGGCCAGGCTAGCTAGTCGATGCAAATTGGTGAGTTTAGTTCCAGGTTCATTGAACTATCCTGTCCTAAACAAACAAACAAACAAACAAAAAAAAATTAGGTGAAGAGCTATTGAGGAAGACACTGGGTGTTGACACACACACACACACACACACACACGCACACGCACACGCACACGCACACGTGCACGCACACGCGCACACACACCACACACACGCACGCACGCACGCACGTGAACACACGCATGCACATGCACACGGAGGAACCTACCAATTAGACTCTTGTGTACCACTCAAGACTTATTAAATCTAAATCTCTTGGTAGTGACAGCTAGAAATCTATTCTGGAGAGCGCCCCAAATTCTAGGTTCCCGCAGATTTGGAAACCAGTGAAAAAGAGGAAGATTGTATTTTGTCATCCATCCCTGCACTGATTTTTCATCTATCCACTTCCTGAGCAGATTAGAATTGGTTGTCCATCATGCCGTGGTCATTTAAAAACTGGCTGTAGGAACAAGAATCAACACAAGCCTTGCCCCATGGGGTTCACAGGCCGGCTGAGAAGCCTTTAACGTTGTGTTGGGTTTTAAAGAATTCGCGGGCTTTCCAGACTTCCCGGGCAGAAGATTTGTGTACGCAGGTTTCTCTAGCTTTCATCAGATTCTCTTAGGGGTCAGTGACCCATAAAAGGTTAAGAACCAAGGTCTCAAGTATGCACAGCTGTTGAAGAAAATGCGGACGAGAGAAGTACTTCTCTTGCCACTTAGCATGTTTTTTGACCTTTTGAGAGCTTATCGCAAGCAGTTGGAGACTTGCATCTCTTTTCTGACCCACTTAACATATTTTTAAGAGAGAAAAAAAGATAGTTTAACAGTGGGTGATGGTCTGAGTAGAATACCTGTGTGCTAGAACTGCGTCGAATATAATGGTAAAGAGCTGCCTACGGTGAAACAGCCTGGTGGTCAGTCCGCTGCGGGGACTGCTTAAGCAGGGTGGCATGGGCAAGGTCCACGCGAGCTTTCTTGTAGTGTATAATTAGCCAAATTGTGGATAATAGTTTTCACTCCATGGATATACATAAAGCCTAATTGTCTTATTTTGGTTGCGTTCTAGCCCCAGCTTGTCGATTGAATTACTTAATTCCAAAATAACTTTGCCAGCTGTACTGCTGCTGCTACGTTCCTCCTTATCTCCTAAAACCCTCAAATACCACCCACTCATCATTAGACGGAACTGAATATTAGGGGAAGTCCATCTTTAATTGTTACAGAGAATTCACTAAGTAAAATAAATGCTGGAGCCTGATGTATATAATAATCTTACATATTTGTTTTATTACTTGTTTTGTGTGCCCGTCTGTGCTTCTGCATGCCTGTGGAGGTCAGAGGACCATGTTTGGGAGT
Source organism: Peromyscus maniculatus bairdii (assembly GCF_049852395.1). NCBI lineage: Eukaryota > Metazoa > Chordata > Mammalia > Rodentia > Cricetidae > Peromyscus > Peromyscus maniculatus. Next base: position 24,170,209 of record NC_134874.1, on the reverse strand, counting down.
TGGTTCTCTCCTTCACCATGTGCACTTGGGTTTTGCTTAAAGCCCTCTTCTCCTCTCTGTAATGATCCCAGAGGATTCATGTTTCTTTGGGGAATAAAAATTTTCTAAATCTCGTAGCGCTCAGAACAGTTACTAGGTTTTAGTACTGCACAGGATGTATTAGTAGTGACTTTGGTAGTTGTGTGACCAAATGACAAGAAGCAGCTTGGGGAAGGAAGGAAGGGCAGTTTGAGGATGTACTCTGTCCCGGAGAGAGGGGGAGGCATGGCAGCGGGAACACGGGGCTGCTTGCTCACATCTGTAGCACGTCCGGAGGCAGAATCTGTGGGATGCTGGAGCTCTGCTGTCAGCCTGCTGTTTCCATTTATTGTGTATTTATTGTATATTCAATACATACAATCTGTAGGACCCTAGCCCATGGAGTGGCGCCACTTCTGTTCAGAGTGAGGGATACCCTTCCAGATGTGCTTGGTGGGATTTGTGATTCTCAGTCCAGTGAGGTGGACACTGAAGATTATCACAGTATGTTTCTGAGAAGTGGAAGTCTGTGGATTTGAGTGTTAGGAATTGGTACAGTTCTTCACTTTTTGAAACAGTAATACTTTGGAGTGGGTTGGGAATTAGAAGTTTACATTATTCCTAAGATCTTGCTGTGTCTGTTTAGAACTTCAAATGTCTGTTCCCCTTATTTTGAACTTAAACAAAAAATCTATGGATTTTACTTTGTTGTCCATTGATCTTTACTTATATTATAAACTATACTTTAAAAATCTATGGATTTCAGTTTGTAGTCCATTTATTTTTTTTGTAGCCTGAGTTTCCCTTGTCGTATATTAAAAACAAAACAAAACAAGACAAAAAACTTAACAGCAGTGAGCTTGAGTTTTCTTTCAGGAGTTTAGATTTTCTGGTTGCTTGCTATTTTTCTTTGAAAGGAAGGCGATCTGGCTGAAGATTGGGTCATAGATTACACATCTGCTAATTAAATAGATGTCAGCTTTAATCTGTCCTAATCTTAAACAGTTTTATCAATTGTATTTCTGTATCGGGAGTGTTGGAGGCTTTTAATGAGACATTAAACCCTCAAGAGATCCAGCCTGTTAAACATTCCCTGTGGTAGCCCCCAAGGCCATTTCCCCCCAGTGGTTGTGTAAGAGGTAAATAGTAGGTTAAACTGGAGTTAGGCAATTTGGATCTGCAAATGCTCACACTCTGCATTTGTTTCCCTGGGATCTCTCTGAGTTTTGCAGCCTTTCCTGAGTCAGTCGTGTGTGTGTGTGTGTGTGTGTGTGTGTGTGTGTGTGTGAGAGAGAGAGAGAGAGAGAGAGAGAGAGAGAGAGAGAGAGAGAGAGAGAGAGAGAGAGAGAGAGAGAAAGAAATATCTTCAGTGGCTTAGTTTCCTATAAGTTGTCCAGGTGACTCTGCCCCATGGAACAGCTTTGCATGACTTGCCCATCCTGTGGTGGGACTCTGCAAGGGCGCGCACATCTAGTTTTTCTTTCATGAGTCTCTCATGGAATACTTAACGTGGTATGGCTCCCAAAAGTGGTTCAGGAGGCTTCCCAGGAGTGTCAGTACCTTTCCATTGCCCCTTTGCCTGCAGGTAACCTCAGCGAATCCAGTGGTTCACCAAGCTGGAGCGCCAGTGTGTTCATTTAAAGTGACACAGACGGGCACTTTCAGAGTATTTACAGAATTGATTGAGGTAAGAGAGATGAGACCTAACTTGGTACTCCTGTGCCTGTTGAGGACGCAGTTTGGTGCATTAAAAAGAGTGTAGTTTTTCAGAAGTGCTCTCTCAGGTTCTCGGCTTCCAGTTCCAGGGAAACCCACTGAGCACTCTTCTGGATTATTGTTACTGGGGCCAACACCACTAAGAGTAACCTCTGATGTGTCTCCATCCTGGAGAGAGAGTGTATATGTATATGCTTTTTCAGGGGAGAGTGTTTCGAGCGATCTATCCACAGTTCAAAGGTCAGAGCTGCTCCTTGTAAATTTATCTTTTTTTCTTTTTAAAGTAACTCAGTCGTGAGTGTTTATCTTATATTTAGTTCATGATTACCATATGTTTTGTTATTCTGGTTGGTTTTTGTCACCTTGACTCAAACCTAGACATATCCAGGAAGTGGGAATCTTAACTGAGAAAATGCCTCCGTAAGATTGGCCTGTGTGTGTGGTAAGTCTGTGGGGTATGCTTTTGATTAATGATTGATGTGGAAGGGCCCAGCCCATTTGGGGCAGTGCTACTCTTGGGCAGGTAGGCCTGGGCTGTATAAGAAAGCAGGCTGATCCATCCAGGAGGAACAAGCCAGCCAGTGGTGTTCCTCCATGGTTTCTGCTTCAGTTTCTACCTTGAATCCCTGTCCTGACATCTTTTGGTGATAGACTGTAGGATGGAAGTGTAAGCGAAGTTAACCCTTTCCTTCTCAAGTAGCTTTTGATCATGGTGTTTATCACAGCAACAGAATTCCTAAGGCACTTTAATCCCAGCACTCATGAGGCAGAGGCAGGCGGATCTCTGTGAGTTCGAGGCCAGCCTGGACTACAGAGCGAGTTCCAGGACAGGCTCCAAAGCTACACAGAGAAACAGACAAACAAACAAACAAACAGACAAACCCTAGGACACGTGTGTTGGAAAAGGCTTCCCTTGTTTAATCTCCCAGGTCCCCTCTGATCTGACCTCTTGAGAGTTCAGGTAAATTACCAGCAGTGTCTTGCCATTTTTCTTTGGAGTTTGCCTGTGTTTGCCATTCCAAATGGGAGCTCAGTTCGGTTATTTGGGAGCATAAGGATTTTCATCTGAAGCCATGCTTCAGTGATGGCCATGCTTTACATACATGGGCCTTTGCAACCTTTTTACTTAAGAGTAAAACCTTGGGGGGTGGGGCGGGGAAGGTAAGACTCGGTGGATAAAGGTACTTGTTGCTAAGTCCGCACAGCCCCTTGAGTTCCAGCTCCGGAACTCACACGGGACAACTCCTTCAAGTTGTGCTTTGACCTCTACACGAGTACTAGGGCACAGTGTTGTCTCCCCCTCACCCCCCCAAAAAAAAGAGAATTAGTAATATAAACAAAACCTTAATTAACCTGTTCATTTTAAGAATCTGAAAAAGTGTCTTGAGATGGTTGAAAGCGTGTGTGTGAGAGTAAGGACAAACTCCAGTTTAAAAAAAAAATTAGACTAGATTAATCATGTATCATTACAGTAAATATTTTATAAGCAGATTTTGGAGGTAGACATAGGGGGTGAAGGTGTATATGTATGGGTCAGCTGTACTAGAATGAAAGTTTAATTCTCTAGCCCTCTGTCTAGTACCAGAGGGCACTGTGGATTAATGTTCCCGGCTTTAATTCAGTGTCCTGTCTAAGACACTTGGCACTGATTCCTTCATCTCTGAACTGAAGTCTTGTGGATTAAGAGGAGAGAGAATGGAAATGTATCATGTTCTCTGCCAGAGGAGGTACTTAAACCAGAAGGAGGAGGGGATGTTAACAAATCAAGCCTTGGCAAGGGAATCCGTCGTGAATCAGCAATGACTGGGGAAGGTCTCTGTCGCTGTATTTTGCAAAACTTAGCATTTGCTGCTGCTGCTGCTGCTGCTGCTGGGGATTCTTGCTTGCTTGCTTTTAGGATCAGCTTTAGGTGGCACTACAAAAGGGATGATTCTCCGCCCCCCCCCCCTTTGACAACATTAGGTAATTAATTTACAAGTAGCTCAATTAGACTCCAGCCCATACAGAGTGTGCATGGCCTTTTAAAGAGCCTTTGTTTTGATGCTAATTGAACTGGTTGTAGCAGAGACAGCCAAAGCATTTACATTCATCTTTGGCAGGACAGAGGGCTCTCCCTTGGTATGGATGACCCTGTTTTCTTTTCCATATACCATGGATAGCATTTGAAATGCCATGCCTTTTGTAACTGTATAAACTGAGAACTTTGAGAAGTCGCTGAAGGCCTATGTTTCAGGTTATCAGGCTTGGTGGCTTCAAGGGCCTTTAGTGGCTATTCCACAAATTCATAGATACTCAATTATATGGCTAGTGTTCTGTGTGTGTTTCAAAATTTCGATGCATACTGCCAGATTAAAAGCAGGTTTTCTGTAGCTGCATATGAGAGCTTTATAGTTTTTTTTTTTTCCTTCCTCTTTTGGAGAGAGGGTCTTACTTTCTAGCCTAGACTGGCCTTGAACTCACTATGTGGCTGGGGATGACCTTGAACCCCTGATGTTCCTACTGTTTCTCCTTCCCAAGTGCAGAGATGACTGGTGCATACCACTGTGCCCCCTTTTGCCCCTGACTGCTGGAGATGGATCGCAGGACTTCCTGTATGCTAGGCAAGCACTGAGCTAGATCCCCATCCCAAGTAACTGCTTTTTAAAGACAAAAGTGCCTTTGTTTTTCTCTAGGAATGATTGAGAAACATAGCATTTCCAATGAATATGGATCAACTTAAAGAAATAGACTGAAATGGAAGCAAGAAGCGTGTATTTTTGCCTCATGTATGAAAAAAAGAAATGCTTGGCCTTTCTTCAGGTGATAAAAATCTGTGCCTGCAGGGTCAAAGTGATATCTTCGTCAAGGGTTAGCCTAGAGAGACTGGTTTGTTCTGTAATTCTCTTTATCTGCTAAAATACTGGGCTGGAAGTCTGACCCGTTGCTGCTCCATCTGATTCTGTTTGCAGTGTCGGAATGTTCAGTGTGTATTCAAACCAAAAGCAAGGACTTGTGATTTACCAAATGAACAGCTAGGACAGGGTAGGCATGCTTCAGAGTGAGGTAAAGAAAGAGCTTTCAGGTCATCTAGGAGCCACCCATCAATATTCTTTTTAGAGCTAAGGAAATTGAAGTTTTAGAAAGATTAAGTGACATCTTGCTCTAGAGCAAATTAATTAGTCTCAGCAGATGTTGAACTTCTTTTTATGAGTGTATTTTGTAGATCCTTATAGTAAGAAGAGAGTGTATTTTCCTCGCGCTCACATTTAGAAGCACAAAAGAAATTCTCATTTCATAAGCAGCACAGTTTCCCAGTGTCTCTTTTTCCCTTTGTGTCTGTACTGAAATAGCCTCAGTTTTTGTTACAATTCAGCATGCTTTTTAAGCTCACATTTCTTTTTTCCTTCCCCTTTCTAGAGTATTTCCACCTATCCTTTTTTGGTTGGTCAAGGTTTTGCTTTATTCCAGGCAGCATAGCCATATGGGTGTCTAAACATATTGAATGGACTTCTCATCTGAAGATTCAAGTCAAGGGTCACTGGCTCAGGAAGTGGGGATTGAGGCAGTAACTGAGACAGGCAACACAGAGGCCAGCCACCAGGAAGGACCCCAGGTGCTGTGTGTCTGCTCTCTTCTTTTGATTGACAGTAGGGTGCAGATGTGGCTGCTTTCCTCCAGCGGCTTGCTTCTGAATACATTTTCTGTTTGGGACATTTCAGTTTGCCCAGTACTGCGTAAAGTTTGCAGTGAAAGTCTGTTTAGGGTACGCCAGGAGGAAGGGGGAGTTAAGGAGGGGTTTTAACAGGTCTGTGTTTTAGTTTTTCATGGGACTTTGGCTCCCCTCCCCTTTTCTTACTGAATTATTGCAGGGTTTTATTAAAACGCAAGTTCTGCAATGTAGACACTGTGGCAGTTAGAACAACATGGGATACTGTACTCTTAGGTTCCATAATATTTCATAGTATTGCTCTTTACTGTATGTTAAATGATAGGGAAGTATAATAAAATCTACCTAGAGAGCACTTATCTATTTTATGTCCTGTAACATTCGGTACTCGATGCAGGTCTAGCAGTTCTGCAAATTCAGACAGCAACAAAAGTGGTTCCATCCCAGGAGCAAGGGCTGGGGCTCAGCTGACGGGAAGTTCCTGGTTGGTGGCATGTGTTCAACACGGTCACAGAATATGACTTTTTCTTACAGGGCCTTCATAGGACCTCCACCTTACAGATCGGGAACGAACTAGTCACTGGTCCAGGGTCATTGCGCGGGGTAGGGAAAGAGCTTTGGTAGAACCTAGGACTCAACACCTGCTCTAATAGGCCTTTTTCATTCTGGAATCTTGGTTGACGCGTTCAGTCTGATGAGCTCTATAAAACAGCTCGCTGTGCTGTGCTTTCCTGGCTGGAAACCTGTTGAAATGCCACACAGCTCCTCAAGCTTTCTTTGGGCTACGCTTTCCTTGTCTGTGCTGTGTGCCTCTCTTGTTGCAGGGAGGTTGGATGTGACTGAGGAGGAAGCTGTGTTTTGACAGTGCTTGGAGAACTGCTTTTGGTTGCAGAACTGTCCTGTTATCACTGAGACAGGAAAAGACAGGAGAGTGGGACAGAAGGAGCCTGGTGGTCGATGGTCACAACTTTCTGCAGTTGCGTGTGATTTTTTTTGCAGCCTTAGACTTGTGGCAGTTTGTGGTTCTTAATCTTCATGTCAGTTCCTAGGTTTACTGTATTATCTTGGTCTAACGCCTAACTTCTCCAGGGCTCACTTTCTTCTTAGGAGATTCGGTGCCGGGGCTGGGGGTCAGGGTATTCAATGATTCCTAAGGGCGCTTACCTTCCAGGTCCTGGATTGTTTATATAAAAGTTTTTCCATGTCATCAAATAACAGAGCATGGAGTTTTACTACTGTTTTGATTGGTTTGTGTGGGAATTTGGAAAATGCCTACTGACTCCTGTGAGCAAGTTGCTAAGCAGTATATTTACAGAGCTCCACCAGGTGCTAAAGGTCTGTAAAAGGAACAGTGTTCAGAGCCTCTTGGAGACTAGAAAGACTTCTTTATCTCCCCACCTGGAGGCGGGGCATTCTTCCCTTCCAGTGGGATATAAGCTCTGTTAGTGGAGGGGCTTTGTCCCTCTTAAGTAGTGTAGTTAAGTAATTAACGTTGGTTGTCACAATGTAAGAATGAGTCTGCTTCCTATCCTTGCTTAATATTTATAGATGTGCTGCCGGAGTTTCTCATTTTGTCCACTTATAAATGCCATTAACATGAAGACATTTCTCAGAAAGTGGGTATTCCTCATCTTCCATAGAAGAATGGAATGAGATTTTTGGTGGAGAAAAAAGTCACCACATTATTCCTTTCTTGGAAATCTACTTTGATGTTTGCATGTTTCCAAGATGTCTGTTCAAGCAATACGGTTTAACACAGATTTCTCAAACTTACCCGACCTCAGAATACTGTCCATTTTACTCGAGCATGGAATAGTTAACTCACATTTCTTAGAACTTTGACTTGAGAAATAGTGGTTGTTACAGAATAAACAGAAGGACCAGCATTAACCAAGAATAGATTTAACACTGAGGTAGCATGGTTCCCTAGTAACTGTGTATGAGATGGTTGCAGACTTATGTCTCTTTTCCTTCTAAAAATGAAAATAGCTTGTTCCACATCTAAAAGTCGGTGGGTGGCCTGGCAGCTTCGATATCTAATATGGTGGAATTGTAACCTGTGTCAAGGGCTGCCCTGCCAAGCAAGTGATTCAAGGAAACAGTGAAAGGGTGTTTGTGTTCCGAAGCTGCCGTCCAGTGCAGGAGGTAGACATGTAAGCAGATTACAGGAAGGAAGTTCTCAGATGTGTAGCGAGCCAACACAACACAGAAAGAAATAGTATCTGCATAGATCAGGCTGACTTCAAATTCATAGACCCACCTGCCTCAGCCTTCGGAACGCTACGGTTAAAGATCTGTGCAATCACAGCCAGCCTGACTCCCAGTTTGGGGTTGCGGTTTGTAGCACAGGCTAATATCACATTATTTAGAACCTCTTGAGAGGTTTACTCATACACCAAGAATCAAATCTTTCCCTGCTGAAAGATGTCCTAGTTAACTTTAATTGTTAACTTGACACAGCCTGAGTCACCTGATAAGGGAGTCTCAATTCAGAGATTTTCCAGATCATGGCCTGTGGGCATGTCTGTGTGGGATTTTTTTGATTGTTAATTGGTGTTGGAGGGCCTAGTACATTGTAGGTGGCATCATTTCCTGGGTACGTGGTCTTAGAATGTGTCTGAGCAAACCAGAGGGTAGCATGCCTCCATGGTTTCTTTGGCTGTGAATGAGTTTCTCTGGTCAGAGGTGTAGAATTCCAAGCAGTCCTGTCTTTAGGTTCCTGCCTTGAGTTCCTGCCCTGACTTCCCTCAATGGGGCACTGTAACCTGGAAGTAAGAGATGAAATAAATATTTTACTTCCTTAAGTTGCTTTTTTTTTTTGATGTTTGTCAAAGTGACGGATTAGAATAAGAAGTAATACAACCTTTTTTTTTTTTTTTTTGAGACAGGATTTCTCTGTGTAGCATTCTTATTCCCAGCACACCGTCTGCATATGTGTACTGCTTGAGGGCAGGGCGGTTGTCATTGTTAAATCAGTGGGCCCTGTGTCTCCGGTGCAGTTTGCACGGGAACCAGGCCTTGGAACTTGAAAAGCTTTCTTTAGGAAATTTCAGTAAATAAAATCACATTTTATGGAAACTATAGTTAGGGAAGGAGGTTGCAGTATTGATATTTTCTCCTTCGGTGCTTAAATATGATTTATATTTCAAGATTTCAGTTATAGGGGCTGGAGGTATAGTATAGTTCACTGGTCTAACGCTTGCCTGACATGCACAGGGAGGGCTCTAGGTTCCATCTTCAGCCCCAAGGGGGGGAAAATAAGTTATATTTTAGGGAAGGATATAAAAAATTTCTACATCATGAAATCTTCACTCATGTGAAACGCTGTATGTATTAGCTTTTTTAGTTCTCTTTCCTCATATCCGGTTGTTCATCTGGAATACCGGAAGAACAGATTGTTTCCATTGACTACTTTGTGTTTGAGGTCTACAGTTAGGTATTGATAGATGACATTTTCTTTGACATATTTATATCCATTTGCCACATGGCCAGGATGATTCTCGGGATGTTGCAGGCAGTCACTACAGTCTGACTTGGCATTGTAGTTAACTTCCGTGGTGACCTTGGACAACATCCATTCAGCCTTCCAATAGCCAAGGATGTTGGACTAGAATTAGCACAGTCCCTCGGAGTGTAGATGTTCCTCCATTCTACAGGGAGGATTTCCTTCCAGAGAGAGGTTAAAAGTGGTTATTTTTCTAGGTTAAATGGCTTTGTTAATTAAGAGTGCCCCCCCACCCCAATTTGGAACCAAAAGACTTGCTTATTATGGAGTAAAAACAACTCAGAAGGTTGCAGTTTTTTCTATGCTTTAAAGGAAGGAAAACATTTAAAATGCAACAAAGCAGAAAACCAGGATAGAGCCTTTTTTTTTTTTTTTGCATACTATACATAATCATATTCAGTTAGCTGAAGAGAAAGTTTGTGGTTTGGCTTACCATCTTGGATCTAGACCGAATTGTATTTGGTAGACACATGTCCATTATCAATTGAAATAAGGTGGCTTAGCAGTTAAGGTAATACTTATTGCTCATCTACAAGACCTGAGTTTGCTTCCCAGCACCCATGTTGGGTGCTTCACACCTTCCTGTAACTCCAGCTTTAGGCCCCCTTCTGGCCTCTTTGAGTACTTGCACACATGTGCACATACCCCTCCTTCAGATGTATGCATGCATATAAGTAAGAATAAATAAGTAGAAATAGGTTGCCTTGTTTGGAAAGGTACTACCATCTTTACTCCCTCTCTCCTCCCACCCCAGTGGTTAAAAGTGGTTAGAAGCAAGTCACAGACCTATCCTACTCAAGAGAAGATCACACTAGGGCCTGGACCCCGGGAGACAAGGATATTATTATTTGAAGAGTCTTTCAGCCATACTCATTGAAAGCAACCATCTTTAAATTCTTTATTTGTATATTTCATATATGAACATGCATCTTCTTAGCCTCAGTCAGCATTGACTGACTGAGAACTCTTTCTGCACCCTAAAAGCCTTTTGGCCCTCAGGTGTTTTGCCGTCTGATTTCATGGGTTCTACAGATCATTGGTGAAGGTGGGTGTGTGGCCTGTTAACTCTTCTGTAGCTGCTGGCTGTTCATTGTTTATTGAAGGATTGCAGTGGTTGTTCCAATGGGACCAATGAGCTAATTTGAAGATCCCTGATGTGGATTGAAAAAAGTGGCTCTCCCCTATCCCCCATGTACATATTGGATGTGATGGTATTTGGTTGGTACCTTTGGGAGACAATTAGGTTAGACGGGTTCATGAGGACAGAATCTTTTTGATGAGATTAGTGTCCTTAAGACAAGACACTAGAGATCTTACTCTCTTTTTTAATATTCCCCAAATCCTATGTGAGGACTCAGTCAAAGGGTGGCCATCTACCTTCTAGGAAGAGTGCTCCCATCAAAACGGTCATACTTAGAATTGGACCACTTGGATTTCCCAGTCTCCAAGACGATGAGAAAATTAAATTCTGTGGTTTAAGCCAACCAGTTGGTGGTATTTTCCTCGGCTCCTATAGTTCTTCTAGGCAACCATTATTTTCTGTGTATAGCAAGAAATGACAGCTTGTGAGCTGTGTGTTTCATTGCAGTCACTCTATTCCTACCCCTTCTTTCTTTTTATAGTGTTGGAAATTGAATACAGGGCCTCACCTATGGTCAGCAGGCACTCAACCACTGAGCCGTACCCCAGCCCCACCATTCCCCTTTACTGAGCTTTAGCTATAACTATTAGTAGAGGGTGAGGGAGAAAAAGGTGGGAGAAGAAAGAGTGAGGGAGGGGGAGGGATGAGAGAGAGAGAGAGAGAGAGAGAAAGAGAGAGAGAGAGAGAGAGAGAGAGAGAGAGAGAGAGAGAGAGAGAGAGAGAGAGAACACGAATGAGAACAAAATGACTATCCAAACCATACTGTTAGCTTCGCTGAAAAAAATGTGTCTGGCAGGGAGGGGATATGTGCACATGAGGACAGGTTCACACAGAGGCCAGAAGAGGGCGTTGGATCCTCTAGAACTGGAGTTACAGGAAGTCCTGAGGTAGCTGCCTCATACAGGTGCTGGAAATGGAACACGTGTCCTCAGCAAGAGCTCTTAACTGCTAAGCCCTCTCTCATCACTAACTGGCTTTAATGTAAAACGGCTCCTCTAAACAAGGATGTTTAAGGCAAACAAAGTGTTGCTGTTGAACCCTTGGTGATGGGAGGGTTATACATAGAATTCATTATTTACTCCCAATTCTTGCCCTGGTTTAAACTAGTAGATTTCATTGATTAATTCAGAAATCAACATGTGGTGGGCTCAATAGCCTCCTGGTGATTTTTTTCTTCTTGACTTTTTTAGGATCTTGCTGCTTCTCTGGCTTCTCCAATGGTAAAACTGGGAAATGAACGATTATTTAAAGAGAATACTGTAAAGTTCCCAACACACAATAGGGACTCATTGAGTGAAATATATGGTCAACTCAGAGGCCAAGGGCTCCCGTGTACTGTGTGTGTGTGTGTGTGTGTGTGTGTGTGTGTGTGTGTGTGTGTGTGTGTCTTCCCACCCCCCACGAGGAAGAGAAGAAGTGGTCAAAAATCTTAACTTTTAGACACAGTCAGCATTTTCAGTAACTACGTTGAAAAGAAACTTTACCCATCTGAAACCCACTGCTCAGGCTACCCAGAGCTGCATGCCACCTCTGTACTCAGATGCCTGTGGAGATGCCTAAGTCTCAGAGTTAGTGACACCTCCTCCTCTGTATTTGAAACTTGGCTCCTGAGTGGATTGTGTGGGGCTGGGTGTGTGTGTGTGTGTGTGTGTGTGTGTGTGTGTGTGTGTGTGTGTGTGTGTTTGTGCAGAGGCTGGGGGAGGGGAGGAAGAGAAGAGAGGCTTCCAGCCTGAGGCTCCTGCTGGTCCCTTGGGGGATTTAGAGTCTGTAAAAACACATTTAGGTTTCTGAATGGCAACAGATAAATAGCCACGGCCCTTAATTGAAAGGGAGGAGACCACACGGAGCAGAGGTCAGGGCTTTCCCAGATGACTGGTGTCCTGGGGGTGTCGGTTGAAAAGGTCTGGGGCTTTCTCGCCTTCCTCCTCCCACTTTCCCTGCTGGAGATCAGGCCAGGGAAGGTGGAGGGACCATTAGCTAAGCAGTGTTGTTTGGATTGTTGATGAGGATGGCCCCTGGGTGGGCTGAAATTTTAGGCTGGGGGAAGGGCCCCAAGTCCTCTCTTAACCGATATATTACAATCTGACTGCTACCTGTAGTTTGCCAATTACCCAATTATGACACAATTTTGTACGTTTTTTTTTTTTAAAGCAGGCTTGCTCCTATTCTTTCCTTATACAAGGATTTTAGTCATTGTACATCTTGTGTCTTTAAATAATGTATTAGGAACATTTTCAAGTCTGTAAGTGCTTTTTTAATGAGAGCGTGAAGATTTTAATGGGACTAGATTGCTTTTCATGACATTTCAGAGTGACTTAATTGTAACAATGTTGAGAGGCTGTATTTTAAAGTTTGCTAAGTATGTCTGTGTGGATTCTAGTCAGACACTTAAAAGGATGGATGGTTGGATAGTGGGTTTGTGATAGCTCTCGCCTTACTGATTCCCTCTAAATATTAGCTCTTTGCAAATGTGGGTCCAGCAAGTCAGATGCAGGTGAGGGTTTTGTGGAACCTTTTAATTTTTGAACAGGAACGGAAGGTCATAATTGAGGATAATTTCCAGGGCAAGTCTACAAAACATAGGTGGAAGGTGCCTCCCTCTAACCCAAGCACTCGGGAGGCTGAAGTAGGAGAAATGTCACAAGTTAGAGGCCAGCCAGAGCTCCCTGGAGAGCACTGGGTTGGTCAGGACTACACAGCAAGATGCTGCCTCAAAGACAGCCCTCCCCCAACAAAATAAAACAGCCCCCCTCCAAACCCCCAAGCCCATGAAACTTACTTGGGCATTGATGTTGATTCTAGGGTGTTTATATCCTTTGCTTCTGCAGAGCCAGGAGGCCAGACTCTGTGTTTGCCTACATGCAGGGCTTTTTTGCTGCATGCCTCCAGCCCTTACCTGCATGCACATCAGGTTTTCTGGTTTTTAGTTTAGTTAGTGTTTCTCAGATTTCACTGTAGTACTCATCAAGTTTATCCCCCCCCCCCCCCCCCCCCCCCCCCGGAGCTGAGGACCGAACTCAGGGCCAAGCGCTCTACCACTAAGCTAAATCCCAAACCCCAAGTTTATCTTTTTAATGAAAGCAATTTCAGACTTGACGTGAAATTATTTTTGTTACTTTCATTTCCTTTGTTTTTGAGACAGGATCTCTCAATCTCATATATGCTAGGCTGGGTGCAAAGCCTATGATTCTAGAAACTGTTTCTCAAGATGAGACCCTAGTGGGACCAAGTGGCACACACCTGTGATGACAGCCCTTGGGAGGGGGAAGCAAGAGGATTGGGGGTTCTAGGCCAGTGTGCACTGACTGCAGGTGAGAGTTCAGCTCCAGCCTGGGCTACCGTAGTTCCTGTCTCTAAAACAATAACACAAATAAAAATTAGACGGATGGCCAGAGGTTGGAGTGGATACCTGTATTGGTTTCCCCAGGCTTCCCTTTTGAAATGCCCAAAGCAGGATGGCTCAAAGCAGTAGAAAAAGTCTCACACTTTGGGAGGTTTGAAGCTTGAAGTCCAGGTGAGGTCGGGGCCTAATCTATAGGGGACTCCTTCCTTGCTTCTTCCTGGCCTCTGGGAGCTCTTACTGGCACTTGGCATGCTTTAGCCCACAGCTTCAAAGTTCTAGTCTCTGCCTTTGCTGCTCTTTGGATCTTCCTGTACATGGCCGTTGTCTCATAAAGACACCAGCCATACTGCGTTAGGGGTCCGCACTAATCTGCTGTGACTTCATTTCAGCTGGCTATCCCTTTAACAATACTGTTCCGAAAAAGGTCACACCACGAGGCACTAGGAGGTTAGTGTCAACTTGACACAAGCTAGAGTCGCCTGGGAAGAGGGAATCTCAAATTGAGGAGTTGTTTAGATCAGTTTGGCCCGTGGGTTTGGCCTGTGAAAGATTGCCTGGATTATTGGTTAGTGAAGGAGGACCCAGGCCATTGTAAGTGTCACCATTCTCTGGACAGGTGGTCCTGGGCTACTTAAGAAAACCAACTAAATGTGAGCCTGCGGGAAACCCAGCAAGTAGCATTCCTCCATGGTTTCTGCTTCAGGTTCATGCTGGAGTTCCTGCCCTGGCTTTTCTTTAGTGATACGAATATAAACCAGATAAATCCTTTCTCCCACTAAGTTGCATTTGGTCGGAGGATCAGTGATGAAACTAGAATAGTTAGGATGTTAACGTGTGTTTTTTTGGGGAAACTGAGTTCAGCCTGGAGTGGGTGTTGTGCTAACTTTTTCTGAGGCGACAGAATGAGTATCCATCCCACCAGACCAGAGAATAATTTCACCAAATTTTGTTTTCCTTTGATGAACCAGCAAGTTTATTGGGTTTATTTATAGAGCATAGGAGAGGGGTGACTTAGAGGAGTATGAGTGAGCCCAGTGGAGCTCTGTCATCACTTGTCATGGATAATGATGTCATGGACACTGAATCATGGAGTCCTCCTTTCAGTTAACCTTCTACTGATAGACTGGAGTAATGGCTGGACTTCGGGGGAGCGTCTTTCGAAGCCCTCACTCCACCTACTAGAGAATGTCGGTCGCTCCATTATGATAACCATAGACTTGACTACCACTGTATTGCTCTGTTGTAGTTGCCATGGCTAACTGGGCCAGGTCCAGGATGGCATCTTAGTATGCCCTGTCATAAAACAACCATGTAACAACAGAGTAATATGTTTAAAAAAAAAAAAAAGGCACCCAGGAGATTCTGACGTAGAGTGCATGTGTTCCTGAAGCGTGGTTCCTGGAAGACAGGCATATATAATGATATATAAACAGGAATAGTTTAAAGGAGATGAGTGACTCACAGACTCACACAGTCAGCTGAAAAAGTAAAAACACGGCCAGGCATGGTGATGCACATTTTTGCTTTGGTTCTTTTTTTTCCAATTCACTCAAGACACTCCAAGTTATCTGAAAAGTCTGAGATGGTATGTGAATAGCAAAATAACTCCCAGCTCAGCAAATGTTAGGGGAAAGGGTTGATCACCAGAAGAAGGCTTGCTCATTGATTCCAACGTGAGTTCTGGCTTAAGTGCTGATCCTGCCTGTGGATTTAACCGTCTCTGAGTGATTCAAACCTTTGCCCAGCTCCTGACTTCAGTAGCACAAGTTCTTAATTAAAACACACTGTAAAAAAAAGTGGTGAGCAACCAAATTCAGATGGCGCCTAATTTATTTACATTTATGTAACAGCTTCCCCTGAGGAACTCAAGACATTTTGAGACTTCAAATTATTTAGTGGATATTAATATTTCCAAAATTCCCAGGAGAAAGACACAAATACAAGGTGTGGAATCAACAAGGAGTCCCTTATCTTCTCATAAACACAGCTTCCTCCCACAAACCTGACTGTGTCGCACTCTAAGCCTCTGTGGACCATAGATCTAAAACTACTTCAGAAAATCCTAAGTGCAGGAAAGTTTTTTCTTTTTTTCTTTCAAAGAACCTTATTATAGAAGCAGAGCTAACAAATGTTCCACAAACCAAAAAAAAAAAAAAAAAAAAAAAAAGTTATCAAACCTTTCATTGTTTTTGGTTTTTTCAATTAAAACAAAAACCATACCCCATTTCCAACTAAATTTTTCAAAAGTCATTTTAAAAATGCATGTCAATGTGCTGGCGAGCTGGTTTCAGCAGTTAAGAGCGCTGGCTGCTTTTCCGGAGTTCCTGCCCCCAGCAACCACATGGTGGCTCACAACCATCTATAATGGGATCTGATGCCCTCATCTGTCATGCAGGCGTACACACTCCTTTACATAAATAAAGGAATCTTAAAAAAAAAAAATGCACCTTGACAGTGAACCAAAATGTTTGCTGAATTCTGTGTGCATCGTCCTTTATCTGCTCTCGACACTGAGCTTGCCCAGATCTTGGTAGTGTTGTACTTTTTGGAGGAGAGGTAGGGCAGGTGAGGGGGGGCAGGTGGGAGTAAGAGGCGTCTTAACTCTTTGTGCCTCTGCAGCCCGAATGAACTGGGTTCCAAAACTCCACAGCTTTGCATGCCAGTGGGGATAGCTCCAAAAGACCCGTTAAGAGTAGAGAGAAGACCAAGTTGCTCACACGAGGTTCAGTCCAGCTGTGTCTTTGCTCTCTCGTGTCCCTGTGTTTTCTGGTTCTCCCTGTCTGTGAGAGATTAGAAGAGGTTAAAGACTCTTAACTCAACCCTTTTAGACATTAGTTCTGAAACCCCTCATTTCAAACTTGCCAGGAAGCTGTTCCGAATGCACTCTTCTATCCCCATCAGACCTGTCGAATGAGAATCTTAGCTGTAGGTCCCCTGACCACTGCTAAGATCTGTATTTGAGAGACACTGCCAGGAAGGGATGGACTGCCATGGGCCATTGAGGGGACTTGGTCATCGTTTAGCCCCACTTGATTTCCCACTGTGCTTGGCTAGTTGTATGTCAACTTGACCCAAAGCTGTAGTCATCTGAGAGGAGGGAACCTTAGTTGAGAAAAATGCCTCCCCTAAGATCAGGCTGTAAGAGCATTTTCTTAGTGATGGGTGGGGGAGGGGGCCTAGCCACGTGGGTGGTGCCCTCCCTGGGCTGGCTATTCCTGGGTTCTATAAGAAAGCAGGCTAAACAAGTCACAAGGAGCAAGCCAGTGAGCAGCAATCCTTCATGGCCTCTGCATCAGCTCCTGTCTCTAGGTTTCTGTCCTTGTTGAGTTCTATCGTGACTTCCTTCAGTGATGAACTATGATGTAGAAGTGTAAATCAAACAGACCCTGCCCTCCTAAGTTGCTTTTGGTCATGGTGTTTTATCATAGCAATAGTAACCCTAAGATAGTTTCACTAACCACCAGCTAGTTAATTTAAAGAGCCTAATGAAATGAAAGTGTGAGGCTCTTACTGCATGTTATTAGGGACTTCTAGATGGTGATAGTAGAACATTTAGCCAAGTGTGGGGCTATGGGACGGCTTAAGCAGTGTCCTATCCTTGTAATGGCCACTATTTTCAACAGAGAAGCTTTAAGATTGGGCCTGTTGACTACTAATGTTTCCTCATAGGAGAATGGATGAAGGGAGGGTCATTGGACCCTCACCTCCTCACAATTATTCACTCCTGTATCTTGGGCCATTTGTATGTAGTTCTGTTATAATTCCACGTGGTCTCTGGGTTTCTACATGGGAGGTGCTTGAGTACATAGACTGGAAAGTTTACTGAGCAGGGGGCTCCATCTGTGAGGAATTCATCATCCATTCTAGGGCAACACTTTAGTGATGGAACTGTTTTGGGGTCACCCATGCTCTGTGAATAACCTCTCACCCATACTCTGTAAGCAAGCCCATGAAATTGATTTCCCCATTAAATAAGCCTATTAAATTGACTTTGGTGGAATGACACTGTTGTTAGGACCTGTATAGAGACAGGTTTTTGCAGCTCACCAAGAGAAGAGTTCATCCCTTGCTTGCCCTGGGCTTACCCCAGTCTTTGCACATACTGTATTAGGTTGCCATGGCAAGACCTCCTGCACTGAGGGGCCAGCGTGTGTGCTGAGTGAATACTTTAAACGTTGTCTCTTTTAGCCTAATTCGGGAGGTTAGGAGGCACTGGGGATGCAGATTTGGTTTGGCTACTGTTGTAGGGAGGTCCCAGAGATGCCTGCCTGGGTCTGACATGCATGAGAGAGCAGGAGGAAGGAAGGCCGGACACAGAACATCTGTGGCAGATTACTCCTTCATCCTTCATGGCTGACACCTTTGATAGCTGTTACCCTCTCTCTGATAACCAGTGTGCCCTGTTTGGATCTCTCCTTGACCTCTCCGTTCTTGGGACTCACAGCTTTTTCTAAGCCACATGTTTAAACTTGCCAGGGGCAGAACCTGGGGAGATGCTTCCCAGGGCAGGAATGTGGTCATTTTGCTCAATGGTTAATATTTGCAACTAGTCAGTCCTGGCTTGTTTGAGCTAGTATCTTCTGGAGAATTCTCAAAAGCTGGATGTCCTCCATAACAGGAGCTGTGGCCCTGTAAGCTGAGAATCAGTCTCTTCTTATTGGATGTGAAAGGTATCCGTGTACTTCTGCCTTCAAGTAATTTGGAATTAGCTGTGAGTTTGGCACAGCAAGGTCTGTGAAAACCTGTTTATCTCAGGATGGATGCACAACTGAAAGCTGAGAAAAAGTGAGCAGAACAGTCAAGGTTACTTCAGATATTTAGTGACTGAATGACTGTCCTCCTTCGGCTTCAGAAAGTAAATAGTTGTTCACAGACGGATGGTTCATCTGGCCTAAACCTGATGGTGCTGAGAGTGAAGTATGTAGGTGCCTCACTTTGAAATTGAAGTGAGCATGTTGTCTAAAATAGTGGTGTTGAATTGAGATATGTATGTGTGACACACAGTTTCAGTTTTTTTTTTTTAAAAGAGGTGAAATAAATTATTCTAACCAATATAGCAGAAATTTACAAAGCACTTCAACATACAGTCAGTATCTAAATAATACTGAGTGCTGAGGATGTAGCTCATTGGTACAGTGCTTGCCTAGGGTGCACAGTGCCCTGAGTTCCATCCCAGCATTGCCCAAACCTGAAAAAATAAACTTAAAAAATGGTATGGTATTTACTTTCCTCCAGGACTCTTGTACTGGCCAGTATAGGTCTAGAATATGGCAGCCGGTATCTTTAATTTTTATTTTCTTCTCTTCCTGAGGTTGCTTTGTTGTACACATGAGCATATTAATATGGTGATGGGTGTGATGGAACAACATGGAAAAGGGAGGGTATAGAGTGAGAGCTGATTCCCTAGCTTGAGTGTAACCAGTTTAAGGGGTCACATGAGCTCAGATTCCTCCTACGAAGATGTGCTGTGAACACCTGCTTTTGTGCTGAGCATCTGGAGGTAATAATTGCTCGAGGACTTTTAAGGATACCGAACAGAAACTGCTTTGGACAAGTGTAGGGGTTGTCGAATCAAGGAGAATCTCTCCGCTGTTGAGTCAGCCTTGGCTTTGGCTCTTTGGAGAGCTTGCTGCCGACTGAGATCCTTGCTCCTCTAAAGGAGGGTGTGGGTTTTGAGTGAGATGATTAATCAACATGTGAGATCTTCCTTGTGACATTTAATTACAATTTAAGTATCAAGTGCAGTCATTTATTAGCCTAGTAGATCATAGAAACTGGCAGGGTAAGGCAGCCTTCCCCTCCCCCTCCCACAGTAATAGCCAGGTCTGTACTAATTTGTAGATAAAGGCTAATATATATCTGCCTTTCCTTAATTTTTTTTTTTTTTAAAGACTAGTGCTCAAAGTCCCCTGACAGAATGCAAGGAGACAGCCTTGATTAGATTAGGCCAGATTACATTAAAGTGAATGGTTAAAGCCTTTGGAGCCTCTGGTTTGTAGGAGACACCATAATGGCCTTCCTAGCATCCCCAAATCCTATTAGGTGAGTTAATCTTATTGAAGATTTTACGTCTGCATGAAGAGCCTTGCCCTCCAGGTGGTCTCTGGCTACCAAGGTAAACTGATGGGCCAACTTTCTTGAAATAGGTTGGGTTTGTTGGCTGGAAGTGACCTATAACTCAAAAACCAGATACCTGTAGTTCTAAGACAGAACTGTGCATACAAATAATCTTTGGGCTGTACTTTGGCTTAGTGGCTGATAGGGGCTGTGACAGGCTGTTTTTTTCTTTTCTTTTTTTTTTTTTTTGTTAAACACACACACACACACACACACACACACACACACACACACACACACACACATTAATCAATCAATCAGTCAGTCAGTCAACCAACCAAACAATCAGTCACAAGGTCTCATGTGTCCTGGGCTGGTCTTAAATTCATTATGTTGTCAAGAATGACCTTGAACTCTTGATTCTCTGGTTTCTACCTACCTCCCTAGTGCTGGGATTACAGACATTCACCATCAAGCCTGTTTTATGGGAGTGGAACCTAGAGCCTTGTGCATGCTAAACAAGTGTTCTGCCCACTGCCGTACTTCCCAGCTTTCCAGTTTCTCTTCGTTAAGCTCATGATTTGGGGGGAGGAGATGCACATGTAAGGGTTGTAAAATGGGCTGTTGTGTCATTAGGGCGGGTATAGATGGATGATGGTTGGGAGCTCTCTTCTTAAGTTTTGCGAAATCATCCCTTATAGCCTCTTTCCACTTTACAGAGTGTCATTAAGAGTCATGGGTTGAATCTGGATTATGGTTGAGATGCTTAGCTGGATGCTGGGAATAAAGAACCTTGGCCCTTTGTAGTTGGATCATCACTGGCTGTGATTTTTTTTTTTTTGAGCATGCATATGACTGTTTATACATGTGACGTCAACATTTTTTTCTTTTTTCCCTGAAGCAACACATACTTTTTCCCATTTTTTTTTAAAGAAATTTATTCTTCTCTCATATATTACATCCAGACTGCAGTTTACCCTCTCTCCTCTCCTCCCAGTTCCCCCCTAACTCTCCCTTTCCCCAGATCCACTCCTCCTTGGTTTCCCTTCAGAAAAGGGCAGGCTTCCCATGGATGTCAGTCAAATATGGCATATCAAGCTGCAGTAAGTCTAGGCTCCTCTCCTCATACTAAGGTTGGACGAGGCAGCCTAGTAGCCGAAAAAGGGTCCTAGAAGCAGGCAAAAGTGTCAGAGACAGCTCCCACTCCCACTGTTAGGAGTCTCACAAGAACACCAATCTTTACAACCATAACATATATGTAGAGGACCTAGTTCAGACCCATCCAGGCTCCCTGATTGTCAGTTCAGTGTATGCGAGCCCCCATGAGCCTTGATTAATGCTTTTGTGGGTCATTTTCTGGTGGTGTCCTTGACTCCTCTGGTTCTTACAATCCTTCCTCCCCGTCTTCTGCAGGACTCCCCAAGCCACACCTAATGTTTGACTGTGGGTCTCTGCATCTGCTCCCATCAATGGCTGGATGAAGCCTCTCTACTGATGATTATGCTATGCTCTGGTATAGCAGGGTATCATTAGGAATCATTTCATTGAGGTTTTAAAAAAATTATTCTTCTTAAGTTGGACCAGTCATTGGTTGGTCAGGCTCACAAGTTCTGTACCATCTTTACCTCAGGACATCTTGCAGGCAGGACAAACTGTATGTAGGTTGAAGGTTTTATGGCTGGGTTGGTGTCCCAGGCCCTCTACTGGAAGCCTTGCCTGGTTACAGAAGATGCCAGGTTCGGTCTCTGTATCTCCCATTCCTAGGAGTTTTTGCTAGGGTTACCTTCATAGTATGGCATGCTAAGCAAACACTTTACCATCTGAGGAACATCCCAAGTCTTAGGTTCAGGTATTTGCTAAAGAAAATTACATTTACTTACGTGTGTATGGGCATGAGTATGTGTGTGTATGTGGAGATAGAGGGCAGCTTGCAGGAGACAGTTCTCCTTCTACCACGAGTCCAAGAATCAAAGTCAGGTCCTCAGGCTTGGCAGCAGGTGCCTTAATCTGATGAGTCATTTTCCTGGCTCAAAACTCAGTTCTTAATTTAGCCTTTGTATTAGGGCAGCCCTGGGCCTGTCCTGTCTCCAAAGATGAAAGAGTGTTTCAGGTATGGACCAAACTGGGAGCATGAACAGTTATGATTGATTGATGGCTTTGATTTGCTTTTAGGAAGGAAAGTGTAACTAGCCCGCTGGATGAAGATCGGATCTCTTTAGCACTCCTCCATATCAACTGTTCAGTGTTCTATGTCTGTATAACACTTGTCTTTTCAAGAGCCGGGGTCATTGGCAGCCCGATTCTTATTCTTGAGTTCCAGAACATAGTGGAGTACATAGTTTGAGTCAGAAATGTAATTTTCCCTAAGTATAGTAAGAATTACTTTAGTTCTCTGTACATGCATGCACATGCTCACACAGTTGTGTGAGCTTTTACTCAAGCTCCTTGGGGAGCAGCACCCCCCCCTTTTACTTTCACTGATTCTTGGTTGCACACTTTTCAGAGTTACCTTTGTTAGGCAGCAGCTGTGGGAAGAATGTGTGCTTATTTTGTATCTGTGACCTTTACTCCCGCAGTCCCTCTGACCCGAGACTCACCCTGCCTGCTACCACCTCTTCCTCGGCCCCCCAGCTTTGTTCTGTGTGGGCCTCATGTTCCCACTCCCATAAAAATGACCTACTAGCTTTCTATCTCAGATTAGAAATTGTTTCTGATGAGGAGGTTCCGGACTTGTGGAGGCTCAGAAGTAAGTTAGCAATAAGGAAGAAGAAATGGATCTGTCTAGGAGGATTCTGTGAAACTTCTGTGTTCTGTTACAGTTGCAGGCACTTTGGAATCATAGTTGGTGACCTTCTCAAGCTCTTCTTACCTGGTACCAGTTTTTCTGGAAGAATTCACTGCTTAGATGCACACTCTTTCTACTGTCTCTTAAAGTCTTCATATGCTTTTTATTGGAGCTGGAGCGGTCATAGGTTAAAAGCACATACTTCTCTTGCAGAGGGCCCAAGTTTGGTTCCCAACACCTATGTCATATGGCTCACAACTGCCTGTAACCTCTGGGGGATCCAGTGCCTCTGACCTCTGTGGCAATGGCACTGAAATGCATGTGTGCATGTGTGGGTGGAAACTTGCACACACTCACAGACACATAGGCAGTTTCAAAAAGGTATTATGTGTGTGTGTGTGTGTGTGTGTGTGTGTGTGTGTGTGTGTGTGTGTGTGGTGTGTTCAGGTTGTGGAAGTTCAAGGACAACTTTCAGGAATCGGTTTCCTCCACTGTGTCTGTGTCCCAGGGATTGAACTTCTGCCCTCAGACTTGCCTGGCACCCACTTCTGCCTGCTGATCCATCTTGCCAGTCCCTTTAAAATTAGTCTTCTCAGCCGGGCGGTGGTGGCGCACGCCTTTAATCCCAGCACTCGGGAGGCAGAGCCAGGCGGATCTCTGTGAGTTCGAGGCCAGCCTGGGCTACCAAGTGAGCTCCAGGAAAGGCGCAAAGCTACGCAGAGAAACCCTGTCTCGAAAAACCAAAAAAAAAAAAAAAAATTAGTCTTCTTGATTTATTCTTTACACCAGCAGCTCCTAATCTTGCTTGGTTGCTTTGGGGCAGATGAGAAGCCATCCTTTCTCCTGGTGGCCTTCTGGCATCCTCTAGGGAAAGGAGGGCTCACACCCTTCTCTGTACCGTAAGGACCTTCACAGATGGCAATGCTAATACCTGTAGTGTTTAGTACTTGAAATGTGCCCAGCACTGTGACAAGCGCTTTTCATAGATTATTTCTTATTCGAGCTAGCCCAATAAAGTTTATGAACTATCGCTGTCTTCATTATATAGATGAGGAAGTTGGTGCTCAGAGAGTTTTAATAACATGCCATTATGTCTGTAGCTTGACTCAGGCAGCGGGAATCAAGATTCAAACCAGGCAGCCTGTGCCAGGGCCTGGGTCCAATTGCTCAAGGAAAGGCTGTGAGCTTACAGCCAGGGTAGCTGGCCTCGTGGCAGTTCTCTAACTGGGAAAATTTCCCTCTTACATCAACAACCTCAACACTTACTGTCTGCGTATTTTCAGCTCCCCGAGAGCGGTGTTCTGGGTTGGTTTTGGGTGACGGAAACTGCATGTTTTAAAGGACTAGGAAGAAAAAAAAAAAAAAGGTTGTTCTCCTTTGACTGCACAGTCAAGGAAACAGGCTGAGTGCCCCTGCTTTGGAAAGATTAGTTCATTGGTAGCGGCAGTATCGCTGAGGTTAACTTGTGTTCCTGTCTCAGCAGTCCGTGAGTATCGGAAACCTGTTTGTCCCGCCCAGCAGTGCCACAGACAGGGTGCTCTCCAGCCCGCCCGCCCATTGGCACACCTGAAGAACAATGGGGAAGCTTGTTGACCCTTTGGTACTCCACAGCCCGCCCCGTCATTAGATACTGTAAAACAATAATACAGTCATGAAGCAAATGCTCCAGTTCACGGGGGAAAAAAAAGAAAGAAAATCTGCGATCCTGCTCTGTGGCTGAGTGGAAAATCACAACCGGCTGCTCAGACAGCAGAGCAAACACTTGAGGATTCTGGCAGCTGTTTTGTACATATAAAAAAAGCTCCAGGCTCTATATCCATTGAGAGGATGTTATACTTTCATAAAAACGGAAAACAACTGCCCCACTTCCTCCGTGCCACTTCCCCTAACTCCCCCCCCCCCCCCAATTTTCCGCACTGAATCTCAAGTGATGGTCCCTAGACCAGCAGTATCAGCATCATCTGGGAACTCTGTAGATTGTCTGAGCCAAGACACCTGATGTGGGTGAGGCTGAGCAATTTATGTTTTAACAAGTCTTTACTTCACCCTCTCCTACCTACCGCTTCCCTTTCCAGGTGATGCTTGTGGACTCAGGGTCAGGTAATTCTGGGGAAGGAAGTTGAGCACGGTCCCTCTGACCGCCGAGGTTCATAAAAGCTCTCTGCTGTGTCAGGAAGGGTGTGCGGTTGGCTGTACCCTCACAGGCTCTGGGCTTCCTTGGGAACTCGCTTGGGAACTCAGTGGTGTAGACGTGATTCCTTACTTCATTCCTTCTGGGCTGTACCTGTGTCCTTTGCCTGGGTAGGCCCATAAGCCATACTGGATAGAGGAGGAGAGGCGTGGGACCAGAACAAGAGCTTTGGCAATGTCACCGGTGTGACGTGTTCATTAGTCTGAACTGTCGCTAAGTGAGGCAGGGTGGCAGCCCTTCTGTAACCCTAGCACTTAGGAGGTGGAGGCAGGAAGAGTTGGTGGTTCAAGGTCATGGGGTTGAGGTTGGCTTAGGCTATGTGAGCACTTGTTCCTACCTCTCCAAAAGAATCCCACGGGGACAGGGAGATAGCTTAGTTAGTAACATGCCTACTGTACATGTGTGTACATGCATGGGTACACATAAACATGTAGACATACCCATAAATGCATACATACAAACACATAAAACAGACAAAAAGGTCTCTCTCTCTCTCTCTCTCTCTCTCTCTCTCTCTCTCTCTCTCTCTCTCTCTCTCTCACACACACACACACACACACACACCACTTAAAATCAGAGAGTTAAACTTTCTCTCCTGTTTTCATGTTCCCTGTGATTCTGACAGGAGCCTCGGAGCCCGCTCCCCCTTGTTGTATGTACAACAGTAACATCGGTTCACTTCAGATCCATTATAGGTTCCAGGTCCCCCACCGCTGACCACCAGATCCCCTGGAACAGCCTTGTGGGAAATAAGAGCTTGATACCAGAGCAGAGTGAGTCCCTGACCAGTGTTGTCTAAAAGGCTCAGGTTCCTCACAAGCCTTCCATCGACACAGTCCATCTCACACTGGCAGTCTGCTGGGGCAGAGAACCTCATGCTAACCGAGACACCTCTCCTGTGGAAACACCTCTCCCGTGGTTTCCCGGGTTTTCTCCCGAGTTGGTAATTTTGCTCACATTTGAAAATGTGTTTATTTTGCCCACACTTTCTCCTGCCTTTCTGGATGTCAGGTTTTCCTGTGACCGTAAAAAATAAAAAAGACTACGAAGCACTATCAAGTGCTTGCTTAGCATGTCTGAGGCCGGGGTGGGGTTCCATGCCTAGCCCTGCATAGAGAGGGCATGGTGGTACACACCTCATGTCCCAACATTCTCGAAGCAGAAGGAAGAGGTTCAGAAGTTCAGGGTCACCTTCACGACATCGAGCATTGGAGGGCAGCTTGACCCCAAAAACAAAACCATCAGAAAACCCCGAAAGAAAGTATCAAAAGTATTGGCAGTGCCGGCATGTGAGTGCATATCCAGATGTTTGTATTCATCACCTAACACAGCATGGCAAAGCTGCAGAGATAAACAGAGGGGGCAAGTCTGTGTCCTCTCTGATGTTGACAAGACTGAACAAGAAAGGAACCATATTATGGATAGTGGGTTAACTTTATAGACTTTCTGCTCCTGAGTGGGAGAACCTGCTTGGATTCTCAGATTGAATGTAGGGTCCCTTACAAGTCCCCAGCACCAGGCTTCTGTGGGCATAGGTAGTTTGGGGATTTTTTTTTTTTTTTTTAAGACATCTGGGTCCTCTTAGATTTAGGAGGTGATAGCTGCAGATTCTCTGTTCCGGTGATTCTCTGGCAACTTGGAGAAGTCCGAGGCTCAGGCTGCAGCATTTACCTGCCCTGGACTTAGATGTTACTGTGTAAGAGGAATGGGAGCATCCAGACTGTTAGCATTTTACCGGTGAGGTGGCCGATGGACTGTCCTCCCCTGCCTGCTGGCTTTTCTTTGTGCTTTAATTAAATACACAGCTGATGAAGTCAGCTTGGCTCCCTGCTCCTTCAGCTTCCCCTCAGAACAAAAACATCCGGGCAGACAGTGGTGACAATTAAGTCTCAAGACCCAAGCTTTTGCTTGTTCTGAGGTAATTAAAATAAATCTGCCTAAGCATCTCCAAATGCAGATAAAACCTAGGGCTGATTAGAGCTGACCCTCTAATAAACCCGATTTGATTAGGCAGAACCAGTGGGGTGCAGGGAAACATTCAAGACTCTGGCCATTGACCTTTCGCTGGGGTGGGGGTTGGGGGGGTTGGGGGGAGAATTGTTTGATTCTCTCAGTCTCAGAGTAGTTTGAGGACCATTACCTGTGACAGCTCAAGGACTTGGTGGAAATAAACAGGGGAGACCTGCAGAGTTGCCATTAAGAGTTCTATCCAGCCACCACCCGGGATGTGCTTGCTAAATCCTGGCCAATCAATGGAGAATGGATTTTGCTGGAGGTCTTGGCCTGGGATGATAATTAAAGAGGACATTCCCAAACACACCCAGGCACGTTCTGATGAAGTCACAGCAGATGTGGGTCTTGAAGACTCTTTTCTTTTGGGCGAAAGTCTCCATTGCTTTATTTATGAAGGTAACTTTTGACACTTAGAGAATAGCCCAAAGGAGACTCAATTTATTAGGAAGACTGCCTTGGTCCTTTAAGAGAAATTTGCTTAATTGACCCATTTCTGCGTCTTGTAACCATAGGCACATTTTTCTTCTTACTTAGCATTTGTTACAAGTTCCTAGTGTAATTTTTATTTTGTCTTAGAAGGCAAGCAGTTGACTCACTATTCTTTTTTGGTGTTGTTATGTGTGTATGTTTGCATGATGTGTGTGCTTGTGTGTGCATGCTGAAGCCAGTGCAGGGAACAGGATTTTCTGGTCTGTCCCTTTTTGCTTTATTTCCCTGAGACAGACTGTCTTACTGACCCTGGATCTAGGCTGGCAGGAAGCCGGCCCCAGTGATCTCTTGTCCCTCACCCCACTGGGTTACAAGCATGATGGCCATCTTTTTTCTCTTTCACATGGGTCCTGGGGACTCACACTCAGGGGCTCATGTTTGTTCAGCCCTTAACCACTGGGCCACCTTCCTAGCCCTTGACTTAATCATTCCTGATAAATATATAAATTACTAAACTCCCAGGCAACTAAAGGAGGCTGACAGACAGTGGGCCAAAGGCCAGATCAGGTCTTTTCCTGTTTTATATCATGTTTGTGATCCTAAGAGCAATTTTGATTAAATGGTTGGGAGGGGGGGAGACTATTTCATGATGCTTGGAAATTATGTGGAATTTAAATTCAAGTGTTCTTAAATAAAGTTTTATTGGAACACAGCCACACTGGTTCATTTATGTTATTGTCTTTGGCAACATTTTATGCTAAGACGGCAGAATTGAGTCCTTGTAACCAGGACCGTCTGGCCCCAACAGCCTAAAATATTTACTCTATGTCCTTTTTCAAAAGTGTCTCTGCCTATCCCTTTCCTATTATATAGTAAACATGAAGTAAATGCTTATTATCTGAATTATTTCAAGTCTGAATTTGAGGTTTTGGATAGAGTGCTGATCCTAAAAGTGTTCATTGAATATAAAACAAGTGGTCAGCAGGTCTGTTTCTCATGTTAGCCATTTGTGTTTGTGGTTCATTTCTCTCTCTCTCTCTCTCTCTCTCTCTGTCTCTCTCTGTCTCTCTCTCTCTGTCTCTCTCTCTCTCTCTCTCTCTCTCTCTCTCTCTCTCTCTCTCTCTCTCTCTCTCTTTCTCTGTGCTTGAGTGCCCATGTGTGCCAGTACACCTGCATCAGAGATAACAAGAATGTAAGAGTGGTAGGCAGGGATGGAGTGTGTGCAGCTGTGTCCTCTGGGCATGGCATGACCATTGACTTCATGAACTCTCAGCAGGTGTGATTATCTGAGTAAGAGTGGAGCCTGTCGACGCTCCATCCTCTTTTTCTTATAGCCCCTGCAGGCCTGGAACTGGCTGTAGAGCTGATGATGGCCTCGAACTTAGTTAGGGTGATCATGTCTCCACCTCTCAAGTGCTAGGGTTACAGGGTGCGCCATCACACGCTGTGTATGTAGTGCCGAGGATGGAACCCAGGGTCTTGTGCGTGCTGCCGAAGCACACTGTCGACCAAGCCACATCCTTGGCCTTGCTTCTACTTTTTAGCCTCGATTCTGCAGCTCTCAGGTTCCCCCACGACACTGGGAAATCAGAAGCCCCCTTTTCAAAGCAGAGGAAGGACCAGTTGCGGGAAGGCTGTGGTTGCTACAGAGTCTTGTACTCCTGCTCATAAGCCACACTAGCGTATTATCTGGAAAGATTTTTGTACACGCAGCCAATCTTTTTCTGACCTCAGAAAACCGAGAGGAGTAGACCGAAAGCTTGAAAAGATTGATTGGTGAGCTACAAAGACTGAAAAGACATTTTTCTTGAAGGTGAACTTGCCTTATCAAAATATTATGAAAATTCCAAAGGAAAGTTGAGCTGGGTTACCAAGAAAAAATGCCAGGAGGGAAAAAAATTCTTTACATACAGAATTTGAAAATGGAGGGCTTGACTTTTTTTTTTTTTTAGTATTCCATTTCATAACTTAAGGAAGATGTGGGGGAAATGTTTGAAACCTCCTCTGGATACCGTCTCCTTCCCTCAGTCCTGGAACTATGGGTACTGCTCAGTACCTTGCCCACCTGGTATTGGTGGTAGTTCATCTCCTATAACCTGTCAGTACAGAGAAGCCGTTTGTAACCTTATCCATGATAGTGAATGATCTGAAAGTTTTGTCAGCATCTGTTGTGGCCTGCAGCCCATGAGCAAGGAGAAGAGATGGTCTCTCTAAAAACTCCAACACTCTTTTATTTGGGGGTTCTTTGAAAACATCATTTACTATTGTAGAGTGTATAGGGATCTGACAAGTGGGTGGGTGAATGCTGTGGTTTGTGTTTGGAGGTCAGAGGACAACTTTGTGGAGCTGTTTGTCTGTTTTCCTTTCTACATTGTCATGGGTCCCAGAGATCAAACTATAGTTAGGCTTATACAGCAAACTCTACATGCTGAGCCATCTCACTGGCCCCCTGTTTTGGATTCTTATGGTGTCATTAGGGTACCGTTCTATAGTTAAGATGGGTTAGGATGCTCTAGAATTATGAGCAGAGATTTTTTTAAAAAAAAAAAAGGATGCTGCAGCTCTGCATGTGATACTGTGTTTTCCGTGGAAGCTGTTCTGGGGTGGGTGGTCTGCCTTCGCTAGTTACGTATCACCTATCATAGTGCTGCAAGTCCGTTTCCCCGCTGTGCTGTGCTAGCTTGGATTAGCATGAGGGCTGGGAGATCATACCTCATGATCAGGGAGGGAGAGTCTCCTGGGTGTGGATAATTGCGGTGTGGGTAAGTGTTTTCACAGATTTGTCAGAGAATGTACTTTGCTCCTTGTATCTTTTTCTAAGGCCAGACCTGCCTCACCTTCCACTGTCTGAGTATATTTATTTTAACCTAGCTGTTTCTTTTTTTTTTTTTTCTTTTATGATTGAGTGATAGGGTCTTGAGCATGCCTCACTTTACCACTGAGATGCATTTCTAGTCTTTTGCTTGTTTTTATTTCTTAAAAATTTTAAAACAGTTACTTTATTGTGTGTATATGTATGTGCGTGCCATGACTGTGTATGTGGGCACCAGAGGATCCCTTTGAAGGAGTTGGGCCTCTCCTACTGTATGGGACCTGGTTTGGCAGCAGGCACCATTAGCCTGTGAGGTATCTCACTCTCTCTGGTGTTTTATTTTTGTTTTCAGTTTGAGATGGTTTCTGTAAGTTATACAAGAGTCTCTATTTAGCCCAGGCTGGCTTTAGACTTTAAACTCTTGCCTCAGCCTTTTTGTTTGTTTGTTTTTGAGGCAGAGTTTCTCTGTGTAATAGTTCTGGCTGTCCTAGAACTCACTTTGTAGA
Organism: Peromyscus maniculatus bairdii; assembly: GCF_049852395.1. Classification (NCBI taxonomy): domain Eukaryota; kingdom Metazoa; phylum Chordata; class Mammalia; order Rodentia; family Cricetidae; genus Peromyscus; species Peromyscus maniculatus. The sequence goes on along the minus strand of NC_134874.1, from coordinate 24,140,047 downwards.
CCAGGCTGGCCTCGAACCAGGCTGGCCTCGAACTCACAGAGATCTGCCTGCCTCTCCCGAGTGCTGAGATTAAAGACGTGTGCCACCCCCGCCCAGCTTAACTTTCTTTTTAAAAGAAAACTATTCCTAGTAATCATCAGAGACATTGGGGTGCTTTGTTTTCTATATTTGACTTTTTAGTATTGTGTAGGTGATAGAATAATAAATCCAGGGCCGTTTGAAAGTAACTGCTTCCTCAACAACTCTGCCATTTATTACGTGGGGGAAGAGATGCTCTTAAACCCGACTTTCTGATTCCAGATGTGTTCTCTGGGTCTTTGGTGGCAGTGATGACCCTGAGGTAGAATCCGTTCTGTTGGTGTGATGGCCTGAACAACTCATTGTGTGGTGTATGCTTCTCACTGTAGGGATGGTGAGTAGCATCCTGGCTCACTGAACACTATCGCATCCCCTAGTGTGTCAACCACAAACCCATCCAGACTTGGCCATGAGGGCAGGATTACCCTGGGTGAGAATTACTGCCTTTGAGTACAGCGGATGGCCTGAAATCTGAGGTCAGCCATGAATCCTACAGGGCTGAAGTCTGCATTCATATGATTTGGTCCTTTAAAAACACCCCTCCAAGTGACCAGAGCTTATTTAGTTTGTTGAGATTTCTATGTAATCCATAAGTATCTTCTTAGCCTCAACTCACACTAAAAATGTGTAGGTATGGTTTTTTGTTTTTTAATTTTAAAGACTAGGTTTGTAGTAAAATATAGTAAAATCCCCAAGTCTCCCCTGGCCCTCACATTTTATGATTTTTAGTTGTAACAAGAATCTTTATAGAATTATAGAACTTAAGAGCTGAAAGTGTAGGCATGGAAGATGACTTAACAGGCTTTAAAAAAAAAGGAGTACTACTTCCTATGTGAGCCTGACAATGTGAGTTTAGTTTCCAAAACTCATGTTGGAAGGAGGTGGCTGAGTCCTGAAATTATCTTCTGACCTCTAGCTATGGTAAATGTGTGCCTGCACACCACACACACACACACACACACACACACACACACACACACACACACACACACACGGATACAAAATGAAGAACAATAAACATTTTTATTTAAAAGAGCTTCTCTAAAATAAAATAAGTTATTAACTTTATTTAAGCTACTTTCATTTCCATCCATTGTGATTTCCACAGATGGGTCAAGTCAGATAAAAAGATTTGCTGTCTTAGAAGTGGATGTTATTAAATGGCTACATTTACACAATGTATGAGGACATACTTTTATAAAACCGTTGCGTTTGCTTGCTGGCTGGATCCCGGTGGCAGCTGCTTGCCCTCCAAGTGTGTCTGTTTGGAATAAGGCTTGTGTTAGTATTTATTTTAACATTTGCTTGCTGCTGCTGCTACTCCGTTGACAAACATCTTCATGCTCTGCTCCCTTAATTAGGGAAGCTTTGACCTTCTAGAGGGCCTCAGTTGATACATTGGGGTTAAATTAGTAAGCTCTGTATTTCAACTGGTTTTTATTCACAAATCAGTAGGGACTATTATTCCTTTGGTCCGAGAAAGAGGTGGCTAAGAGAGAAATGTAATAACTTTTATGGGTTTATGTGCTTCACATGGGATGTGCCCAACCAGAAATAACAAGATACACAGCAGATGTGAAAGGTACCAGCTAATATAATTACACCGGGGATCATTTTCACCATTTGAGGCAGAATTACATTGAACTTATTTCTTCGGCCCTAACAGGATTTGGTAGAGTTGCTTCAATTTGAATTGAAGGCTGAGATGAATTGCCTACGCTTATGTCTTTACTGCAAGGTTGGATTGTGGGCACCTTCTGTATTTCAGATTTTGATAAACTGTCAGGCCCATATTCAGATTTATAGAGAGGTTCAACTGGAGGAGGAAGGTGTACTCCAGTTAAATCTAACAGATTAGCACGCTGGGTGTCCCGATCAGACACAGGGCCACTCTTAAACCTCACTGGAAACAACAGATCTCTTAGCTTGAGCTAAAAAAGGTAATTTTGTTTGCATGAAATATTCGGCAAAGAGTGCGCACCAGGCTTGTTTTGGCAAACAAGTTGATCCCAAGATGAATCAAAACAGATTTCAACATTGAACAAATTGAAATACTTGAGCGTTTGTCTTAGCTGCTCAAACTTACATTTTGTCCTCTGTCTTTATCGAATACTCAAGGAAGGAACCGTTGGCAGCCCGAGTGACAGGGTGGTATTATCTTAGACTACAGTTAGGATGGCAGTTTTGCTTTCATGCTCTCCTCAGTCCTGCCACAGCTGAAAGGTTGTGGTAAAAGGTGTCTATTTCACTGGGAAATTTCTAGGAAGAGCAGCTTTTAATGAAGCCCAGCACATGGCACCATTATCATTTCTAACACAGAGAACTCGTTTTCAATTTTGCTATCAAAGAAAAATGACAAATAGAGAATGCGAGAAAACCCAGATGGACTAACTGTATCAGGCGCTTGGTATGCATATTTTCTGTCACATATTAGCATTCATTAAGTCAAAAGGGGGAAAAATGAGTTTTTCCCTACATGCACTAAACCAATAAGGCTGGCAGAGTTCCAAGCTAACTCTTGTGGATTAATTGTTTTATAACTGTTTTAATTAAAATTGTTCAGTATATGATTAACCTAAAAGTTTTAATTTCTACAAAACTGTTGAGCAAATGAGACATTAATATTTTACATTAACCGTGGTGATAACTGCTGTGGTTTGCAAAGCGATGCTCGTTCACATAAAACATGGCAAGTGGTAGGTGGAGATCCCTCTGTGCCCACGACTCTACTAAAACACCATGGTTTGGGGGCCCTGTCTGCGGGCAAGCGTTGACAGCATCACCCGCTGCTGAAGTTCCAGTTTCCAAGGAGGTGCTGGTCATCTGTCATGGTTGTCGTGTTGAGGTTGATGGAGTCATGTGTCAGTGATCTACTCCTTATATCCTATTCCCTAGTAATGTTGGTCTAGCACATGAGATCCTAAGATCAGAAGGGACTAGCTAGGGTTGTGGGGACTGTGGAATTACTGTCATTAAATTCTGTGGTTTTGGTATATGTGATAGGACAGTTGTTAACTCTGGAATGATGGTGGGATTGGTAAGGAAGGCTTGAATGGATGGCCAGCTTTATTTGCTTGAAGGTCTTTAGGTAGGCACCACTGACTTTGGCAAAAACCACAGCCTGTTTTGCTGATGGTGAAACTGACCCCTGTGAAAGTTGTATTGTGAGTAGCTGTGTACAGCTATGACTCCTCATGCACAGTTTTGAAATCCCTCACTCTCCCCACCCCCAGTGACTTCACCCTAATGTTCTTTATTTCTTTCACTGAGGAGAAAGTCTTTCCTTCCTTTAAAAACTTGACTTTACACTCATCTCACTCTGAGGGTTTGTGTCACCACAGTACCGTAGAAATTCAAGATAATGGTGTTATTCTAACCCCACAGGAGGATTGGTGGAAAAGATAAGATTAGCGGTGCTGGGTGGGAAGGATTATGATAAAGCTTAGGCTGTCCTAACTGTCTAGATAATGATCAGCTCTGCAGGGCACCAGGCTGAGATCACCTATTAGATCCTGGGACACTTGACACAAGGTCTTCCTTGGAGAGATGTGTCCATGGGATCTGGGATGTAGCTTCTGAACCGTGGAAGTGTATCTGCCCTACACTTGCAGTCCCATCACCATCACGAGAGACTGTGATCTGTCCTGATGCCTAGCCACTGCCTGATACGGTCTCTTCCTTGTCTAGTTGTTTTAATCTAGAATCAGGTTCTTTGTTAGCCTTCTTTCTGTTCTGTATATGCTTCCTCTTCCCCCCTCCCAAGTTCCTTCTGTTTATCTTTTCAAGCACCAGATTCCTGATAAATTATTCATGGATTCAGTATTTATAAGTAGCTGATAATCAGAGTACAATAATAGATCTTAGTCTTGTACAAGCTGCTCTGTTTGCCAGAATCCTGGCTTTTGCACAAGTGATTTTTGAGATAACTGGTTTATCAGGTGTGTTGCTTTCTGTTCGTTTCTTTAAACTCTCTTGAGTTCTGTCGTTTGGCATGGAGTTAGATCTTTAGAAAAGCACATAGCTTAGACCGAATCATATCCTCATGATGGAGTTCAGAGCTCTGTGTTTTGGCAGATAGAGAGGAAGAACACTGTTTAAAAAGGTTTCTGTTTTTTTTGAAACCTTAAAAGGAATCTTGCACTCGTGTGTGTGTGTGTGTGTGTGTGTGTGTGTGTGTGTGTGTGTGTGTGTGTTTGTTCATGTTTGCACGCATGTACACTAGAGGTTAGCCTTAGATGTCACTCCTCAGGAGCCATTTGTCTTGGTTTTTGAGACAGGAACTATCCTTGGGAATTGGGGTTTGATGTGCTAGGCTAATTGGCTAGTGAGCTCCAGAGAGCCTCCTATCTCCTATCTCCATCTCGTTCACATTGGGATTACAAGCCCATGTCCTAGCATACCTTTTTACTTTGGTTCTGGGGATCAAATTTGGTTCCTCAGGTTTTCAATTGGCAAGTGGTTTACCAATTGAGCCGTTTCTTCATCTCCTACTCTGGTATTGTGATGTTCCTCAAACATATCTGCATACATATGACACGTGTGTATATATGAATATGTACAACATGTGTATATATACGCACATACATATGTATATACACATATATAAAAAATGCCACGTGGGTGCTGGGTATTGAACCTGGGTCCTATGCAAGAGCAGCCAGTGTGCTTAACCAATGTGCCATTTTTCTTTTAAATGTTTGTTGAATAAACACTATTATTATTTCATAGGACTGTTAAATTTCCAAAGAAATTCCAAACTTTATTAACCAGCTTTAGATTTCCTCAGAACTTGATCAAGCATTATTATTCTTTTGCTTACGAGTACTAGTTTTCACCTCTTTTTACCATTGTGTTCTCAGATTAATAACTGACTTCTAGGCCACTGTGCTACATGACCTATATAGGCATAGTACCTTGTTTCCTCTTTTCATGAGGAGACAAAAAAAGATAGATAATGTTCTTGCCCTGTAAAATCTGACCTTGTTAATAGGATCATTTTTGTCTGGCAAGAATTGTTCAAATCAGGAATTTTAAGTAGGACCTTAGGAGTAGGTAGTTGGGAACTTAATTCTTTTTAGTCTTTTATGGCTTTGTGGGTATGTGCTCTGTTCCTTTGGATCATTTTCTTTTTTCTTGTTTTTAGATTGTATCTATTTTTATTGTATGCATTTGGGTGTTTGGCATGCATGTATGTTTCTCTACTACATGTGTGCCAGGTGCCTGGTAGAAACCAGAAGCGGACGTCAGATCACCTGGAACTGTAGTTATGGATGTTGTGTGTACTGCCATGCGGGCACTGGGAATTGAACTGAGGTCCTCTGTAAGAACGTTCAGTGCCTTTAACTGCTGAGCCACCTCTCCAGCTCCAGGTTTCAATTTTCCATCAAGCAATATTGATCTCTGTTGAGAGTAATAGAGATCTCTGCTCAGTTGTGAATCTGCTGGCTGATTTAATTCCTGAGCTTTGTGATACATTTCCTGGGGAGACTGTTTCTGTTCATCCCAGACAGAGGGCAGTAAGACATCAAACCCCAGGTTGGTGAATCAGTGCGTTTATTGGGGTTACATAATTACTGCGTGGGTGACTACAGCAGCTGTGTCGTTAAAATGACCCATGCAGCACGTGGGTGAGGACTCTTTGAAAGCTGGACCACTGTGAGTTTCCTGTCTGGTGTGCACAAATCGACATCTCCAAGAGCCCCTCTCCCCCGACAGTTGCTTATATGATCTTGGTGAGGGGCCAGTGACACTTGTTTCTTGTGAGTTTCATGAGTCTCCAGGCCTTCCTGGTCCCTCCAGGTCAGAATGTTTCCATCTAGGAGAGGCAGTTCCACAACCCTGGCCATCTCTGTGTAGTCTGGAGTGTCTCTCTCTCTGTCTCTCTGTCTCTCTGTCTCTCTGTCTCTCTCTCTCTCCATAAAAAGCTGCCCGTACTGTTCATCAGCGAGACAGCTGTACTTTTCTCATTTGTTTTTCTGATGCAACAGCAAGTTTCTAAACACACCAGCAGTGTGCAGTAATCCTTTTGCTGTTCAGAAGTCTTTTGTCTGAGGCTTAGTCATTGTTGCAGTTGATGGCACGGCAGCCCATGGCAAGCAACACGTAAGTGTTTAAATGGTGTGTAATTCAACAGACGGACCCATCCAGGTGGGCACGGTGGCTTCCGCACATTGGGTGGAGGCACCGGATTGTTCCAGGTACTCTGTTACTCGGTCAGCTCGGTTTCTGTGACTGTCATCGGACTTACTTTGCTTCCGTTCAGATTTTGTGACTCTTGTTTTACTTCTTTTTGAAACACACAAAGCGGTGTGACTTCCATTTGAGGGATGTTGACTTTGAAATGATGAAGAAAGCTGTGATTATACGGTGGTTTAGTAATTCCCTGTAATCATCACCAAATAGTATTTTCTGGAAGTCCCCTGTGTGCAGATCTTACCTTCTGAAGTGCACATGTGGTATGCCATACACCCTGGGAAAACAGTAATCATGGCTGGTGCACGTTAAACACGACCCAGGGAGGGGGAAAGTACCGAGGATACAGCACTTGAAATCCACGGAGCCATGAATGTTATCACATGGTCGTCTGTGTGAAGTTACCTTGACCGTCAAGATAAGCAGATATTTCCATGAACCCAATAGCCAATGTGCTTATGGTTCCTTGCAAAACCTTTAAGATTAACTTGTGACTGGTTACTACATTTGGCTAGAAAGTCACCCTTTAATTATTTTTCTCGTCCACCTTATGCAAACGTTGAGACGTTTAACGCAAAGAGGGTCGACTTGATACATAATCAGCAGAAGAAATTCCAGAGTCATGTACTACTTTAAATACGACTTTAAAAATTTTTCTCTCTGTACAGTGTTTTTGTTTTTTTCCTGATCATATATCTAAAAATCAATTTTTTTTGGTACTAATGAACATAGAACTAAGGATAATGGCTTAGGGGGTGCACTGGTAAGGGAAATTTATGGGGGCCACCTGGGAACTCTTAAGACATATTAGCCACAGCTACTACTGTTCTGTTTTTTTTATTCTAGAAAATAACCAATATATAGCTGTACACTGTATACTTGTGCAGATATCCTAATGTTTTTATGTTTGCTGGACAAAAATTCAAAGATACCCCCAAATAGCAATATAGAAAATGCTATTTGTACTCCTATACCGAGATAATCCCTATTTTACATGTTCTCTTCCTTGTATTTGGGGACACACACATGTTAAATATATATTGTCATGAGTTCTACTTTTAATAAAACTACATTCATATATATGTATATGTACATAAATCTGAAAATTTTAACTTATTAGAGTTTGGCATGGGGTTTTGGGATTCTAAATTTAGTAGCTACATAAAATATCATTGTTTGAACATACCATAGTTTTATTTTTACAAATTCCTTTTATATTTTTCTAACTTTTAAAATATTATAAAGAACTTGTTTGCCCTGTATGTGTTTGAAATAACAAATGCAAAATTATATAATCCCAATTTTCTTTGAGAGGTAAGATATTGTTGGCTTAAAAAATTATTTGAAAAATGATTTTTCCCCTTCCTCTTAAGAAAATTGAGCAAAGCACTGCAGTACATATGTGTAATCCTTGCATTTGGGAAGCTGAGGCAGGAAGGTTGAGTCTGATGCCAGCCTGTGTGAGCTGTGTAGGAGAACTTGTCTCAGAAAAAACCTGAAGCAGTTTCACTCCCCTCTCTCTGTGCCATAGATATGTGTTTTATAAGTGAGAGTTAGTACTTGCATCCTGGTTGTTGGCTGAGAAATTGTTGTATCCATTTTCCCAGTGAACTCAGTTATTGAACACTGTTTATAAGCCAGTACTTGGTTGAGATCTGAGGAGATGGCCGTGGAGACCTGGTTGTCGCTTTCTCAGCCTGGGGTCGTGATGTATCCTTAGCCCGCAGAGTCTTGTGTATGGATCCTAGTGTTTCTGCTTGGATCACGTGGCTGGGATTTGCGTCATTAAACAGGTGATTTAGAAGCTCCTTGTACCCCAGAAGGTTCTTCCTCACTCACCTTCCCCAGCCTCTTTACTTCTCAGGCAGTAGGTTCTTCCTTCAAGATTGAGTCCTGGAACTTAAGAGCTTGGTGGGCAGGATCTGTTGGCAGCAGAAATGGAAACGACCTTTTCATTTCAGTGTGACTGCTCAGTGTGAACTGTGCATTCGCCCTCTTCTCATATTGCGAAAATCTCTTCTAGCTGAAAAACTCTGTGATGTGTTTTTTTTTTCTTTCTCATTTTTTTCTAGTACTTGGGCCTCTGGAGATCCTAATACTGAATCCTTTCTCAAACATTAAATTTCTAGCAAAGGTTAAAAAAAAAAAGCATTAATCTTTTTTTTTTTTTTGATACACTATTTGACTCTGTGGTATAAATATAGACTCCAGAATGAAAGAAAGAAGCAAAGTGCATTTGTGCACTCTAGGACAACAGGTGGGAATTGAGAGTGTGTCTGTGCATCTCCAGTACACAAAACTAGTCACAGTCTGAGGTTTTTTTTACCCACTCTTTCATAAAATGGAAAAAAACAAGATTTGTTTAATGATTTTTTTATTTGGAAAGACATTTACTGTGGCTTGCATGTCCAGATGGGAATAGGCTTGCATAGAAAAACCAGTGGGACCCCAGAAAACACCATTCATGATCTGATCAAAATAAAGGAAATATTTTTTGTTATTATTATTATTATTATTGTTGTTGTTGTTATTATTATTTTGTAGAATGTACTGGGAAAAGAGTGTCTGAAAATTCTTTCTCTAGGAAAATCTAAGTGTATGGATAAAGCACATCCCTCGATCCAGGCGGTGGTGACGCATGCTTTTAATCCCAGCACTCGGGAGGCAGAGCCAGGCAGATCTCTGAGTTCGAGGCCAGTATGGTTTACAGAGTGAGATCCAGGACAGCCAGGGCTACACAGAGAAGCTCTGTTTTGAAAAAATAAATAAATAAATAAAAAACCCCACCACTTCCCCCAAGTTAGACCATGGATAATAATTACAGAATCTAGTTTTCTATTCTTATACCATCTTTTACATACATCTACTTGTGGGAGGTTCTGATTACTAAACACGAGTCATCATTTAGGCAACTTTGGACAAATCACTTAAGAAAAGTATTTTTTTTTCTTCTGTAGAGCAGAGCAGTAATTCCTGTCCACTCTCTTTTATGATGTTGGTACAAAGATTAAAAAATGTACATCTGATAAAGGTGATACATAGGTCTTGATAAAACATGAGTGACCTAAAAATACATGATTCTTTGGCTGCTGTTCCAAGTGTGTGGATGTATGTGATTTGTGTGCTTGTGTTTCTTTATGACTTACACACAAAAGCCTCTTCTTCAAGAGTGTAAGTGTTTGAAAACAGCAAAGATTTGTATGGCCTGGAGAAAAACTGTAGTTTAAGAGTGTAATAAGGTTGTTAGATAGCTCAGCTTTTTATTTTATTTTATTTATTTATTTTTTTGATTGACAATAATGAATGGTTCTCTAGGATAACTATTTCTTCTTCTTCTTCTCCTCCTCCTCCTCCTCCTCCTCCTCCTCCTCCTCCTCCTCCTCCTCCTCCTCCTCCTCCTCCTCCCCATATTCCTTAAGGTTCTTTGGATAAAGAAGCAGTTTGAATAGAGATTACTGGTTATTGGGATTCTTAATTGCATTTTACTTTGTATTGACTGTGGGAGCCCACAAAGATTCCAACTGTGGTTTGACTCAAGGTCAGGGAGTCGGCGTTTATGTTGCTCTTTGCTGCATAATAGGGTGCAAAGGCATGGTTACCAGGTGTCCTATAACTTCAAACCCTAATTGCAAGATGCTTTGCAGTGGGGCGTGGTCACCAGGTGCTTTGAAGGGTCTGCACTGGGTTGTATGTTGTGCTTCTGATCATGAAAGGAGGAGGTCTTTTTGCACCTCAGAAGTTAAGACTGGGAACTCAGGGAAAGGGACGTAACAGCTGCCAGGTGTGACGGCCTATATCTGTAATCCTAGCACTGGAGAGGCAGAAGCAGGAGAATTGGCAAGAGTTTGAGGCCCACTTAGGCTACAGATTGAGTTTAAGGTCAGCCTTGGCTATATAGTGAGACAAAATGTGTAAGGAAAATCTGATAAGAGCCATTTGAAGACTCACTAGTGGGAGCAGGACAGAGTAGGGTCTTTTACAAGAGGTGTACAGGTCGTTCACAGCTATCAGAACAAAGGGGATGGTTCAGCTTTCCTTGAGAAAGGTTACTGGTGAGGGCGAGGCCATACACTCCATCTTTAGTATACCCATCGAAACACACAGTCGTGATTTGTCGGAGGGTTGTCTGTCCACGCTCCATCACTGCGTATTAATAACATCCAGACAGACCTTGACCTCAGAAAGAGTAACCACACAGGGTCAAAGTCATGTGTTCCGCACAGGCAGCCCCGAAGGGTTTTCTGAGAGCTAAGGATGGCATTTAGAATGGCAGCGGAGAGGATAAGCCACCTGTCCTCAGGCTGTCTCCCACCACTGCTCTTTATCCCAGCTGGAGCTGGCATCACTTCCCAAAAGGTTTCCCGTGGTGGTATTTAGTGCAGTTCACGGGCCAGAATCCCAGGGACCCAGGACTGAGATGACACTCCTGTCTTCGGAGTTAAGCGTCTTCTCGGCTGGCGTTGTCTTTTTCTTGGTTCTGGCGGATCTGGTGCAAGGGTTCGTCAAGTGGTGAACTGATGGAGTTCTTGGTTGGAGAGGGCAGCTAAATGCCAGCTGTGATTTTTGTTCCCTGCCTATGCTGGGAGCCACAGGGAGTTTGTGGGCTGCCAGAAGCTCCTTTTGCATTAGCGACTGGGCGACTACTCAGTGGCGGTTGCATCACTCAGAGCCACTGAATTCAGATCCATTGTGTCTTTGGGATTTGTTGTTAGGGAGTCAGATAACTGGTAAATGCTTTCATCAGGTAATTCATTCTGAGCCTTGAGCTTTTCTGTTCCTCGGTTACTACATTGTACAACCTTTAAAAAAAAAAAAAAAAGCCCTCGCTAGGACCATGTGTTTTTAGAAGCTGGGATTGTGTTCTGTGCTTTATTGGAACACAGAAGGAGACTGTCTGGTTAAGGCAAGAGATTGTGGTGCTAAAAAAGGAAATTGGCAGGTCTGTCCCTGGCACTTTCAGTAAGAAAAGAAAGGGAATGGCAGGCTGGCTGGGGATTCTATTAAAGGGAGACCTGGTCCTCGCATGACCTTGTTCCCTGAACCTAGAAGGATGGTCTGTCTCCATAGCAGTCACTTCAGGGACCTAAGGACAGACCTGCTCTGCTTTCTGCCACTTATATTTAGCAGCTTAATGGAGAGACAGGAGCTTGTTAGGGAATGATGATGAAGGCTGTGGCGATTACTTCCTTCCCTTAGCCAGAGCCAGCCTCTCTTGTTAGTGTGCACGGCCAAGTTTGTAGCCACACAATTTGTTTCTAAGGAGAAGAAAGATTCTTATTACTAATCTGGCCCTGGAATTGGTTCAGAGTAAGACTGATTCTGCATTTCTATCCACAGCCTTATTGGTGGGAAGGTCGTAAGCTAACGAAGTCATTTCAATTTTTTTTTACGTCACTTTCTAGTCCCACCTAGGCTCCTAAGGCCAGAGCGACAGATAGAGTTTTTTAGGCCAAGAATGAAAATTTGATGTTCAAAGCCAAAAGTCCAAAGTAAGAAGGGTTCATGGTTATAATGATTATGTTTTGCCTTGCTTAGAGCAGTTTTCAAAGATGGCTTTTTAAATTCTTAAATAAATTCACTTTTATTTTCTAAATATGAAATGTTTGTGACATACTGCAAGTATTTTTATTAACATACTTACCATTTAGTGACAGAGTGAAATAGGTTCAGGAAGTCTTTTTTATTAATATTTTTTTATTCTTTGAAAGTTCCATACGTTCATACAATGCACACTAATCATGCTTCTCCGCCACTACCTCCCTCCGATTCCCAGAATGCCACCAACCCTTTTACAGGTTCATGTACTCTCTAAAATAGGTTTTTTTTTTCTTATCAAGAATCCTCAGAGTGCAAATAGTGCTGCCCACATGCACATAGGTATGTGATCATCCACTCAGACATGAGCAATCTGCCACTGGCCGCATCTGCAAAGGAGAATGAATGACTGTACCCAACTCGGCAGCCATCAACTGCCTGTAACTCTTCTGCTAGGATTCAGACATGAAGGCCCCTCCCCTGTTCATACTGGCGTTTTGACTGGCTTGGTCTCCTGCTGGTAACCCCAGCTGCTGGGAGTGGATGTGTGCATTAGCTGTGTCATGTCCTGAAGTTAGCATTTCAAGGCTCTCTCCTCGGCATCCACTGGCTCTTAAGTTCTTTCTGCCCTCTCTTCCATGAAGTTCCCTAGGGCCAGAAAGTCTTATTCCTGTTCTGTAAATAGAGAATCAAAGGCACACTTAAAGAGTGACAGAGATCACCCATTGTGTCTGGGACAAAGACTGAAAAGAGTGCCATTTCATCAGCCTGACCAGTGTTCTGGTCCTGTACTTACAGTTTATGGAACTTCACCATGTCATAGATCGAAAGCCAACTCATGAATGACTCTTAGAATAGTCAAGTAGATGAAATGTGTACCACATATCTTGTCTGGAGTTTATTTATCCTTTGTTCTGACTGCTGCTGGGTAGAAGCAGAGCAGCATAGTGATGAAGGATTAAGAACGTGGGTTGTAGAAATTGACCGCCTGACTTCAGGCCCTGGCTCAACATCTGTTTTCTGCACTCAGCGGTCCTCATCTGTGAAGTAGGGATGGATGGTTGGCACTTATGTTAGTGCATCAAGCCATCTGAATTACATAGAGTGGTGCCTGCAACATTGTAAACACTCAGTAAACCGTGGTGGTTGCTTGGCTTTGGATAATGCTTTCAGTTTTGTAAATCAAGAGAGGAAAAAAAAGTTCCTGTTTTTCCTCTGTTCTGAGAGTCTTACCAAATCTAGTAAGTCTCTGGTATTCTGACTCCTGTAAAGTAGTCCAAATGTGAGACCCACAAGCTTGTGTGTGCGTTTGTCTGTGTGTCTCTCTGTCCCTACAGCTAGATGAGAAGCTAGCTTTGTTGTTGGAACTTTTTAGAATTGTGTGAAGCAAGCAGGTGAGAATGTAAGTGCCAGAAGAGAGTGTAGGGTCTCCTGGAGCTGGAGTTGCAGGTTGTTGTGAACCATCCAGTATGGGAACCCAACTCAGGTCTTCTGAAGAGCAGTGTATACCTTTAACTGCTTGAGCCACCTCTCCAGGCTTGAGGGAGGGCTGCAGGGTGAGGGGAGGTGGGGAGAAACGAAAACCTTCTAACTAAAAATACCTTGCTTTGAGAACAAATAGGATGTAAGGCTTTTTAGTAAGCTAGCCTGTACATTTCAGCTCTCCAGGATTCTGTTGCTATCAGTCAGAATCCTGTATTTTGGTCATCTCTGAGCGTCGGTTTAACTCTACGTGATGTATGTATATGTGAACCCATTCATACTGTAGAAGATTAGCATCATCTTGGAAGACCACAGATTAAGAAAATTGGGGAGTAAAAATTTATACCCATTACCTTACAGTTTTGCAAACTACCTCTTTGCTGGTGAAGGTCTATTGGTGGATAGGATGACTGAAAGGAAGGGGTCCAGCATCTCTCTGTTCTAGTGTATGCATAGCTAAGAAGCTGAGCCAGCAATTCTTAAACTTAGGTTGCAGTGCTCAGCACTATCTGTACTTATTGTGAAGGATGCCATGAAATTCTGGAGGTATTTGTACCGATATTAATGTGTGATACAACCTAAAAGCATACTGAATGGAAGTGAGGTATTGAGAACTCAATTTAACTGCCTTTATAGATTCTAAGTCTTGATCTTGGGAGTTAGCATCCCTCAGCAAATATTTTTCTTTCCCCTCCCTTGAAATCACTTGCTTTCTTATTTTATCTTTTTTGCTTTTGAGACAGTCTTGGTATGGCACAGGCTGGTCTTAAGCTCACGGTCCTCCTGCCTAAGCTTCCGGATCATGCCTGGCTTCCTTGAGTCCTTTGTGCAGTTATGCGTAATTCTTTATGCCGAAGCAAGGCCATGTTCTGGTTTGCTCTTTCAAAATTTTACATGTAGAGCCTGGTGTGATGGCACATGCCTGAGATCCTGGTCCTTAGGAGGTAGAGGCAGTAGAATCCAGAAATGAAGTAAAGGCCAGACTGGCCTGCATAGCAACACCCCCCCCCAACTGTACAGCACCCACCTATAACCACACCTAACCTTTCATTCCTTCTTCAAACTTTCTGTAGAGAAATTATTCTGAAACTATAGATGATAGTAGATTTCTCACTTAGAAGTATTTTGTTTTAATGTATAGGTGTTTTCTTGGGACAACTTCTCACCACCCATGTTAGTAACTACCACGTACAGTTTTGGTACTGATTAATGAATGTTTTTCCTGAGAATTAAAAGCTGGTGGACAGTCCACAAATAGGGATTGAAAATCTACTCAATTTTCGATCCTTTCTTAGATGGAGGTTTTCATTCCTAGGCGGCCTAGTTGCTGTGATCAACACCATGACCAAAACCTGCTTTGGGAGGGAAGGGTTTGTTTCATCCTATAGGTTGCAGTCCACCATCAAGAGAAACTAAGTCAGGAACCATGAAAGAACACTGCTTACTGGTTGGCTCCCTCTGGCTTGCTCAGCTGACTATCTTACAGAGCCTACGCCCACCCAGCTATGGATGGCACTGCCTATAGTGGGCTGGAATCCTTCTACATCAATTAGTAAATAAGATTATGGCGCACAGACATGGCCACGGGCCATCCTAATCTGGGCCGTTCTTTAGTTAAGGGTCCCTCTTCACAGGTGATTTTAGATTAGCGTCAAGTTGACAGCTGAAGCTAGGTCTTCTGGGAGGAGGGAGCCTGTTAGAGTCGAGCGTACAGGACGTTTCTGTATCATGCCTTCATTGTAAATAAGGAGAGGGAGTTCCAGAGACATGAGGTGCTCTTGGTCCAGTATTAAGGTCTATTTAGCACTCTCCCACTGGTCTCTGTCACTCTGTTTTGATGAAAAGTTATAATTGATGTTTCTGACAAGAGAGGAAAGGCTCGGGTTTTCCAGGGTTTCCTGACTCTTCAGAGGAGAGTTATATTATATTGCATTATATTCCCGAAGTTTATGCCAAGTATCTTTCATTGTGCATGGAAATTGCTTGTGTCCTGTTGTAAAACCAGAGTTCTCAAATGAAAAGTCAGCATTTCCTCAGATTTGCCTACACTAGTGTTCTGATTTCATTTCTGTTACTGTGATAAAAAATACTCAGACAAAAATGCAGCCTGGTGAAGACGGGGGTTTGCTTTCAGCTCATAGTTCCGGGTTATGATCCATCATTGTGAGGACGTCAAGGCAGGAACTTCAAACAGCCAGTCACACCGTGTCTCCAGTCAAGAGCAGAGAGAACGAAGGCATGTCTGTTCACTGGCGTGCTTGGGCTCAGCCCAGTCTCCATACCTTTCTATAGTTCAGAATCCCCTGCAAAGAGAATGGTGAGGGTGAGGGCTTCCCACATCCATTAACTTCAGATACCTCCCCACCAAGACGTGCTGTAAGTCAACCCAGTGTATGTATATATAATTCCTCACGGGGACCGCCTGTTCCCACCTGACTCTAGGTTGTGTCAAGTTGACCGTTAAAGCTGCCCATCACAGGCAGTGACTTTGTTCTTTCAAGCTACGGGGAGAAAGGTGGTAGGCGTGATGGAAGGCGATGTATTCCTATCTTTAATGAGAGACCCACTTGGATGACTGGAGAAATGGGGACCCATTGTGGCCAGAAAGGTGATGATGGTTTAATGCTGGTCTAATCTGGTTTTAATTTTCTTTTAGAAGCCACTAGTTCTACTCTGGTGTGTTTCATATATTCATATACCTTTCTGAAGAGATTTATTCTTCAGGAGACATTGCTCACACTGTTTACTCCTCAGGGTTAACTGTATGAAACCATCTGTTGTGAATTTTCTCGTATTAAATTCCATTCTTTGACTGTGTTATAAGTACTAAAAGCAAACTTGGGCAGAAGCAGAGGGTTTACTGCTTGCATAGCTTTAAGCCTGAATGGTGTTTTTTTTTTCCCTTTTAAATGTATGTATGTATCTTTTCAAATGGTCAAAGATTCTCTGCTGAGTTTAGCAGTCAGTAATTTAAATCTACTGATCGTGACCTGTTGTTCTCCTGGAGTGCCTTCATTGAGACACTAAGAGTGTTGTTATCCCAAAGCAAACTCTTGGAGCGAGGCAGGTGATGGTATTGATAATTGCTTTTTTTTAGGGTGCTTTTTTAGGGAACTGAAGAATAATGGTTTGGTTACTCTATTAGCTTCTCAGGCTAAAGGCTGACCTGTGGAAGTGTGAAGAACTTCGGGCACATTCAAAGTGGCGGTGGCGGCGGCTTCTTCTTCTTCTTCTTCTTCTTCTTCTTCTTCTTCTTCTTCTTCTTCTTCTTCTTCTTCTTCTTCTTCTCCTTCTTCTCCTTCTTCTCCTCCTCCTCCTCCTCCTCCTCCTCCTCCTCCTCCTCCTCCTCCTCCTCCTCCTCTTCCTGCCTTTCTTTCTTTCTTTTTTTTTTTTTTTTTTTTTGGTTTTTCAAGACAGGGTTTCTCTGTGTAGTTTGGTGCCTGTTGTGAAACTCACTCTGTAGACCAGGCTGGCCTCGAACTCACAGAGATCCACCTGGCTCTGCCTCCCGAGTGCTAGGATTAAAGGCGTGCACCACCGCCACCCAGCTCAAGTGGCTGCTTCTAGGAGGAAGCCAGGCCTGTGGGTCTGGGGGCCCAGAGTGGAGACACAGCTGGGGATGCTTTGCTCGCCCTGTAACGACAGCCTCTGGTGGGGCTGCCCAGAGCTTTTCACAGGGAACCTAGGGTGCTTCCTCCGCTATCGATAGCCTCTTCAGTTGACTTCTGGATGTTATAGATGGAACCACAGTGTGCAGAATCATAACTCGTGTTCCATTTGTGTCTCGGCCTGAAGTTGATGGTAAATGTGGTTTCTCTGATTGGATTTTTTTTGTTGGGAGTCGAACAAAAATGATGTTGAAATGGGCTTATTACCTAACCAAATTGCCTCGTGTATAGACAAGCTGAGCTGGTGCTTTGCTTGAAGTTGGCCTGGAGTGTTCAGAGGTTCAATTGTGGGCTTCGTAAGGCTGTGCCTGGGGTTGTATTTCCAATCCTTCTCAACTTTTGTCCCCGTGGAAAGGGAGGAAGTGGGGTTGTGACAGATATATTGCCAGATAGCACACAATAGCACAAAGAACGAGACAGACATGGCGCAAGCCATTCACGGAGACAGATTTATGCTCTGTGCCGCCCTAAACCATAGATCCATCTATTTCAAAGAAACAACCTGCCCACTGTATTATATTTCAGACAGACACAGCTTTGAGGAGATGCTGACTCCTCCGGTTCAGCTTTTGCCAGGAATGCTGCACATTTTGCTGCAGTCAATTACTTTCGTGGGGACAGGAAAGTTTATTTGGCAAAGGAAAGCTGGTGTCTAGATTAGAAGTGGAAAGATGGAGATAGTGTTTGGCTGCGCTGTCGCCTTGTTGAAGTATATATGTGCAGCTTTGCCGGGTCTTCTTGTGCTTTAGCCAATTGTGTTTCCAGCCATGGAAGTACTACATTTATTTCACCACCAGAAAAACAGAGCCGGAGAGAGAGTGACCAATCCAAGGCCAGGCTGTTTGACTTTCATGGTTTCTGTTTGGTTCTCTCCATAGGCTGTTTCCTGGATACAGTATGTTTGCTGTTGTGTTAGTGTACCTGCTCTCACTGATGCTATAAGGGAGAAAACCTTGGTAGTGGGTTTTGGAGCTGGGATGCCAGGATTTATGTCCAGATGCATATTGTACGATCTGTGCCTGTTACCTTTCCTATAAAATAGTTATTTCAGGTCCGACCTCACAGGTTGCTCTGAGAATTTAAGTTTATTTAAAGACACACACTAGGTGTTCACTGTCTTGCCTATTTTATTACTGGGATGTGCTGATATAATGGAAATGAATAGTGTTTGTATCATACACATGAGGCACCCTGCATTAAGACCTTTACAGTTGGTGTTAAGGAATGAAAATGTACTTTTGAGAATGGTGTACATTTGGAAAAAAAAATCGGGAAATGATAGGACTGTGAATATAGTTTTGCAGTTCTCTAGTGGCTTTATACAAATATTTGATGAATTTTTTCTAATGTCCCTAACTATGTATTTGATTGAGGAGAAGTGGACATTGGTGATATATAATGCAGCAGGCATTCTTACCACCTGAACCATCTTTTCAACCCAAGTTCACCTCCCTTCATTTCATAATTTTATTTGCTTTTTGACAATGTCATCTGTTTTTAGATAAATACTTGATTCAGTTAGATGTGTTTTGAAAGAACATTGATTTCTTTTCCTGTTACATTGGAAAAAATATAATTGTGGTCTGTTATAATAAAGTGAGTACATTGCCTTTTGCTAAGTGGAAATTCTATAGAAGTCATTCACTGAGTCAAAGCTTTCATTGGCTCGTTTGTGCATACCTAAGTAACGTTGCACAAGTGGCGAATTTTAGATGAAGCTCTTGATATAGTTTATTCAGTTATAGAAAATCCAGGTGTTTCAGTCACTGTCTGAGTTGATGTAATTACAAACATCTTCTATGAGTTTACCTCAGACAGAAAAGTGGCTTAAGGTGGGGCTCCTTAGGCCCGTCTTTATTCTTTTGTTGGTGTATATTCTGTGATGGTTAGTTTGTTAATAGACACAACCTGGGAAGAGGGTCTCAAGGAGGGAAAGTCTAGACCAGCCTTGTCTGTAGGCATATCTGTGGGGAAATTGTCTTGATTGCCTTATTTTATACGGGAGATTCATCCTGAGTGTGGGCGCCATCATTCCTTGGTCTTGGGCCCTGGATCATAGAACTGTAGAGGAAACTACCTGGGTATTACAGCCTGCATCTATTTCTCTCCGCTCTTCAACGTGGATGTGACTAGCTGCTTTAGATTCCTGCCCTGACTTGCCTGCAGGGATGGGCTGTGTGTAAGCAGCTACTGTAAGCTGAAGAAACCCTTCCTCCCCTAAGCTGTATTTTTGTCAGGATTTTTGATTTTTTTTAAAAAGTAAAACCAGAGTACAATCTCATTATCGGATTTTTATTGTTTTAAAATCACATAGTGAATATTACTATCTCAATCTTTAAGTGTAGATTTTACTAATGTTGACTACATTCACAGGGTTGTGGGCAAGAAGCATTTAATCCTCGGAATCTCAGCTACCCGTGGACTGTTCTTCATCCATTATACTTTCTTTTGCTGCAGGTCAGCTAAGGGGAGTCTCTTTGGAACTGGCTCATTTCACGTGGTATAATATTCAGAAGCTTCGATACTTCTAAGTTAAATAAGGCTCTGTTGTATGTGTATGTGTGGTACATTCAGTTTCTTTTTATCGGTGATGGATGTCTGGCTTGCTTCTCTCTTGGCTGTTGTGAATCATGCTGGTGACCATAAGTGTTTCAATCTCTTTGAGGCCCTATTATTAAATCTTTTGTATGTATTCCTAGAAATAGGATGACTGTATTACAGACTTTAACTTATTGAAGACTCTCCATACTGGTTTTCTTATTGCCTGTAACACTTTACAGTTTCATCAATAGTGCGGCAGCGTTCCTATCATTTAAATATCCCTTTTCATTTTGACGGTGAATCCATGGAGGAAAAGCAGAAGTGATGGTGAAGGTGACCTGCTCAAAGCTTCGTGAGGTCCTTGGACTGATCACCTTCATCACTTCTAGTGACCTGAACTTGCTTGAGGTCATACTGCTGGATCAGGCCCATAGGTTATCACCTTATGAACAGATGGTTGTCCTTGGTGTTGGGGGAGCTAGACTACTAGTGAATGGATTAATATTAGGCAGGTGACCTCAGTATTAGTCAGCATTTGGACAGCTTTAGACTTCCCAAGATACTGTTTCCTAAGTGCTTCTCTTTAAGTGGAAAGGAGGCAACTGTCCTAACAGTTAGAGACACTGAACAGCAGAGATCATGCTTTATATGCTGGGACTAAAACTTCAGTCTCATGATTGGAGCCCAGCACTTCCTGCCCTGACATCTTGGCAGTGGGTGTGAAGTTTAGAATCTGTTAAGATCACTTTCTTACCATTTCCCCCACTTTAATCTGGGTTTAATTGAATCAGGGTTATTTTGGATTATTTTTGGAGGCCAGAAATGTTAATACCGGTGATATTGAAATAACGGCACCTCCTTCCTTTTACAGCCATAACTTACTAATACTGAGCACTTTCCGTGGTGATATTCTTGTGCACGTTTATTCTTCCTAGTATGTCCCTTTAGAAATTGGTTT
This sequence comes from Peromyscus maniculatus bairdii, assembly GCF_049852395.1. Lineage (NCBI taxonomy): Eukaryota > Metazoa > Chordata > Mammalia > Rodentia > Cricetidae > Peromyscus > Peromyscus maniculatus. The sequence continues at coordinate 24,119,593 of NC_134874.1, read as the reverse complement.
ATGCATTAGAAATGTACGCAGTCTTAATAAGGGCGGCCGGACCTTTCTCTGCCCAGCATTCTCACAGGTGGTAGAATACTGTAGTTGGCAGCCATTGGCGGTTCTGGTGGTCCGTGTAGAGACAGAGCTGGGGAAGACTTCTAGAAAAGAGAGCTGCTGTGCTAGAGCTCCTCATGTTCTGCCCGATGGGGATGGTGTGCAAACTGGAACTCCCCCTAGTCTCATTTTCTCCGATAATAAGTCGAAGAGCCTGGAATATCTAAGGACCGTCTAAATTATAAGGTCCAGGCACCTTGAGGTTTGGGAATAGCCTAGTAGATGCTTATGGCCTGATGAGGTCCTTTTTGAAGATAGATATCTTTAAAGCTGTATGTCTTGCACAGTGGGTGAGGTGCAGGTGGAGGCAGGTGGTTGGGTGGGTTAGGAAGCTATTTTTGGAAGCCCCTCCAGAACACCTAAGGAACACTTGTACTCTGAATTAGGGTCAAGCCTTTCTCTGAAATGGCAGCTCCCTGATGCCCGAGGAAGCTCTGTGATGAGCCTATAGCCCTGGTTCAGAGCTGGGAGGGAGACACTGATGGATCCATGTGCCCTTCTGTCTTCTCGCCAGCAGCGTCTTCACACCCTATCGCCGTTTATGTTTTTTGATGAATGATTAATTAGAAAAATAATCATTTGTAAATTGTGAGTGAACTAGACATTTGGCCCTGCCTGTAGGGAAATGGCGCCTCTGAGCCGGGTGTAGCTTGCAGCCAGTATAGTACATCAGAGCTGCCGTATTCCCAGATCAGTGATGAATTTACATGAAGTTCCTTTTCAGCATGTTAATGACTGTTACGGCTGAGTAACTAGCGAAAAATAATAGCAAATGGGGAGAGTAAATATTTAATGCTTCTATATCATTTATAACCTAGTACAAAATATGTGTTTTGATTTAAGAGAGTAAATGAGTCCTGGCCGAAAGCTTTGACAAAGCAACACTGTCTCTTCATTCTTTGCTCTCTTTACGTTTTTTGTACTTAATTAAATTAAAAGGAGTTGGGGCTGAGGTCGATTCACTAGGGGAGTAGTGTGTGTGTGTGTGTGTGTGTGTGTGTGTGTGTGTGTGTGTGTGTGTATGTATGTAAGTTTCAGGTCATAGTTTCCTGGCAGTTTGGATCTATACATTCTGTCTGCATCATTGATTAAATGCCAGGTATGTGCAAAGGCTTGTGTTGTCTCTAAAATATAGCTTTTACCACGTTTTTTCTCCTGCTTCAAAACTTGAGTGACTTCCCTGCTTCTAGGATGAAAGTTGGCTCTTTTGGCCTCTTTGCATTGACCTCACCCTCCTTCTAGCCATATTCCTAAGGCAGCTAGCTCCATGTGGCCCTCGTACTCAAGCTGTGGTGATTGACACCTTTCACCTGTGCACTTCTCAGATTCTGGTACAGAAAACAGCCACATCTCATCATAAGGTCTGTCGTGCTTCAAGGCTCAGTCCTATTCTTTCTCTTCTTTTCTTGGTCCTTTAATTATTTCATAGGTCTGCAATTTGAGCTTAGGGTTTATTCTTGCTACACAAGTACTTGACTACTAAGCTACATCTGCAGCCCTAAGGTTACTTTTAAGAAGTTCTTTTTTCTGGTTATCTTCATTGGATGGGAGCCAGGTAACTTTTGAATATAGCAGAAATTGGAAGTGGATCATACTTTTCTGTTTCTCCCATTTGAGATCTATTGAGGTAAGTCCAAATGAATCTTACTTTTCCTTACATCTTGTTAGCCATCTTGTCATCCTGGGCAAACGAGGCTATTTGTCCAGATAAGCAAGTTGTTACCCCGTAGAAATTTGTTAGGATTGAATTTAGTGGGGAAACAGCTTTTCAAGATAACATCAGCATTTCTGAGAACACAGGATTTTCAGTAGGAGATTAAGTGGAAAAAAAACCAAAACAAAAGCAAAAAACCGAACAAACTCTTAGCATTCATAAAAAGTGCTGTTGTAGGAGCTGGGGAGATGCCTCAGTGAACTAGAGCAGTTGGTGTGCAATCATGAGGGTGTGAGTACAGATCCTCAGGTATAAATGTATACTCCTACCAGAGTTGGGCCATCGATGGGGACAATGGATTCCCGAGGGGAGAAATTCTCCATGTCTTTACTCGGATGTTGAAGTTCAGACCCAGGTTGAACAGTGGTGTTCCGAAGAGGTGACTAGGCTGGGCTTGTAAACATAAAGGCTGTGTAGTCCAAGGAGACCAAAGCAAGGCTCTACCCTCCACGTTTGTGTTTTCTTTAGACAGGGCCTCACTATGTAGCTTTAGCTAGCCTGGAACTCTCTATGTAGACCAGCCTGGTCATAAACTGAGAGTTTTGCCTGCTTCCCAAGTGCTTGTAAATAAGTACCATTTTTTGCATTTTTAACAGGCTGCCTTTAGGAGAAGTTGTACTAGATTCCCTGTATAGAGCCAAGGGATAAGAACAGTGCTGGATGTGGGTTGTAACAAGGCAGAAACACTTTTCTGATAGTGTTACAAAGAATTAAACCATCCTGAGAGGCAGTGTGAAGGGATATGAACACAAGAGCTAAGAGGCTGTCGTAGGGTTTCTGTTGCTGTGAAGAGACTTTAAAAATTTTTTTTTATTGTTTTACTTACTTTTTTAATAAGAAATTTTCTATTCACTGTACATACCAAGCACAGATCCCTATCCCCCTTCCCACCCTCTAGTTTTCCCCCCATCCCCACTTTTTCTAAATCAAGGTCTCCCATGGGGAGTCACCAGAGCCTGGCACACTCAGCTGAGGCAGGTCCAAGCCCCTCCCCCCTGCACCAATGCTGTGCAAGGTGTCACACCCTAGGCACTGGGCTCCAAAAAGCACGCACATGTACCAGGAAAGGATCCCGATCCCCCTGCTTGGGGGCTCCCAAAACAGTTAGAGCTACACAACTGTCTCCTGTATCCAGAGGGCCTAGTCTAGCCCTATGGGGGCTCCCTAGCTATTATCCACAGTTCATGGGCTTCCACTAGTGTGGCTGGTCATCTCTGCACTTTTTCCCATCATGATCTTAACGTCCCCTGCCCACAGAATCCCTCCTCTCTCGTTGATTGGATTTCTGGAGCTCAGCCTGGCTCCCAGGCGTGGATCTCTGCATCTGCTTCCATTAGTCACTGGATGAAGACTCTATGATGACAGTGTATTCACTAGACTGGTCATCAGAGTAGACCAGTCCAGGCATCCTCTCTACCACTGCCCAACCTTTAATTGGGAAGCTTATAGTTAAGTTCAGAGGTTCAGTCCATTATCATCATGGTGGGACATGGTGGCATGCAGACAGACATGGTGCTGGAGCAGTAGCTGAGAGTTCTACATTTTGCAGTGCAACAGGAAGTAGTCTAAGACACTGGGTGTGGCTTGAGCATATATGAGACTTCAAATTCTGCCTCCACAGTGACACCCTTCCTCCAACAAGACCAGACCTATTCCAACAAAGCCACACCTCCTAATAGTGCCACTCCCTATGACCTTGTGGGGGCCAATTACACTCAAACTACCACATTCCATTCCTTGGCCCCATAAACTTGTAACTATATTGTAATGCAAAATGCATTTAGTCCAACTTCAAAGTCCCCATAGTCTGTCACAGTCTAAACAATGTTTTAAAGTTCAAAGTCTCTTCTGAGATTCATACAGTCTCGTAACTGTATTCCCCTATAAAATCAAAATAAAAAACTGATCACATACTTCCAACATATTATAATACACATTACTATTTTAAAACATAGGGAAGGGAGCACAGTGAGGAAATACTGGATCAAAGCAAGACCAAAAACCAGCTGGGAAAATTCTAAATTCCACATTTTCATGTCTGATGTTAAAACACTCTTCAGATCTCCAGTTTCTTTCAGCTTTGTTGACTGCAACACACTTCTTCCTCTTGGGCTGGTTCCATTCCCTGTTAGCAGCTCTCCTCAGCAGGTATCCCATGGCTCTGGCATCTCTAACATCTTGGGGTCTCCAAGGCAATCCAGGCTTCTCCTCCACAGCTTCATACAATGGCCTCTCTGGGCCTCCATTCAGGGACACCCCTGACACATGCTTGGCCTCAGCAGCTTTCCTTAGTTGCGGAGGAATATTCCATAACCCCTTTCTTCTGTCCTTGACTCTAAAGCCAAAACCATGTGGCCGAATCTGCCAAGTTCTGCTGCTTGCTGGGGCTGGAACATGGCCCCCTCATTCAATTACATCTTCACCAGCTTTCTGTTTTCGATGATTACCTTCACTGCCTAAGCTTGGCTGTTCTGGAACTTGCTCTGTAGATCATGTTGGCCTCAAACTCAGAGATCCCCTTGCCTCTGTCTCCAGAGTGTTGGGATTAAAGGCATATACCTCCACACCTGCCTCTAAGCTTAGCTTTAATTCCTTTTCACAAGTTGGAAATTTAGCTGGGTGGGATCTTGCCTTGAGGTCACCACTCCCTTTATTCCATTTATTAATCTGTTTATCTCCTTGAGTACAGGATTTAGCTCCGTTCCACTTCCTGGTGCTCCTTTTCTCCTCAAATTTTACATTTTGTAATTTGTCCTGCTCAGCTTGCTCCTTTTCATTGTAAATTTTCATTAAGAGTTACCACTAATAACCACAGGACATAGTCTTTAATAGACTGTTTTGAGATTTCCTCTGCCAATAGAATTAATAATCCAAAACTCTTCACTTTAGCCTCAGGCAGCCTCTTAGGAGAAGGGCAAAAGGCAACCACATTTATACACCAAAATATGGTAAGACCAGTTTCTAGGCTACATACTAACATTCTTCTCGAAGACTTCTTGAGCCTGGTACCTACACTTCAAATCATACTCAGTACCACTGTCTTCCATGCTCATACTTGGATGGCCTTGCCTCTCACCAGGACAGTGTAGGAGAGCTGGTCCCGATGGTGTGAGCACAGGAGAGCTGGCGAGCTGACCAACTCAGCTACCACCCCAGGCCCACATCTAGGGCTTTGAGCTGGCCCACCCCCAACTCCTACCCCAGGCACGTGAAGGGGCCAGGCCTGCAGAACCAGAGCTGCAGGTTCTCCATGACTCAGGGCAACAGAGTAGGATATCCGAGAGGCATCTCTATGAAGATCCAGTATTGTAGTGTAGCAGAAGCCGGGGGCCTTGAACCAGACCAATGACTCGTTGCATTGAACATTTGCAAGTAAAGCTGATTGGACAAAAGGGTAGACTGTGTGACATGCAGCTTCAATGGTGAGAATTCTTTTACTTATTTATTTTTTTTTATTTTCTTTTTTCTTTTGGTGAGGAAGTTAAAAGGGTAGAGGGTGGACATGGAAGGGCTGGGAAATGAGTGGGATTGGGGTGCATGATGTGAAATTCACAAAGAATCAATAAAAAAATTATGAGAAAAAAATGAGACAAGAATTGCAAATTTTGGAGGACTTACAAATGAGTTTTAAAAGCTCATTTGGTATTGACCTTCATATGTGAGAAATTTAAAAACATCCTGTGGTTTTCAAAATGTTAACTGTACAAAGTAAGACTACAAAATTTTTTGGACACAAATAATTTGGAATTGTTACATTTTTAGTAATTAAGAAAAATAGGGCAGCAGAATAGCTCAGGGGATAAAGGTACCTGTTGTTGACAAGCTGGATAGTCTGAATTTAGTTTCTGGAGCTGACACAGTGGAAGGAGAGAGCAGACTCCTGCAAGTTGTTCTCTGACCTCCATGCATGAGGTCTACTCAGGTAGACACACATGGACATACACAAGTTAATGTAATAAAAGAACTAAGAAATGTGGCTCAGGCTGTATGTTTTAGTCATGTGCGTTTATTTTTGTAGATACTATCATAGCTTGCCTCAGTGCAATATTAAGGCAATATTGAGTGCAATATTGAACCACTGGCTTCAATATTTTTATTTTATTTTATTATTGTTTTTTGCTTGAGCCATTTGGATACTTCTTAACTCACTGGGCCACCTAACATTAAGCCAAGCAAATATTAGTATGAGCTACATACAAGTGGCTTAAAAAACAGGGTCCCAGAAGCCTGGAAATGTGAGTAGGGTGTTCTTTGATAGTGAATGCACGCTATTTAGAGCTTGTTACTACTGCCATTAGGTGAGGGTTTACTATCTGGGTAATGACCATGGGGTAAGGTTTGGTGTATGTGTGTGCGCGCGCCATAGCGGTAGGATTTAGATGATTATTCCTGCCGTACCACATCTATGTAAAGTCATTGGGAAATTACAGGATTTTGTACCTCTAGATGTTGTGATAATACTCAGATAATCTTCAACAAATCAAATTTTCGGATGTTTTTAAAGTAAGCAACTTATATTTCAAAAGTGGGAACAGCAACATTGCAAAAACCGTGACTGATTTGAGACTACCCTGGGGTTATAGTCATCACAAATCGTCCATCTGGAGGATTGTGAGAATTCAGAGTTCTGGCTGTTCCCGTGTGGGTGCACAGCAGGGGATGAGTGGGCGCAGCTTTGCCGAGTCTTTCAGGTTCTCGACAGACAAACTCCACGTACTTATGTTCTCCGCTGACTTGCTTATTTTAATTTAACATAACACTTTTTTTTTTTGACTTCCTAGCTTGTTTATTAGACCAGTAGTGTGTAATCGTTGTACTAAAGAAAACAAACCTCTGTGGAATTACATATGTGATTCTAGGACTGTCCTTTGAGGAACACTAGTTTAGTGAGGGAGCTTACAGGCGAATAATGTTAAACATTTGGAGCAGGGTCAGTGTGAAAGAAGCCTATGGCTAATTTGAGCTCTTCCCTTAAATGATCAGCCTGAATGCCATTGTTCAGCATACCTTCTTTTTAAATATCCCTTCAGCCTAGCAATAAAGCAAGATCAACAGCCGTGTGTGAATAATTTTTTTTCCCTTTCTATTTTCTGTGCCTCTCCTATCAAATTGAAATACCCAGGCACTTTCTTTTCTTTTCAAAAACACAAAAGAGGATTAGGCCATATAATGGACTATTTATGTGTCAAATTAAACGTTTTACACTGAGGCTGTTTTTGAGTTATGTGAGCAGTAAAAATATGTATTAAGCTGCCAGCCCTTTTTAAAAAAATGCATATTATTTAGCCGATTGCTTGTAACAGTCTGATAGACTCATAATGGTGTTTTGAGTAAATATGCATTTGAGCAATTTATGAAACTTATGTTTATGTGTGTATTAAATAGTCTGGGTAGGGACTGACCAAAAGTTATTACCGCTTGACAGCTGCTGTCTGGTGACCAATTTCGAATGAATTGGTGTATTCCCTTTAGTATGAAGTAAACAGTTTTCTGTGAAGGGAGCTGACGGTGTAATCATCAGTGTGTGTCGAGGGTCTTAGCTATGGAGGACTATTCATTGGTTCAGGGAGGCAGTGGTGTTTCCATCCCCCAGCGAATTACACCTTAGACTCATACCTGTGATCTATTTTATTTCATTTTTGTATCCAGGAATATTTTTTACCTGGCAATGTTCATATAATGCATGCTGTACTTATTTAATACTCTATTCTTCTCTTTGGAACAGGCGTTTTTATGATGCGTCCCTGTCAATAATACATTTTCGTACTTGCTGTCTAAAAGACATATGTATTTGCACACTTATAAAGCTCACCCACAAATTAGGAGATTAAGGAACTGATTATTAAACTGTACAGTTAGATAATCCATTTTTTTTTTACCTTGATGAATCATTTTGGGTATCTTTCAGAATACACAGACCTTGCGTTGGAGAACAAGGACAGTGTCCAGACTTTTTCACAGAGAATGAGAAACAGTGGTTTATAAAGTCATTCATAAACTTGTGCAAGTCATTCAACTGTCTTGAGTTCTAGTTTGTAGAACATGGATTCTTTCTCAGCCTGTCAGTCGTTATATATATCACTGATTGTAAATGTCAGGTGTCCACTTCAGTGCTGGCTACAGACTCTCTTCTTCAAAGAGACCTCGTTTGATCTATAAAGCATCCCTTCTCCTCTCCCCAATCATTATGAGCCCTGCTTTTTTCCTATTTAAATAGCTGTTTACCATCTGAATTAATGTTATTTAAGTTTTCACTGGACTGAGATCTTTGGGTTTCCTTTAGTTTTGTTCTTTTCATATCTTTTATTCTTAGAATAGTAACAGCATGGTATATAATAAGTACTCAATAAACATTAATAGAAATTTGAATATTGGTCACTTACTAGTTTATTCATATTACTAATTTCATTGAGTGCACTGCTAATAGCTGGTTCTCCAAGATAGGAGCAGTAATTCTCCTTGTATGAATTACTTTCTGTGTGGTCTATGCTATAGAGAGGTTGTATTTTTTCTTTTCTTCTTCCTCCAAAATCAGTGTGTATCAGGCATGAAGAAGTTAGATGGACCTGAGCCGAGTGTTTGTCCAGCTGCTTCACACTGATGGCCTGTTTAGTTCCTTGCATTTGCTTAGTGTGCCAGTGTGGCAGACTTCAGTGGGGTTGTGTGTGTGCTTCCGAGACAGTGACATTGCCAGTGAGCCTCCGTTAACACCTTGAAAATACTTTGACCATCTCTGTTGCCAAGGTGGACCTACCGTACTGTTCTGACTTGTTCCAGGTCTGTAGAGAGGCCGAACAAAACTGAATGCTTAGAGGACAGAGGATCTGGAGAGGGAAAGAGTGCATCATGAACCTCCCCTCCCCACAATGTGTCTAAAATTTTTGTAGCTCATTGAAATAAATAGTTATGGAAACATCTGCCTTATTTAAAAGGGCACACTTCTGAGAGTGCATATTAAGTGTTTGTAGAGAAATCTTCGGTGACTCCTATGGTTCCAGCTTTTAAAAAGGGATCTTTTTGGCGAAAGTTGATTGTCTAAAAAATTATGAAGGTCAAAACTTCTCCAGCCTTTTAACCTTGAGAAAAGGATTGCATCTGTGGCATTGAAGGAGCCGGAGGACCTGGAAATAAGATGTCAGTAGTGTCACCGTGAAGACTGAGAGTTTTGGAAGTTGTATAAACCTTAGTCAAATATTGACTCTGCTGCCGACTTCCTCACCATTGTGAGTCCCTCTTGCTCTGTAAGCCATAGTTTCTTCATCTGTATCACAGTGATGGTTGCATTCATCCAGTACAGTTGTGGAGGCTTGAGCAACAGGATGTAAAAACATCTGTCGGTGCTTAGTGTTTTTTGGGCAGTTAATGCATCTTAGCAGCCCCCTCCCTGCCTCCGTCCCTTTTACGGGCAAACCCATCGGGCATTATGATCAAATTATGAAGATGCTTGGTGCCAAAGGGAACTTCAACTCATGCTATGAGTAGGCTTTTGCTTTTATTTTTGTGCAAGGATGCAATTCTAGAACAGCCCACCTCCTTCCTGGGCTCTGTACATATTCAAAGCTTCTCACAACAGAAGACTTGACTTGTTGCCTCTGTGTATGCGTGTGTGTGTGTGTGTGTGTGTGTGTGTGTGTGTGTGTGTGTGTGTGTGTATACACACACTTCTTGGCTATTAATATAACCTGTCTCACAGGATGGGGGAATTTTTCTCTTACCTTTGGTAATCTCATACACACCCAGTTTGGACGTGCATTTTATTAACTCATAAACTCCAGCAAGTTAGAGTTAGAGGAGACCCCATGCTTTCAGAAGAAGAAAAAGATAAAACAGAGTTTTTTTTTTGGTTTTTCGAGACAGGGTTTCTCTGTGTAGCTTTGCGCCTTTCCTGGAGCTCACTTGGTAGCCCAGGCTGGCCTCGAACTCACAGAGATCCGCCTGGCTCTGCCTCCCGAGTGCTGGGATTAAAGGCGTGCGCCACCACCGCCCGGCTAAAACAGAGTTTTGAGGACTTGATTTAGTTAATAATGTTGAAATCATAGGTCTGATTTTCTTGGCCTTTAGTTTTTGGGGATATGTGCTTGTTGCTCAAGGATAGAGCCTAAGCCGTGTGCATGCTGAACGTACTCTACCCTCTGAGCTACTTTTGTAGCTTCAGATTTTTACAACATTGCTGTAGCCTGGTAGTTTTGGGTGCAGTTGGGGTGACCGACCCTGTAGTACGAAATGTGTTAGATATTCCACCTTCTTAACTCACCCCACAGTCCTAACCCCATCCCCACTGAGTCAAACACTTTAAGAAGCCTTTTAGGCCTATTCTTATGCCTGCTTGGAGCTTGGCCATCACTGTTCTGGGCTGCACATGTATTTGCATCAATTCACTGGGAAGATTCTGGGAGGGTTTAGGTAGATTCACTAAGTTTCATAGGAAGCACAGGTCTTCATTTTATTTTATTTTTTTTACATGTCTCCTGATGTCCTGTAGATCTCTCCATCTTGTGTTGATGCCTTCCCCTGCCCCCCGCCCCATGTATGTATATGGTAGTGTGTGTGTGTGTGTGTGTGTGTGTGTGTGTGTGTGTGTGTGTGTGTAACTTTTGTTAGGACATACAGGCAGGTTGAAAAAAATATTTTGTTCTCTTATTCCCCACCACTAAGTACTGGTTCTAAACATTGATTATTAAAACTAAATAGAGATTTTTGGGTCTGGCTCTGGGAGAGTGATTCAATGAGGCAGAGGTTATCTTTAATTTTTTGAAAGCTCTCCAGGTGATTTTGATGCCCAGCCACGGTTGAGAAGCACTGTATCAAAGCATTAAAGAGCAGGACACTAATCAGCCTTTTCAGGCTTCCCTAAGTGGTGCCGTTTGGCTTTGTTGCCCTGTATTTGGGCACTCAGTGGACAGGAGTTATCTAAAAGAAGTCATTATAGCTGCAAGGCCGACCCTTGGGGTTGAAAATAGATTGAAATTCATTGTTTAGCAAGGTGCCCTCACTATTTTTAGTTGGAGTGTAGGTATGGCAGTCAGATATAAAATTACTTTTTCTTGCTTTGAAAAAAGACAAATGTCTTTGAAATTAAAAGTAAACGGGCTTTAAAATATGTGCTGTTTTGTACAGCAAGAAAGTCCTGCTGTACTGAACCATTTTTGGTGTTTCCAGAAATGAGTTGGCCTTTCATGGGAGGAAAAGGGGTGGCCTGTGTTGTCATACACACATGCTGTTTGTTCAGTCACCCTTACTATGTTGACACAGAGGCGTAGAATATATTGTTAGGTGGACAAACAGAGGAGATGCTACATTTAATATTTTTGTTTCATAAGATATTTAAAAAATTTTTAGATTTATGCACCTGAGACTTTCATTTGCATAGAAAAAAAGTGCACCATGTACATGCCTGGTGCCCACTGAGATCAGAAGACAGCACTGGATCCCTGGAGCTGGAGTTACACATGGTTGTGAACAACCACGTGGGTGCCGGGAATCAGACCTGGGCCGAGCACCAGTATTCTCAACTACTGACTCATCTCTCCAGCCTTCTTCACAAAATATTTTTAGAGGATACCTCTTTTTTTTTTTTTTTTTTTTTTTTTTTTAAAGACAGGATCTCTTTGTGTAGCCCTGGCTATTCTGGAACTCGCTCTGTAGACCAGGCTGGCCTTGAACTCACAGAGATTCACCTGCCTCTGCTTCTTGAGCGCTGGAATTAAAGGCGTGTGCCACCACTGCCCGTCTCTTTAGAAGATATTTTAACAATTTGAGAAATCCCAAGTCATGACTTGAATAATTAGATATTTGGTTTAGGGTACACTACATGTACTTTTTGATACTCATTTAAAAAAACACATTAACCAAGAGAGAATTACTTAAAAATTCTTTAAGAATTACTTGATGGTGATTTGGTAATATGTGGCTCATACCTTAACATGCCCTTTGGGAATTTTTTTTTTTTCATTTAATGGTGCGTCTTCCTTCCTTCCTTCCTGAATTACTGCTAAAAGAAACTTTACATGTTTTTAACCAGGATTATTTTGATTTTTGAAGGGTTTGAAATTGGTCATGGACATTAGGCAGTAGACACATTGCTTTTTAATTTTACAATTACAATTTTCAGGTGTGGTTTCTCTGCCAGGAGGGTCTGCATTATGAGGGAAGATAATAAGAGGCCTCTTGGTTCTCCACAAATACTTGTTTTTACTCTAAAGAAAGGAAGGGACCATTTTTGACTTTTTTTTTTTTTGGTCTTTGGGACCCTGAGTGAGAATGTATTATTTGCAAACAAAAACCACTTTTTAGGATTCATTGGCCCCTAACTGTCTGAATGGATCTCAGGTTAGTGAAGCGCCCCGTGTCTCTGAGGAAGTGAATACTCACATTTATCTCTCTGCTCTCCTCACCAACAATGGCAAGATCGGTTTCGCAGTGAAGACACACTGTGGAAGCTTGGGCTCAGCTGCCATGTCCTCTAGCAGCTAACAGTGCTTCTGGGTTAGGTTACCTGCCTGAAGGAAAGGTCAGGGACCGAGAGCCCCATTTCTGGACTGGTTTTGTAATGACAACTACCCCTTCCTTGCTGCCATCCTAGGGATGCAACCCAGGGCCTCCACTGTTGTAGACAAGTGCTCTAACCACTGAATTGCATCCCTGTCCTGGCACCCTCATTCCTTAGTGCCTGCCAAGCATGTCTGAGCTAGGCTGCTTTCCCTCCCAAACAGACCCTGGCAAGAGTATTGCATTTTTTTTTTTCCCCCAGATACAAGGCATGGAATTATTTTCAGAAGAGCAGCAGGGTAATTTGGCTTATGTTAAAAACATGTTCCACTTTCTTTAAATATTCTGAATATCCTTATCTGCTTGTCTGGATGTGCCTGTGAGAATCTCCAGTAGAGACCTTGGGATGCTCAACAGGGTACCATCAATACATACGCACAAAGAATGTAGCTTTCCTGAATGATTTTCAGTTTCAGCTGGAGATGAATGCAGAGTGACCTCTGCTCTGCCCCAAGAGCCTGACCTTCTTGTCACTTTGTGTAGCATTCATTTTCTAAAGTGTTCTGGTCAGTTTGTAAGATTCTTTTTTTTTTTTAAATGTGTGTGTCTTAGCTATTGGCCTAGCTTTGGTATTTTCGTTGGTAAAATATGTATGTCTACACTGTGAGCAGAGAGAAACAGATTAATAAAAACCACTGAACCAGGGTGGCGCGTGTAATTAATAGTATCAGAAAACCTAGCTCATGGTTTTAGTACCATGAATTTTAAAAAGACTCAGTTATCTTACTCTGTTTTCTGACCAGTGAATGACAGGAGGATGCTGTAACACATATATACATATATACCCACACAGGTGTGTGTGTGTGTGTGTGTGTGTGTGTGTGTGTGTGTGTGTGTGCGCGCGCGCGCGCGCATGTGCATGCGTGCGTGTGCCTGCCTGCCTGCCAGCATGTATTGGTTTCCAAGCTTTGCCTGACACTTGACTCTCCTAGGAGGTGTTATTAAAGATTGCCAGGAGGCTGTAGAGATGACTCAGTGTCTGCTTGCTTTCTGATCTTCCAGAGGTCTGAATTTGGTTCCCAGCACCTATTGTTGGGAGACTCACAACTTTCCTGGTACTCCAGCACCAGGGGACCTGACACCCTTCTTACCTACACAGGCACCTGCACACATGTGGCCTCACCCATATACACATAAATAAAATAAAAAAGTCTTGAAAGTATATGTTAGTAGACCTCAACCACAGTTTCCGGAGGCCTGGAAGGTGCTTGGGAGTTTACCTTTCTATCACGTTCCCAGGAAAATGCTGCCAGTGCTGCTCTGTGGTCTTTGCTCTGAAAACCACCACTTTTATCTTTGCCAAGGTAAAAGTAACAGAACCGGCAGATGCTCTCTTTTCGCAGAGCCATGGGCTGCTCCAAGCAAACATTAATAAATATTTATATTTTGTATCAGTGTGGCCATGGGCTGAGCTGAGGGACATTGGGAGGGTGCATCCAAAAAAAAAAAAAAAGACCATGCCCAGTGGGAGGGGATATTAAAACAAGAAATCCAGCAATCAAGGTTCAGTTTGAGAGCTTTGGTGGTGGAGAATGCTCAGGGATATCCTCTATCTTCTGTGAGCATGATCTGGGCATTTTCTGATCCTCATACCTAAGGAATAAGCGAAAGAAAGAGGAATGTTTAGCTGACAAGGAGTTTAAGTTCCATCCCTTTCTCCTCTCGACTTGCCAGGCCCCTAAACGACATGCTCACATACTCCAGAATTGACGCTGTCAGCTCCCCATCCCGTCTTCTGTGGAGGCAAGCACGCTGCCTTTCCTCTTCCGTGTTTAAATTACAGCTTCAGACACTGTCCATGGCGGCAGCAGAATGTGTAATAAGACCACGTCAGATGATCTTGGTTGAACTGATTTCTGTGACAGCATCAAAAATTCATGAGGTTCCAGAGGGATGTGCCGCAGAGGGATCAGGCTGTCACCGTTTCCTTCCTGCCTTCAAGTAGATGAGAGGGTTTGCGATGGTACAGCAGTTTATAGTGGAGCCTTCTAGTTCAGGACTCCGCTGATTCAGACACGACATTCGGAGGAGAGACACTGAGAATAGGATGTTCCGTCTTGCAGCTCTCCCTTCCTTACCTTGAGCAGTGAGCTCGGGTGAGGCAAGTTTGTAGATAGATAACCTTCCTTAGTCGTTGTTGGAACTGTTGAAAGCAGTCTTCTTCCTCTAGATTGTCCTTATGTTTTTACCAGCACATTTTTTTTTTAGAAGATATGATGTCATATAGCCCGGTTGACCTCAAACTGATGGTGTAGTCAAGAATGACCTTGAACTCCTGATGCTCCTGCCTCCACTCCCCAGGTGCCGGAGTGACAGATCACATCAATGTTCTCAGTTTCTGTAGTGCCAAGTCGGAGCCAGAGCTTACTACGTGCTAAGCAAGAACCCTGTCAACTGAGCTCTATTCCCAGCTTGCTACAAGGAAGGTTTCTTGTCTTATTAATAATGGTGTTAGTAAAATTTCCATCTGTGACCTCTTTTCCTGAGGGAAAAAGGGAAAGGTTGATTTTGGCTCACAGTTTCATTGCTTCCAACTTGTTGCTGGAGGCAAAACATAGTTCTGTGGCAACGGAAAGTGTGGCAGCTAGAAAGGGGGAAAACAAAAAACAAACAAACAAACAAACAAACAAACAACAAAAAAAAAAAAACAGAGAAGACCAGACACAAGAGAAATCCCTGAATAACCCCACCAGCTTCAACTAAGTCTTGCCTCCCATGCTTCCACTACCTCGTAAAAGTCCACTAGATGATGAGCCCAGGCAGTGGATTAACCCATTGATGAAGTCAGAGTCCTTGTGAGTCAGAGGCACTTCCCCAAAGCTCCCTACCCCCACATCTGAACATTGCTACATAGGATTTCAGTGTATATCAATCTTTGGGGGAGAGCATTCCAGATCCAAGCTATAACAGTTAATAATACCCCTTACTTTTCTGCACAGTGAGGTAGAGGTGTGTGAGTGGATGTGTATGTAGTACATGGAGTGACATGGTACTTCCTTCTGTGAGAGCCTTCTATCGACAGAACAAAGGACAGAGCCTAAACTGATGACGGGTGACGGTGCTTTCCCCATCCTATTGATTGTTCATTTCTAGTCTCTGACCTTATTTGCTACTTACTGATCTAAGAGAAAAGCAAATCATTTTCACCTAGATAGCGCTTAAGAGAGTTGGAGATGTGATGACTTTCCTTACAAAGGGTTTTAAAATAGTACTTGCCTTCCAAGTGGCAGCCTCTCTGCCTTCCCATGTTTTCATCTGTGAGCTTGGGAGGTGCTTTTCCCATAGGATCGCAGATGTCACTGATTAGCTTTGCATTTTGGCTTTACTCTGGTTCGGAAGACGCCACGTGTGACGGGTAGGCGGCTGTGGTGGCCACACAGTGAACACGGGAGCATGTGTGCAGACAGCCCCTCCCTGACCCCAAGATCATGTTCGACCCAAGTGTATTTGCCTCCTTGTTTGATGTTTACACTAATAAAACCCAGAATGACTTTGTTGTTACAGGGTTTATCTTGAGACTTCAGTCCATGCTCTTGGGCTCAGATTTGATCACAGATGAGTTTCTGAGGTTTTAATTGTTAGAACTGCAGAGTTTTCTACAGTCTGCTTTGGAAGGGGTTAGAGACAGGGGATGGGAAGACAAGTACGGTGACCTCCTGCCTGTAATTGACAAACAGGGAAGGGATGGAGGGGGAATAGGACGTTAAGATCATCCTTGGCTACATAGTGAATTTGAAGCCAGCCTGAGATACATGAATCATTCACTGTCTCTGTCTCTCTTTCTTTCCTCTCCACTGCCCTTCCTTTCCTCTCTCTGACACACACACACACACACACACACACACACACACACACACACACACACACACACAGTGTAGGATTAGAAGTAGATGTTTATCATAAGGAAGAGTAGTGTAGGCAATCTAACATAGGAGGGACAATAACTTCCCCAGTAGCATACCTGTTATGATGATGATGATGATTATGTTTTGCATTTTAAATTATGCTTTAAGTTTTTAATTTTCATTTGAAATTATGAATATATATATATATACACACACACATATACATGCACATATATGCTACCTGATGTGTGTCTTCTAAGATAATCTACAGTGAAAAGTTTTATATGAACCAATAGGAGCCACACTTGGGTCATAGTCATTGATCTTCCCCGAATAGTATTGTGTATGCAAATGTAAAACCAAAGCCTGAGTCTCTCATTCTTGAGATTGATGGCTGTGCTAACCAGCTTCCCATTTCTGTGACGGAATGCCTGAGGGGAACAGTTTAAAGAAGTGTGGATGTATTTTAGTTCATGGTTTCAGTGTTTTCAGTCTCTAGTTGCTTGGTCTGATGGCCTTTGGGTATGACAGGAAAAGTGCTTACTTCATGTGAGGTGGCCAGGAGTGCCAGATTCATTATACCTTGCCGAGGTATGCCTATAGTGTTATACTTTCTTCAAGTTGGCCCTGCCCACTTTCTAAACTTTATAGCCTCTCTCAATAGTTGGGCACCCAGCCTTCAACACATGAGTCTACAGAGGGCAGTCTAAATGCAAACTCTTAACAGTGGGTTCTTTTTGGCCAATAGTTATCCTGTTTATTCCTGTGCAAGCAATGCTTTCATAGGATTGTAATAATAAAGCTATATTAAAGAGTGTGTAAAAAAACTCTCATCCTTGGACCCATGTGCTTGGTTCTCTCACTTTCCTAACTACTTCTTCTTTATACTTTCCTAAATAACTTAGCCTGTCATTTCTCAAAGCAAGTGGAAGTACATCTGTGTGCACTCTTAGGTTTATCTGCCCCCCACCCCTGGGGTACAGTAGATACCCGGCTGTAAGCTCGATCTTGCTCTTTGGTAGATAGCAGCTTAACATGGACCTCATTCTATCTTTCGAAGTAGAAGTTCCTCATTCTGTGTTTTGGCTGCATGCTGTTCTGTTGTATAATATTGCCATCAATCAGCCAGCCTGACACCTGGGTTATGTATTGTCTTGGTATTAAAAGCATTGCTGTATCGAACTATTTTGATTATACAGCCTTTAATCTGTGGTAGATGTTACTTTGCAGGAGAGTTTCTACAAGCAAAATTGTCAGCCAAAATACATCTGCCTTTGTCGTTTTGACAGTCATTGCTAAGTGCCTCAGTAGAAACTGTACCAGGTCGTACTGGATCTTGCCAGAGAGTTGTGATTTTTTTCCCCCACAATATTATCAACAGGGTGTTCTGTTCTGGCTCTGCCAATCTGCTAGGAGAAAGTTGACAGCTCCATGTGGTTTCCAGGTGCCAGAGTCTTACTGTGAGTAGAGCATCTTTGCTTATGTCCGAGACCTGGTAGTGTTTACTTTTCTGTGATCAACAGTCTGGTCATATTCCTTGCTTGTTTTTCTGCTGGGTTTTTGCAAGTTCAAAATAGTCTATTTGTGGATAGTTTTAGACTTCCAGGGTGATTTCAAAAATTTACTGAGATATTCTTTTCTAATGCCATCAGTTTTGTGTGTGTGTGTGTGTGTGTGTGTGTGTGTGCAGATGCGTGCATGCATGCATGTTTGTGTGCACTTGGGTGCATATGTGCGAAGGCCAGAGGACAGCCTCAATTGTCATTCCTTAGAAAATGTCACCTTTTGTTTTCAGATAAGTTCTCACGGGTCTGGAGTTTGTCCAGTAGGCTAGGCTGGATGGCCACTGAGCTCTAGGGATCTGCCTGTTTCTACCCCCCTCACCCCTCACAAGTCCCTCACAAGCTGTGTCTCACTGGTGGAATTAGAAACAGGTGCCACCATGCATGTTTTTCATTTGTCTTAGGGGTTCTAGGGCTTGGGTTTAGGTCCTTGTGATTGCAAGATGACTGACTATGCTACCTTCCTAGACTCATTCAATCTTCTGTTGTTTTTTCCTGTGCTGAGGATTGAACTTCAGGCTTTGTGTATGCTAGGTGAGCACTCTTATCATTGAACCACATCTTCAACATTTTTAATTATGTCAGATGGCTTAATGAAAGATACCTCAGCTGGAGTTCTAGTCCTTGTCATAGGGATGTATGTCAGCCCAAAGGATGAAAATCCAATTGGTGATGCATTGGCTGCCTCGGGGATTTTCCATATGGAGTGACAGACTTGGGAGGCTCTGCTGAACATAGGACTAGACTCCATTGTGAGGCATGTGGGATTCAGAGCCCATCTTCCATTATTCTTCTTTTACTCTTATCAATTATTAACTGGAAAGGTTATTGGAAGTGAAAACCTTGCCTGGAGTTTGTATTTCTTAAGATTTACTTCCAATAATGAATGTGGGTTTCAAGTGACTGAATCTTTCATTGACCAAGTTTTGAGCACATTAAATATTTGGTACTTTTCCCTCTACATCACATGCTAATTGAGAGACGGAGTAGCTCTAATTTTTCTGGAGCTTCAGTCTGTCATTCTATTCCGTTAATTGGTACTTGGAATCAGGAGCTGCAATCTGGAGGCAGACAGCCTTTTCTCAGATGGAGACCAGCCTTGAAGTATGTCCCCCAAGGA
The DNA here is from genome assembly GCF_049852395.1 of Peromyscus maniculatus bairdii. Lineage (NCBI taxonomy): Eukaryota > Metazoa > Chordata > Mammalia > Rodentia > Cricetidae > Peromyscus > Peromyscus maniculatus. The sequence continues at coordinate 24,100,708 of NC_134874.1, read as the reverse complement.
GCCACCTAACCTGCAAGTTAAGAGCACTCGCTCTAGAATGCAATCTCCTGGATTTAAATTACTGTCCCTTCAGCTGTGAGTTGCTTCATTTTCTGAGCTTCACATTCTTTATACGGTGAATAATAGAGTACTAACACTATCTGCTTCATGGAATGGCAATGAGGATGAAGCCGAGATGATGTGTGTGCAGTGTTTGGTACAAGCCAGAACCCAAGGCCTCAGTTAATGATGACTGTATGATAGTATGAAGCAGGGGCTGGGATGCAGTTCAGTGTAGAACACCTGCCTAGCGAGTGTCCGGCTTTGGATTCCATTGCAAACACCCAGACAAAACAAAAGGAAACAAAACCCAAAACCCAAAACAAAAAACAAAAAGGAAGGCGGGCATTCGGCAGTGATTTAAGAGCCATGGGCTAAATAGCGATTGTGTTATATTTGCCCATTATCAACCTTCCTCCCCTGTTTTTTTACAGCCTGATGAAGTTAGCCTGCTACTGAATTGCCCTTCCCTGCAGCCACTGCTTGCTTTCCCAACCAGTGCCAGACTCTGAACAGAAGCTGTGTGCGGTGCTGCAAAGAGCCCTTTCAGAGCTTAGGTTGGGTCTGAGCACAGGTGCCGACCGGTGTAAGATAGCTGTCCTCATTGGCACCCTCATCGCACCATTGGGCATGCACAGGCTGTAAGGTCACTCTCTTCTGTCGGGGTAATGAGGACATACTCCCAAAGCGGGTGAGGACACTGGAGCTGGGAATGGGAAATACGTGTTCTGGGCTTTGAGAATATTTCCTTAGCAATTTTCACCCGGGGGAGCACTTTATCACACCTAAATCTCATAAGATAATTTTGAGAAGGTAGTGGTGCCCTCCAGTTTTTATTTGAGGAAATTGAGTATTTAGTGGGCTGACTGACTCCCAACTAAGGTCCTATAAGTTCCTCAAATTCACACTGCTTCTAGTGGTAGAGTTGACCTTTAACTCGGGTATTCTGATTCTGAATCTTGAACGAGTAAACCGGCACCAGAGAGGTCTTTTTTCTGTCTCTCTTTCTTTGAATTTTTACAGAATTTGAGTGCAGGGGACAGAACCCAGGGCCTCAGGCATCCTAGCAGTGTACCAAGTGAAGCTCAGTGCCAGCCTAGCAAGAGGCACTGAATGTCGAGTAGTTCTTAGGTGTGTCCGGGTATAGAGTGTGCACCATGTAAGCTAGAGGGAAGCCTGAGATCCACACAGCCTTTTTGACCAGTGAAGACACAGCTTGGGAGGGACTTGGCCCAGGCTTTGTGGAAAGGTAGCAAGTTCCTCATGCTAGGTGAGGTTAGTCGTCTGGGGACTGGTTACTTGAGGCATAGAGGGAAGTCATGTTGGAGAAAGCAGACGGACGGATTCAGAGAGGAGACCTGTTGCTTTGGGAGGTAGGCAGTTTTCTTGGGAAACCACTGGACTGTTGGTTAGTATTCAGATACGATTCTCCTGTGGAACCACAGGGAAGCAGGGTGGCAAGGGAGGAAGATGTGTGAGCCATTTGAAAGAAAGCCAGCGAGAGCTCGTCTCTGTGACAGGCTGTTCTCAGTGTCTGAGGCGCATCTGGAACCCAGGAGAGAACTCCGAGTAGCCCTCAGGGCTCCCTTGGTGTATGAAGCCTTCAGTGGATACAACATGCTGTTTCTCAGAATTGTCCTTGAGGTGATTTCCTGACTGGGTAGATGCTGGTGTGAGTGAACCAGCAACATCAGTGCCTCCCAAGATCTTGTTAGAGATTCAGTGTAGAGACCTTACCTTTATATCTACTTGAACTAAAATTTCCGTGGAGTAGGGTACAAGGATGTGTATTTTATGATTACTTTAAAAAAAATGTAACTGTGTATGTATCTGTCTTTGTGTGGGTATGAAGATACATATTCTAACAAGACCTCCAGATGAATGATTTCATTTTAGGTTTGTGCCAGTGTACAGGCCCTCTGAAGTATTCTTTATGGTTCTTTACTCATGTGATGAATTCGCTATTCACAAAGCATTTATTGAATTTCTATTAAATATGCACAATACAAGGTTGACTTGAGCATGCATGCAGTCTGGTAGCTTGTGGTCTAGATGTGTGAATCCTCTTGTTTATAGGTAGCTACTGTAAAGAAAGAAAGTGTTAAAAGGCCAGCACGTGGGCCACAGAGAATGTCTGTGACTCTGGATGGTGGGCATTTCTGTAGGGGTGTGCAGGGGCAGGTGGATGCAAAGGAGAGAAGCATTGCATCCGTTCAGGGTCATTCTGACCTGGGATTTGCTGCTGCTCTGGACAGTCTATGGGCCGCTCATGGCCTTGGTGCATCCTGTTCAGCTCTTCTAGGCACCTGTCTTGGTCTACTTTATTGGCATGATAAATGGTCTAAAACTGGGCATGATTACAAAGACAAGTCAAGAAAGAGCACCCCCAGCATTTTCTTTGAGATCCATTCCTCCTAAAAGTCTGCATATCAACCATTCTGTAAAAGAAAAAAATTGATTTGTCACTGATTTTTTTCCCCCCATGCCTCAGCCTGAGAGAAATGTAAATGTTGTACTGGCCTTTAGTGCTCTGCCTTCAAGCTTAGATTTAGCGCTGATCATTATACTTTTAGAGTAGGTTAGGTATGAAAATAGCAGCAGGTTGAAGAGTCAGAGGAGGCTGTTTGCTCTCCTCTGCTGATTTGGTCAGAGTTGAAGTACGAACATTAATACAGTCCACTTAAACAATAAAACCACTCCCAGAGAAGAAGAACTGTAAACTTTAGTAAATATCAGAGATGTTAAGAGCTAAAAATAAAAGTCCTCGGCTATTGTTTGCTCTTTACAAATTGTTTGGTGGTGGTGGTGGTGGTGGTGGTGGTGGTGGGTGGCTCGCTACTTCTTTCTAAACATGTAAATCATTAGAATATAAGCTAGGTACTCAGCAGAGCCATTATTTCCCCCCTAGAATGTGAACATGGTAACTTTGGCGCTAGCCAACATCATTAATTTCTTTTGCCATTGTTGAGCTTCTGAAATGTATCTCGACACCGGTCTGTTTTTCTGCGCCCCTCCCCCACTCCTCCCACCCGACGTGGCAGCCTTGTCCACTCTGCTCCAGCCGCTGGCTGTGCAATCATACTGATCTTTCTGGAGTTCCAAACACGCTGTATTGAAATGGTGTCCGAGAGATCTTCAGAGGTGGTGCTTGGCTGTGGCTCAGTTGGTAGAGTGCTTGCTTATCACGCAGAAGGCCCCGGATGCCATCCCCAATAACCACAAAACCTGGGTGTGGTGGCCTGCTCTTGTAATCCTAGTACTCAGGACCATTAGGCCTAGGAACTCAGACTCCCGGCATCGTAGGAGGCCATGTGCTTTTAAGTTTTACAGCTGGGATGCACGTTCTGATGGTTTTCTCTTTTAGCTCTGGCTCCTGCTTTTAGGTCACTGTGCTTTCCTATTGTTTTCTGTGTGGAGAATTTCTCTCTTCCCTTTTCCTTCTCCAACTTGAAAACCAGTGTTGGATACTCCTAACAGTATCTTACTACAGGCCTTTGCCCCTTTATCAATGCCGCTTGTTAATATAACTGGAAATGGTATTAATACTTCTAGCACTAGTTAGTAGTAGAAAGTCCTTCCCACATTTTGAACTTCCCTCATAAATAATAGGTGTTTAATGAGTTTAAAAAGAAATCTGAATGGATGTATGGCATGAAAGTGTTCCCTGGCCACCATCAAAGTGGAATTTATTCAGATGAAATAAATGCATTGGTTTTAGCTTTATCAGGTTGTCGCCAGGAATGGTCTAACAAATAGGAACGAAATACCATCAGTCTGCTTTCCATTTGTATCCAGGGTCAGATCCAGCTGATGAGTGTGGCATGAATCTGTGCATGTCAGACCTTTGCTGACTTCTAAGTTCATCTGACTGTGCATCTGTATGTCTTGTTAGAGATTCTCTAATAAGGTACCAGACCTTCGGTGACTTCCGCTTTGGATGCTGCTAGTCCTTGACTGGTTTGGCTTCTTCTGAGGTGGATGATGGTCAGCTTGCTGTGTGCTCACAGGCTTCCATGTGTACTTGCTTCTGTGTATAGATACCCATCCTGTGTTTAGACAGAGATTGATAGTAGTCATGTTGTTAAAGTCCTTATATTTGAGCTTCACCCCTCTTGAATGACATCCATCACACAAACTATTCCATTCTGAGTATATGAGGGACTAGAACTTGAGTTTTCAAGACACACATTTCAATCCATACCAGTGGAGATGTGAGTTTCTTTAGCTCTGTCTTTTCTTTGTTTTTTTTTTTTTTTTTCCTTTGTTTTCTTCCTTTTGGCAATTGGGTGTCCCAGAAGGGCATTTAGGAAAGTGATTTAGAAGGAAAAAAAATCGGGGGTCAGTCAGTAACCAGGAAGGGTGGTGGTGACAGAAACAGTGAATGGACATTATTTTTCTGATACAGTCTAGAGATTTGTATCATCCTGGCACACCACGCTCTGGTTTCAGGGAGAGATGAAATCTGTCCGTACATGGCAGCACTGGACAAGCGTCTGTGTTGTTGTGACATGAAAAGGACAAAGTGGGGCAGCTTTTGAACACCTTGAACATCGAGAGCGGGGGGCCCCCCGCGCCCCCCCCCCCCCCCCCCCCCCCCGCTGCTGTTCTCTTGGGGGCGTAGTGCAGCGACTTGGTGAGCCCAGAAATGGCAGTCTTGGTTCCTCTGTAGTGCCTAACACCGTACTTGGCGTCGACCAGATGTTATAAAATATTGGTCAGATTGAATTAATTCACTTACTTGAGCCAAATTGTTCTTCTCCAAACCTTTTATGGGTTTTATTTTCCTCTACTTTTGTTTTGTTTAATTCCCATCCTCTCTGGTTCTCCATTCTACCTTATGGCTTTTTCCCCTCCCCTTTCTCTTTGTAATTATCCAGTCATTTATTAAATGGAGACAAGCTTAACTAGACATTAAATAATTGCAGGTGTGCAGCTGAATTGAGCTGCTGTCCTGTAAGTGGGAGCTCACAGCTGCTTTTGTAGTGTTGGGTGATGAGATTACACTTTACCTCATTTGGTTACATGATACTTTGCATATCGCACAGTGAAAGAATGTGGGAAGCTTCTGCTGAGAGGAGGGTACAAAGGCTGGTGTGTTCCCAGGAAACCAGCAGGAAAGGCACCAGGAGGTCAGGTCAGGAGCTTCTGCAGCCTCTGATGGTTCTTCCTTGGAATTTTGCCTTGTCCTTTGCCCGTTCCTTGGCAGGGGGCACTTGAATTGCCCTCGCTGTGGAAACAGCCTTCAGCCCCTCCCCGCTTTGTTGTTTGAGGTAGTCTTACTACATGGTCCATGCTGGCCTTTAACTGATGATTAGTAGCTCACACTGGCCTCTAACTCCTTTTTAGTCTCCAGCCTCCTTCTTTCTCCCATGTGAGTGTTGCGATTGTGGGAGGGCACCGGCACCCTAGGTTTCAACTTTCTTCTTTTTGTAGACAGTTTTTTTTTTTTTTAAATTATAGTTACTTATTGTGTGTGTGCATGTGTGTGTGCGCGCACACACGCGTATAACTTGTGGGAGTCAGTTCTTCCCTCTACCATGCATGTGCTGGGGATGGAACAAAGGTAGTCATGCTTAAGTGCCAAGCATCTTTGCCTAGGAAGCCATCTCACTGGCCTATGGCTCCAACGTTCTATTGGCCATCTTAACTACCAAAGCAGGGCTCTTCCATTTTCTTAAGAGATCAGTGGTGGGCACTGTAGTTAACTCCTGTGCTTTCATGATGAGACTTCATCTGCATGCTTTACGTACAACTTTCCCCCCGTCCATAAGATACACAGCTCTTTATGAGTGTAATTTGAGTTCTAGAATTGGGGTGTACCTAGTTTGTTTCCATTGGCTTGTTTTTTTTATCATTCATCACAACTGCTAGAGGAAGATGGAAATTGTATAGTAAGTATCCAGTTCCCTGTAAACCTTGAATGGGCTCTTAGTAAAGGACTGCTTGAGCTATACAGTAACCTAGTGGTTATAGCCACAAATATGCAGAATTATGTGCTAAGGATATATAGGTGTAAGAAATGTCATTCTGGGGAGGGAGAGATGGCTCAGCTGTCAGGAGCACTGACTTTCCTTTCTTTCGTTCTTTTTGATATTTCAACTCAGGGTTTCTCTGTGTAGTCCTCGCTGTCCTGGAACTCATCCTATAGACCAGGCTGGCCTTGAACTAGAGATCTACCTGCCTCTGCCTCCCGAGTGCTGGGATTAAAGGTGTGCGCCACCACCGCCTGACCACTGGCTGCCCTTTCAAAGGACCCTGGTGCAATCCCCAGCATGCACATGGCGTGCACAACCATCTGTCCATCTGTAACTCTAGTTCTAGGGGATCCAGTGTCCTCTTTTGGTCTCTGTTGGCACCAGGCATGAAAAGTGGCATGCAGACGTACATGCAGACCAAACATCATACACCTAAAATAAAAAGAAAGATTAAAAAAGGAGAAATGTCATGCTGCCGCTTGCCACCTATGCAGCGTTGAGTATGCTCTTTAAATCTCAACACACCTCCCTCCTTTTCTCACTCCACCTGTGCTTGGAATTGAACCCAGGGTCTTAGGTATTAATTACCAGGTCAGTGCCCTAGTCCCTCACTGGGGCAGTCTAGGAAAGTGGTCTACTGCTGAGCCACACCCCTTACCTACCCTCACCAGGTTGTTCTAGGCACACAGTGTACTGTTGAGCCAAGCTCCCAGACTCCCTTTAAATGCCTTATATCTTTAGTTTCCTCATGTGAGAGCTGAAGAAATTCAGTAGCTATTTGAAATCACATAGCCTTCCAGGCCTTTGTCTGGTTCCTGGGGTTAATACACATGTGCACAAAACAGCTTGATTTCCATATTCTTGTGGAATTAGTATATCTGGATCTGGTTTTTAGTATCAATTAACCAGTGTTTATGGTAAACATTAGCTAAAATGTTGACCTAAGAAGATTTCACTTGGCAGTTTCAACTCTTACCTTGTTCAGCATGTCTAGATCCTATCACTGAGTATCACAGACAGTCATCCATTGTGAGGTTTTGGATTTTGAATCTAGACTATTCCGCATCTGTGTACCTGGGCTTCTGGCTTGAGTGCAGAGCTCCTCCTGTGGGTCACTGCTGTGTAGGCTGTCTCTGGGTTTCCAGAAACAGACTTCGAATGAGGGCTGAGTGACACCTTTGATCCTTTGAATCTCTTTGTGAAAGCCAGTTTGTTCAAGAGAAGTCTGAATGGCTCAGGGAGAGAGCACTGTGGAGTTTAACTTAGCAAACCCTGTCTGATATCCATGCTTTGTTGATATCTGCAGAAGCACAAGCAGGAAAAAAAAAATCCCAGGGTGTCAGATTGATCAGCTTTCCTAAACTGTTTATCATGGGTGGCCGGAAGAACAACCTTTCCGAGACTTTCTCTTCTCCTGGATGACGAATGAAAACAAAGACACTGGCAGTCTCTCAGGCCCTCTGATAGCATGCTGAGGTGGGAGTCTGGTGTTCAGTCATGGATGGTGTTAGTGATCAAATATCACTTCTGTTTGGAGGAGTGTGGTGGATGTCATCAGTCAGTCTGCAGTGAGCCAGTCTGGAACGGCTTGGCACTGGTCCCTTGAGTGGGGCCCGAGGATGTTAGTCACTTGCTCTCACCCTATGCTAAGTTATTTTAAGAAATATGTCTGATCAGAGTTAATATCCCACTGTGCAGTGACTGTGCATTCCTGAGTTCCACTTTTCCTAACAGAGAAGTGGTAAGTGATATAGGAGAGTAAAGAGAGGCATGCTTGGTGGTTTGTTAGAGTTTTGATTTCGATGATGTCCTAGTTGGCTTCCTGTTGCTATGGCAAACACCACGATCAAAAGCAACCAGGGGAGGAAGGGGTTTATTGGCTTACAGGTTAGATAGAAACCAGAGCAGGATCTCTAGACAGAGATCATGGAGGAAAGCAGCTTACTGGCTGGCTTTTTTTAAAAAAAAAAATAGAATCTAGGACCATCTGTCGAGGGTTGGCACTGCCCAGGGTGGGCTGGGCCCTCTCACGTCAATCATGAATCAAGAAAATGCTCCACATGCAAACTTGCCTACAGCCCAGTGTGGTAGAGACATCTTTTCAGTTGTCCTTTCCTCTTCAAAGATGACACCACCTTGATTCAAGTTGAAAACAAAACAAAACAAAACAAAACCCAACTAACTAGCCAGACACTCTGTGCTATAGATTTTGATTTTTTTTCAGATGGGATTTGGTTTTTTTGAGAGCCCATTGAGAAGTCTCTCTGACGTGTAGTGGGCCCTACCGGAATTTTTCCCATTGATGGCAATACAGACATGAAGGTTTTTAATGGAAGCCAAGAGGAAACCATTGCAAGGTTGTTTATCAGAGTCACTAAAGAGCTGAGACATCTCTGGTGACTTAGCTGTTGGCCCCCACTACCTGGGTGGGTGCTTGTACAAGGAGAGGGTACTCACTTTCCTGCTGTGGGCCAGGAAAGTGACACAAAGCCAGAGGCAGTGGGGATTGTTGCAGTGAGCAAACTTAGCAGGAGTGTTGCACAAGATTGGCAGGTGTCCAGATTTAGAATGGCTGCCTTGTAAGAACTGGCTTTAGGGCAGAGAGGAAAGGTTGAGACAACTTTCTTCCTTCTCGGTGGCTTTAGCCTTGCTAAACCTGACCGAGGCTCTTTTGCGTCTTTCCCACATCTGGTTTTAAGTACTTGGTATGAATCCCAGGAGGGAGCTTTGTATGGATGCTTTGTGTCAATCACAAGACACCTGTGCTCCTGGGCAGGTGAAGTGACAGTTGTTCCTAGAGGAGTAAGTTAGCCTGTGCAGGAGGTGACAGAGTGGAGTTGTGTTAGTACCATTGGGAACTTTTCCCTCAGTACCACCTTTCCTGTAACTTCTCACCATCAGAATTGAGTAAGTCTCACCTGTCTGATTTCATAGTTTGGGTAAGTTGAACACATCTGGGATTCCTTGAAAACACCGAGTTTCTGAAGTTTCCATGTTACCCATGGGAGTATCCAACAGTGCCAGTAGCAGGGTGCTCTTGCTTTGAGTCTGTTTTGAGTGGAAGCATGCTGTGCCACTGTGCAAGGGCCAGAGCAGGGGTTTCTCTTTGGGTGTACTCTTTTTGCCATGAAGATTATCTGTTTTCATTAAGTGAAATACACCCAAACTGTCAACTTCACTAAAGGAAAGCGTGAGAGCATCAGAAATGAGCAAAATGCTACCCCTGTGTCTCTGAATACGTTCATGCTACCTCAGAGCAGTGCCCATTGAACAAATACAATATGTTGCTTTAATAACATCACACACAGTCCCCCCATTTCTGTTTTAATTTCCCTCCTTTAAAAATTTCTGGGAAATACCAGAACCTTCCCAAGTTAACTAAATAAAACAACGTAAGTTTGAAATGATTTAAAGTCATCTGGAGCCAAAGATTTTAACCTTTACTATTTGGGGGACTTTACTGCTGAAGGACATCCCTCTAAATTGCAGGAAGATCCTTTTTGCTCCCCATTGTCAAAAATTAAAGGACAACTAAACTGAATAAATTGTCTAATTTGCAGGAGTAATTTCTAAATTGTTCCTTTATATACCTTACTTACACAAGCTTGCAACTGAGTATCACTGAGAGCTACGGTTTGTCAGGGTTTAGCTCTTAATTAGCTTATGAGATTGCATGCTTTTGAAGCTGTATACCACAGGTTGTTGGCTAGTTTTCCAAAAGCAATTAAAATGCCCACTGTTATAATTAAGCTTGTTACTCGTTGTATGCTCTAGTTATAAAATGTATTGGCAATTAAGGAAATGTAGACTGAGGCATTTGGCTTGGCTCTTGGAGATGCAGGAGAGTGGCTTCTACCTTGGTCCCCGAGGAGAAGATTTAGGGTCCTCAGTCATACTGGAGTACCTTGAGTATTTATTGTTATACCTTCAATAGCAATAGCTACAGATTACTGTGTGCAGCTGAAGCGTGAGAATGAGTTTATGATGGTGTCCCAACGGATCAAAAGTCGCCCGAAACTCATCATTCAGATGGTGGTCTCCTAGCCAAGAGGCCTTCGTAAGAAACATAGCCTTCATCTTTAAGGAGATGGCTTGACCCTGAAGGGAAAGTCTGTCTCAATCTGTTAAACTGTGACTGCCGCCCCACCTCCCATTTCTCTTGTTGAATTTTACTTTGGTTACTGAATAGGAGGTGTGAGGGACTTGTCACAGGATTAGCGTAGTTATGTCTGCTGATTGTACCGCAGTCCAAGCTGTTACAGCACAGTGAGATTTGGCTTGTGGGAGAAAATTTGATGGTCATAGTTAGTCTCCATGGCAATACAGACTTAGTGGATTGTTTGCATGTAGAATTCCTTCTTTCACCTCACTGATGGTGTGTGTGTGTGTGTGTGTGTGTGTGTGTGTGTGTGTGTGTGTGTGTGTGTGCTTTAACACCCCAGAAGAATAACATGGTGGCTGAGCTATGGGACTTATTTTGTGGCCAGGTAAAAATCACCACATAAAGTCCATTAGTTGTTTTTACTTATTTTGAAATTCCTTCAACACTCATGGAAGAAAATGGACCACTTATTTTATGTGGTTCCATCCCATTGCTTTGGCCTGTTTGTGCCCTTAGGCAATTAACATGAAAATGAAGGCTTAGAAATGAGTTTAACATTTAGAGCAGGGCCTGAGCTAGGCTTCACAGGACATTAGAATCAGAGAAGAGAAAAGGGCAGGTGTTCTGTAATTACTATTTGGTTTTGAGGACTAGTGGAAAGATTGGGTCTTATTTTAGATTTACTTCTATCCAGAGTTCCTCTAAGGTTATGATTAATATTATAAATTATTTTCTTTATTGGTCTTAGAGATTAGAATTATCAGAGGAACACTTTTCTTGGGAAAACTACTGTTCATTTGTGGTTCTCTGGATATCTCTGTGTTAAGTCTACAATGTATTAGTGTAGAATCAATTTAAAGGCTTGTGGGTCTAAGGACATTTGCTCATTGGTTCCTTTAAGTCTATTTATACAAGCCTTTCTGGCGCTTCCTTTGTAGCATAGTCTCCACAATTTATTTCTAGCCTTGTAAGAATAGAGGGGAAATTACCAAATTATTAGGTTGGTTCCTTATTTGAGTTCTGCCATTTTCCCTCTGTACAGAATGAAATAAAATCAGTCTTTGCTGCAATCCTGTGAGAAAAGATTACAGGGTCTGGGGAAACGACTGTTTTCAGAGAGTGTATTTGTGTTGAGCATGAAGTACCCGTTTAGTGTGGTAGTTTATGGTAAAAATACAACATCATTATCATAAAATCATATACCCAAAAGGAGATGTGACCGTTTGGTGAGATTCACTTCTCAATATTAAAAACAAATTACCCCCCACCCCCAAAGCATAGTTTCTAATATGCCCAGTAGTGTTGCTTACAGGCCAGGTGTCAGCTTTGATGGCCTTGCCTCTGGAAGCTGTTTTTACTCTTTCCGTTGAGGAGCTTGCCCCTTGCTGGTGCTCCACAGTACTTGGTCTGTCCGCACAGCATTTCTGGTGCTGTTTGATTTGTTTGATTGCTCTGTTTGATTGTCAACTCTTAGAACATATGCAGAGAGGCTATCAAACTGGTTTCTTTTTTTTAAGTTTTAATTCCCTCCCTCCCTCCCTCCCTCCCTCCCTCCCTCCCTCCCTCCCTCCCTCCCTCCCTCCCTCCCTCCCTCCCTCCATTCTTCTCTCCCAAGTCCTTCTGTCCATCTGTCTGTCTGCCCATCCTGCCTTCCCCTCTCCCTCCCGGACAGAGTCTTACTGTATAACCCTAGGCTGTCTGTCCTGGAACTCACTGTGTAGACCAGGCTGGCCATAAGCCCACAGAGAACTGTCTGCCTCTGTCTCCTGAGTGCTGGGACTAAAGGTGTGTGCCACTCACCCAGCCCTTAATTTTCTTTTCATTAACATATATTGTGGGGGTCTGAATGAAAATGGCCCCCGTAGCCCCACAGAGAGTGGCGTTGTTGGAGGAAGTGTTTTACAGGGGTGGACTTTGAGATTTCAGAAGCTCCAGGCAGGCCCTGGGGCACTCTTTCTTCCTGCTGCCTACTGATGCCGATGTAGAACTCTGCCGCTTCTCTAGCACTGTATCTGTCTGCATGCCGTCACACTCCCTGCCATGACAGTAATGGACTAAACCTCTGAATCTGTAAGCCAGCCACATTTAATGTTTTCTTTTATAAGAGTTGCTGTGGTCATGGCATGTGTTCCCAGCAATGAAACACTAAGACACATATGTTTGTGTGTCTGTATGCCCCACCTATCTGGATGCATTTGAAGGCCAGGAGAGGATGTTGGATTCTTTGGAGCTGAGTTACAGGCAGTTGCTAGTTGCCCAACATGGGTGCTGGGAACTAAACTTGGGCCTTTGAAAGTATAGCAAGTGCTTTTAACCACTAAGCCATCTCCCCAGCCCAAAGGCCATGCCCTTTAGAGACCCTTTCCTATCTGACATACTTCAAAGTTTCTTCTTCGTAATAGTGTCTTAGTATGTCTATTCTCTATTGGTAACCACTCATCTGCCTTCTCTTACTGTAGATATAAAATGGGTACGTTAGATGCATTTCTAAAAATTTTGTGTCGCCGGGCGGTGGTGGTGCATGCCTTTAATCCCAGCACTCGGGAAGCAGAGCCAGTGAGTTCAAGGCCAGCCTGGGCTACCAAGTGAGTTCCAGGAAAGGCACAAAGCTACACAGAGAAACCCTGTCTCGAAAAACAAAAGTAAATAAATAAATGAATGAATGAATGAATGAATATTTTGTGTCAAACCTCATACTATACAAAGTTTTATTTCATTAAACATAATTATTTAAGTAGTCATCCATGTAGAAGTATGTTTGAGTGTGCATGTGTCCATATGTGCATGCAGATGGGCACATGTACAGACATATCCATGCATCCACCCATTCATGAGATGGTTATAAATAAAGCTGCTATCAATATCCATATGCTTGTCTTTGTATGGACACATGCTTTTGTTTCTTTTGAGTAAAAAGCTAGGGTAAAATGGTTTGATTATATTTAAGTTGGTTTAACAGTAAAAAAAGATCAGTTTCTGAAGTGTTTTGCGTTTTACTTTTCTACTAATAGTGTATAATAGTTTTCATTTCCTTCACACTAATTGCCAACACACCTGATAACGTGAAAACTTCAGAAATTTTAGCCGTTCTAAATAACTATGTGATGCCAGATAATGGTTGTACATGACTTTAATCCCAGCACTTGGGAGGCAGAGGCAGATGGATCTCTGGGTTCAAGGCCCACCTGGTCTACAGAGTGAGTTTCAGGACAGCCAAAACCGTACAGAGAAACCCTGTTTTGAAAAACAAAAACAAACAAACAAGAAAGCTATATGGTGAGATCTCACGGTGGCTTAAATGACCTTTTCCATATGACTAATGATGTTGGACATTTTCTTGTGCACCTGTTTTCCATGCGTCTTCTTCGACAGAGCATCTATTAATATATTTTGCTGGTTCTCAGAATTCTGGTATGTTTATGTGGGTTTATTTTAAGGATTAATTTTTACTTATTAATTTGTGTGTTTGTATGTGCATCTCTGTGTGAGTGTATGCCATGTGTGTGTGAGGCTAAGACAGTGTTGTATATCTTCCGGAGCTGGAGTTATAGATGGCTATGAGCCATCTAATGTAGGTGCTAGGAACTGAACTTGGGTCCCCTGGAAGAGTAGGATGTGTTCTTAGCTACAGAGTTATTTCTCCAGTGCTAGTTCAAGTGTTTTAGCGGATGTTTGATTTGCAGTTATATTTCTCTAGCCTGTGCTTTGTATTTTCATGCTTAACAGTGTCCTTTGAAGAGCAGGAGTTTAGGATTAAAAACCTAACTCATTCAGTACCCATTTTCTTCAGGCAGAATGCTAGAAATGTTGGCAATGAAGAAATGAATCAGAAGTCTCACATTTTGATGAAGTCCAAATATCAATGTGCTCTTTATGAATCATGCTTTTGGTATCAAGCACTAAGAAATCTGCCTGAAAGTCACAAAGTTGTTTTTAAAATAGAATGTTTAGATTGTTAGCTTTTACATTTTGGTCTGTGATTCATTCTAAGTTTTTCCTACATGGGGAAGTATGGATTGAAAATACCTTTCCCCCCATATGGATAGCCAGATGTTGGAACATAATTTGTTGAAGAGACTATCTCTCTTTCCCACGAAGCTGCCTTTGCCCTTTTGTCAGACGTGAGATGCCCATATGTGCCCCTGATCTTTTGAAAGGTTCTCTCTTAGGTTTAGTGTCCATCCTTTCTTAAGTGAAAAGGCAACAGGCATACCGGAAGTAGAGTAAAGAGAGGAGAAGGAGAGCTTGAGGGATGGTTACCAAGGCGGTGTCTTTTCAGAGGAACACAGGGCTTTCATTTGGGAAGGTCACAGATAGTCATTCATACAGGATAGCCTCACTGTCCCGTGTGGAGATGGATGCATTGTGGAGCATGTTCACTGTATATAAGCAAGCTTCTTCATGTTCATTAAATGGTAGACCCAGGGCTGGAGAGATGGTTCAGGGACTAAAAGGGGCCTGATGATGCCCTTGTGGAGTAGTACTCAGCACCCACTTCAGGAAGCTTACAGAATAACCAGTGATTCCAGACCCAGGGAATACAATGCCCCTTTCTGGCCTTTCGGGCTCTGCACTTTTGCAACAACCCTACCCACACATATGCCCATACTTTAAAAATACTAAAAATAAATCCTTTAAAAAATGGGTGACAGGAATGCCTCTGGGCCCATTTCATTCAGGCAACATTCTTCCATAATGTCCTCCCACCCCCAGTCCTTTGCACAGTGAATTGTTTCCTGTGAACACATTCTCTCTTTGCCTGCTTGTGCGTCTTGGGAGGCTACTACTGTTTAAAAGCATAGTCACTTCATTGTAACAAATGCTTATTAGTTAGTTTTGTAGAATTTCAGAGTTTGAAGAAATCCGGAGTACGCTCTGCCAGCCTTTCAAACCCATCATCTTCCTGGTGCTGAGTTGGAATGGCCTGCCTTTGCAAGTAACGCTGATTTTGTATTTATTAGTTCCTGCTTTATAATGAGGGAAGTCTCTCGGCGGATTTCTAGAACCTACTGGTTCTTGTTCTGCTCTGTAGAGCCATATTGAAAAAGATACAGTTTTCCTTTTTCACACTTGAAGCTCTGGAGTTTTAAAGGACAGCTGTCATAGGTCTTTAACTGAGTCTCCTATGAATGTGTTTGAGGATTGCCGACATCCATCCCGGGTTGTTAGCCCGAGTTTTAGAGAACACGAAGGATAGGCTAATGCAGTGCTTCTCCTAATGCTTTGACCCTTTATGTTGTCGTGACATGCCTCCTGAACTATAAAATTATTCTGTTGCTGCTCCACAAGTGTAATTTTGCTACTGTTAAGAATTGTAATGTAAATATTTTTGTAGATAGAGGTTTGCCAAAGAGGTCACGACCTCTTTGAGAGCCAATGGACTAATGGTAGAGTTAATGGGAGCTTTAACTGCCAGGGGAGTTGTCCCACAGAGGACACTAAGATCTTCACCGTGACTGTAGGAGAAGGAATTTCAGGGTAAAGAGATTGGAGGTACCTGTCTTCACCTCCTGGTTTGGTGTCAGGAAACCTGTCAGGACCCCCTGAGGTAGTGTAGTGGACCGCAACGGGAAGACGAGGGAGCGTTTCTCTTGAGATGCATTAGATGAGCCTTCAACTCCAGCATTGTCTGTTTTGTTTAAGGAACTCCTCTGAGTTACATGTTGTGCTTAAAGCATTCTTGTCATTGCTTGTCATATGCCTGGTTCCTAGATCTCCCTATTGTGTTGGTTCATTGGAGGTAAGGCATCATCATGACTGCTGTTAATCACAGGGGAAAGAGTATGGCTCAGGGCTTTATGATGGAAGGGAAACAGTGGTGTAGCACAGGATAATTAATGGTAAATGGAGTGACAGTTTGATTCCCTGCTAGGCACCCTGGCATTGTTGAAAAGGGAAAAAATTCCCTTTATTCTTTCATAGACAGAACAGCTGTAATTTTGGTTGGGTGGAATCCAATTAAAAGGAAATGACATGCAAATTGATGATCAGACAGTCTGAGCATCATAGTTCAAGAAGACTTCTGGAAGAAATGGCAGAGTTTAGTGTAATTGGGCATGGTAATGTTTGTAAGAAAAATGGAGGAGAATAGGTTGACTATCTGAGTTTTTGTAGTCCAGTATCTCTGCCAGGAGAGAGAAGAGACTTGTTTGAAGGACTTGGGATTAGCAAGTTTCTTCCTTAATTTTGGAGATAGGGTTTTACATAGCTCAGGCTGCCCTTAAACTTAAGATCCTCCTGTCTCAGCTTTCTGAGGAGCAAGATTATAGGCACATGTCACCATGTCAGGCTACTAAACATATTGATTGATATATTTGAGCTAAGATCTATACTTTAAGAATTACAGCCTAAGAAAATGTAAAGGAACCCCTTGAGGGTTATCTGTTTTCAAGCTGGTGGTGATTAAACATAAAATTCTCAAGACTCTATATGACAGGAATCAAAGGCTAGCTCTTGGCAAAATTTCTTTTACAGGCACGCTTCATTTGATATAATGATGTGTTCTCAAAGATCTGTGTGAGAATTGACTCCCAAATTTAGGATGAAATAGAGACTTCGCCATTTGTAATGCTATTATGAATCATTTGTTGAAGTGAGAAATTCTTTCTTAACCAAAGTCATGCCCAGTTTCTCTTTTGAGTAAATTCATGTATTAGATATGCTTAAAGGTATTTTTCTTTGAAGGGAAATAATGCTTAAATAGCATTTAAGGTCTAGAATGATAGGATCAAAACCGTTTTTAAGATGTCAGTATGTTGCTTTTAAGGGGGAAGTATGTAGCTGAGGATGACCAGAAATAGGGTTCCGCTGTTTATATGGGACAAGGAGCAGGCTGTCCAGTGTGTTTGGAGGGAGACTTGCTAGCATCTCCAGTGAACTGCAGACAAAATGAGTATGCAGTAGTTTTGGGTAAGAAAGAAACAGGACCACAGTATTGACTAGCAAGGCTTCATTCTGAAGAAAGCCCAAGAAGGTGAAATGGAGTTCACCCTGAGAAAGTTGCAGAAGTTTGAGAAGTTAAGAAAATACTTGACTAGGGCTGCAGCAGCCCCAAGAGGAGCCTCCAGTGGGTGATGAGAGCGATTTGGAGGCAGCCAGGGAGCTTGTCAGTGTGCTGGTCAGCATAACAAAGGGCATTGAGAAAGGCTAGAGACAGTGTTGTTGGACCAGGCCTGAGGAGAGCAAGAGTTTCGCATCCATATAAAGTATGGGATTTTCACTTCTTGTAGTCTCTCCCTTGCCCCCTCCTGTTGAGTGCAGCTCGAGGCTCACCCTTTCATTTTATTCAGGGATGTGCCGCAAGCCTCCGTATGAGGGATACCTTTAGGGACTGTCCTCTCTAAGGGGACTTTCCTGCATAACGTTGAGTTCTACCTCATGGGATTTGATAAATACTTCACCCCTGTTCACCAATGGGAGTAAATTCCATGAGAGTTAGGGTCCACATTAATACCTCCCCCCAGTTTTTAGTGTGTGTGTGTGTGTGTGTGTGTGTGTGTGTGTCTGTCTGTCTGTCTGTCTTACAGGAGACAACTTGTTGGAGCCACTTCTCTCCTCTCACCACATGAGTACCAGAAATTAAACTCAGGTTGTCAGGGTAGGTGGGAAGTTCCTTTACCCACTAAACCACTTTCCCAGCTCCATTTTCCCCTCCCCTCCCCTCCTCTCTTTTCTCCCCTTCCCCCCCTCCCCTCCCCTCTTTTCTCCCCTCCCCTCCCCTTTTCTCTCCTCCCCTCCCCTCTTTCCTCTCCTCCCCTCCCCTCTTTTCTCTCCTCTGTCCTTTCCACTTTCCCCTCTTTCCTCCTCTCCTCTCCCCTCCCCTCCCCTCCCCTCTCTTCCCTCCTTTCTAATGTTTTTTTCCCTGGAGGGGGCAAGATCTTGTAAAGCTCCATCTGGCCTCAGACTCATTGTGTAGCTGAGGATGACCTTGAACTTCTGATTATCCTGCCTTCACCTCTCATGTACTGGGATCGCAGGCATATGCCTCGCTCAAGGCTAAGCTTATTTTTGATACCACTATATTCCCAGCAGTTGATTTATAAAAGTCTGTGTGTAGAATAAATTTTGGGGGTTTCTCTTGTTTGTTAATTATAATCAGAGCTGGGAATAAAAAGGGAATACAGCTCCTGTCCCATATTACATAACTCATTACATAATAATGATCATTCTGACACTCTGTTCATAGAGTACTATGAGCTTTCGGAAATGAGCTGGGGGTGGGTCCTGAATAATAAATGAGAAGTTTTGTTCAAAGAAGGAAAGTTTAAGCTCTCAAAACAAGTTAGGTTTAGGACTGAGTGTTGTTGAGGAGTCCTTGAATAGCTCTTTGCTATTCAAAGAGCTATTCAAGGTGGTGGCTGAGCATAGGTGTAGTTCTTAGAACTGCCAATTGTTTTTTCCTGGTTAGAGGTAAAGCTATGTCACTGGGATACTAGAAGAGGTGGTCCTAGTTTTCTTTTTATTGCTGTGTTAAAACACCATAATCAAAAGCAACTTGGGGAGGAAAGGATTTCTTTGGTTTACATGTCCCAATAATGGACCATCATGAAGAGGTAAGGGCAGGAACTCAAGGCAGGAACCAAATCAGAGACCATGGAGGAACACTGCTTACTGGCTTAATTCCCTTTCTTATACCACTTCTTCCTTTCAAAGATATAATTATATATAATTATATATATATAGTGTGTGTGTGTGTATGCATGCAACCCGAGTCTATTTAGTGCTGCTTCCATGTACATGTGTTTAGTTTGACTTCTTAGAAATGGATAACCTGTCATTGAGCTCGCCCTGGATAAAACTGATTCTCCCTCTCCAGTAGTCATTGATTTTTGACTGTAGCTCTTTATTTAGGGGTTGGACCTTAAGAAATTTCCCTCCTTGATGGATCTTGTTTAGGCAACCGTATTGTTAAGATTTCATGAGTTCAGATGTGCTGTCATGTCTAGAAGACTGTGTCTAGCAGTAGACATCCTTTGGCTCTTGGTCTTTCCATGCCCTCTTCTGTGATTTTTCCTGAACCTTGGCTGTGGGAGTTGTGTTATGGAAGGGCAGCCCGCCGTCAGGTATGCTCTGCATTTTGAGCAGTTACAGATCTCTGTAGTAACCTCAGTAGATGGATTCTTACTACAGTTAAGTAGCTCTGTGATCTTGGGTAGTTCATTAGCCTGTACTTGTGTTCCTTTCAAAGATGGACTTCGTTGAGGTTGGAGATACAGAGCTCAGTTGGTAGAGTGCTTGTCTGGAATGTCTGAGTCCCTGGGTTCAGCCCCTAGCACCACAGACAAAACAGGAAATGGGACTTTGCCGGTGAGGTGTACATTGTTGATGTTCAGAACAACCAATGATGTTTGGGAAACTATTTCTAATATTTCCATTTGACATATCAGGTGATAGTAGGAGTCCTTTGCTTTCAGAGAAGTTCAACAGTTGCCCCCCTTTCCCTCTGGAACATGTCAGTGTCAGAAAGCACCAGACCTACTTACGGGAGGAAATCCTGACCATTTCCAGGAGGTAGCCTGCAGTGTTTGGCAGAGACACTACAAGGATGGCTCTTTGCCTCTTGTTATCTACCCATCAGAAGACATTTAATTTCAGCAGCTGATGAGAGCTCTGGCAGAGCCAGGAAAAAGCAAAGCATCAGGAGATAGCATTCCCTGCTCCCAAAGGCTGCCCGGCATCGCATTACCAACACTGTCATCAGCACTCTCAAAGCTGGTCACAAACCTACCCCTTAGCCTTGGGCATTCGAAGCAGAACTTGGTTCCTGTGTGAAGGAATATGGAATGTAACCGAGGCTGTAAGACTCTTCGAGACCTTTTCAGAAATTAGAGGAAACCTTCTATGTTGGAATAAGTTCCTATCTCTGGGGAAGGGGAAAGTTGGTTATATTTAAAAGATGGATTTGGTGGGGCTTTGCTCAGGAGAGTAGCCGACTATTGTGGTGACAAATGTGTAGTTCTGAAATCTGACTGCCTGCTTCCCAATGTGAACATCCCCATTGTTAGTCGTGTGACCAGGGCCGGGTTTCTTCATTTGTACAGTTGGGATACTAATGCTACCTGTCCAGAGGGGTGTGTGGAGAGTGAAAGCAAATACCTGTGGGTCACTTATATCGAGTACCGAGCACAGAGCTGGAAACGGAGAATGCTAGCTTCTGTAATTCTTGATGGTCTCATTGGTGTTGGATTTCGTAAAAGCCTTACAAGGAACCTTGGCTGAAGCCAGGCCTTTTCTGCCTTTGGTGTTCCACAACGACAAGTCAGAAAACGACTTGGTGGCAGGCTGCTACAAACGAGTTAAGGGTGTAAGTAGTGGACTTGTGAACTTCACACTCCAGGCCGCTGACATCGGAGAAGGGGCAGCTCATTACATTGTCATGGGAGTTTAGGGAGATGGATGAGGGATCCTAGTCTTGCTTCTTGGGCTCTGACCGAAAGCAAGCCAAGTGGGCTGGGTGGTCTGGGAGCCACCTGCCAGACCAGACACTTGGAACTCTGTACTGCAAGGTGGCGAGGAGGACACAGGTAGAATCGGTTTGTGGAGGCCTCGTGGACAGGTTGAATCTAGCACACGAGCATACCCAGCACATTGGTTGGTATAAGCAAGGGATTGTGTTAAGTAAAGGCAAAGGGTCGCGTTTTGGATACAAGCAGTCTTAGCCCCGTGGGTGAGCCATGTTTCCTTTCTGAGAATGCTTAGTTTCTTGGCTCATATGTATTTATTTTCACTCCTCAACTCTCTATAATAGTTGTATAAGCTTTTAGTAACTGAAGAGTGTGTTGCAGCACCACCTGATATAGATGGTATTAGCTACTTTTCTGTTGCTATGATAAAATGTCATGACCGTGAGCAACTCGAGAAAGAGAGGGTTCATTTGGTCTTAAGCACAGTTCCAAAGGGTCCAGAAAGGCATTGAGTGGCAGCAGGATCTGGAAGCTGGCTGAGCACGTTTTCATCCATGTATAGGAAACAGTAAAAGAGAACAGAAAGTGGGGTGAGTCTATAAGCCCTCAAAGACGGGCCACAGTGATCGATACACTTCCTCCAGTAAAACTCCACTTCTTAAAGGTTCCACAGCCTCCCCAGACAGCATCTCCAACTTGGGGACCAAGTTTGCAAATTGACCCTGTAGGGGACATTACTCATTCAAACCACTACATAGACTTGGGCAAATCTGTATATTGAGTTTTTGTTGTTGCTTCGAAGAAGTTCCTGTTCAAAAGTCCGTGAAGCCTTTCATCACTGGGCTGGTGAAAGAATTGTCTCTCCAGTCTCTTTTGTTTCCTTTTCTCATTGTAAAATGTAGTCCAGAGGGCTGCTGTTGTCTTATGATTTTTGGAATCAGCACTTCTGCAGAGAAATGAAAACAGTGCACTTTTAAAGGCACAGAAAGCAAAATTACTGTACCATCAGGATTCAAGGTTACGGAATTGGTTAGCTTTCTGCTTTGTTTTGCTGAGCTAAATGAAAAAGATTTGATTGAATGTTACTGCTTAGAGATAAATATTAATAGGCTCAGAATCCCTCAGTCATTCCTCTCCCCAGATTCACAAAAGAATTTCAGATGATGGTTTCAGACTCAGGTGGTAAGTGTCCACCGAACATGGGCGTGAACAATGAATTGGGTAACTGGATTCAGGACCCTTCATTATCAGTCAAGGAGCAAGTGGGGTGGGAATGCTTGTCAAGAGTAGGTTCATTCTTGATTCTTTATTAATAGTCCCCCACCCCCTTTATCTTTTGAGACAGGGTTTCTCTGTGTAGTTTTGGTGCCTGTCCTGGATCTCACTCTGTAGACCAGGTTGGCCTCGAACTCATAGAGATCTGCCTGGCTCTGCCTCCCGGCCTATAGTTCCATTTTAATGATTTGTTACAGTTCAGATAAATATCCAGCAACTGGTAAGATCTTTTAAAATGGTATGTACGAGAAATAATGTTAGAAAAAGTCATCAAAAATTGGAAATTACAAAGAAGATTTTAGGGTTGAAAATGTAACTTACTTGGCGGAGTGCTTGCTTAGTATTTGTGAAATCCTAGAATCCCATCCCTTGGGAAGTAGAGGCAGGAAGATGGTAAGTTCAGAATCATTTCTGGCTCCATAGTGCGGCTGAGGCCAGCTCAAGCTATGACCCCATCTTAAAGTACCCAAACTCCCAAAGATTAGTAGATTTAAATGTTTGTAAACTTTTTGGGTTTTGTTTTGTATTTCAAGACAGAGATTCTTTGTGAAACTGTCCTGGCTGCCTGAATCTCCCTCTGTAGACCAGGCTGGCCTCGAACTCACAGAGATCTGCCTGGCTCTGCCTTTCAAGTGCTCGGATTAAAGGCATCTGCCACCCCTCCCCCCCTGGCTGTTTGTAAACTTTTAATATTCTACAGAGAAGAATTTGTTAGGATTGAGAGTTCCTAGTACCAAACATACCTTCACAACATTTAAAATGCACTTTCATATCTTGTTTTGTGGAGATCGGTAATTCTGTACTGTTATTCTCTATCCCAGTTGATTTGGCTTTGGAGAAATGACATGATGCTGTGGTTTCTTTCTGATCAGACATACTTAACTGTATTCCTGGATTTATCAAGTCAAGTGAGTGGTGATCCCAGCCCTCATAAATCCCTTTAGAGTCAGGTAGGAAATTTAAAAAGGAAACAAAAATGATTGTGTGACTTGTGTTGTGGACAGTCTATGGTTTCCAGTGGAATGACTACCATATGGCGTGTGCCAAATAAACCCTTTCCTCCCCAGCTTGCTTTTGGGCATGGTGTTTCATCACAGCAATAGAAACCCTAGCTAAGACAGCTTCTCAAGTGTTCTGGGACTCACTGTGTAGCCCAAGCACCATCATCCCAACTCTGCATCTGGAGTATTGGGATTATAAATTAGTATGCCCCATGTCTTATCAATTATTGGCTATACCTTCTACGAGTAATCACATTTTGATTCCTAGTACCATAGCTTAATTCTTCCTGTTCTGGAATTAAATATAAGTGTCATCATCAGGCCCTATACATCTGGTTGTTTGGTTAACAATTTTTCTAAGTCGATTAATATTGTACACCTGTCATTTGTTTATTACTGAGTAATTATAGGTAATTGTATAGTAATTGTATATACCTCCATTGTATAGGTATACAAAAGTTTTTTTTTAAACAATTTTTCTGTTGATAGACATTTGTGTTATATCAGCTGTTAACTACTAATTATAAAGCTGTAATGATCAGTCACATCTAAGCCCGGGAGTTTTTTTTTTTTTTAATGGGCAGATATCTTCATTTCTTTATTGTAAGTGCTTAAGACTGGAATTGCATCACAGAATATGTAAGTACATGTTTCACTTTATAAGAAATTGTCATACAGGATTCCAAAGTGTTAGTATTTATACCATCATTGTGTTAACATCCTGGCTGCTTCACATCCTCAAATATACTGGGCACATGCTCACTCATTAATCTTTAATATTACAAGGGTATGAAATGGTTTTTCATTGTGGTTTTAATTTGTACTTTCCTGATGATTAATGATGGTGAATATTGTCTTCCTCTTCTTTTTTTTTTTAATTTTAATTTTTTGAGGTGTTTTGCTCACTGTGGTTACTTTACTTTTATTTATTTTTTAAGACAAGCTCTTAGATTGTAGCTCAGGTTGGCTTCAGACTCAGGATCCCCATGCCTCAGCTCTTTTGTGTCCTGCAATTACACAGGACACCACCATGCCTATCGATAAAAATTCTTTGAATGATTTCTCCTGTCTCTTCTTTGGTTTCCTATTGATTGTTTTTGATGAACAGAAGTTTTTCAAGTTTTGATGGAAAGAGTTCATCTTACTTTCTCTTACATGTTTCTTTTATGCCCACTCTGAGAAATCTTTATTTTCCCTAGGTTAACAGAAAATAATTTTTCTACAAGCTTAATTAACTTCTTGTTGTGTGATCCGTTTCAGGATTTTAATGTGTGTTGTAAGAGTAAAGGTTTGTTTTCCTTTATACTTTATCCAGTTTCTCTGGTATTGCTTTTTACCTTCCTCCCATTGGATATCCTTGGTGCCTTGGTAGAAAATCAATGATCCCTTTATTTCTGTTTAGTTCTATGTCAGCATATTCGGGTTTGCTTTCTTGATTGATTTGCCTATCTTTGCCTCAATATCATGCAGTCACACAGTTTTGATTATAGATCTACACTGGGTTCTAAAGTACGTTAGTGTCCATATTCCTACTTCTTTTCCAAGATTGTTTTGACTATTTCTAGGTCCTTTGTCGTCGGTCCCCCCCCCCCCCCCATATACATTTTGGAATCCATTTGACCATTTCTAAAAAATCATCTTGGGTAATTTGCAAAATTCCACAATACCGAGATCACACTCCTTTTTAATTGAATTGGAATTGTTTCAAGGCTGATTCCAATTTAACAGGATCTGTTTAACACAGTCCACCTGGTAAAACTATATATTGCTGGGTGTGGTGGCACAGATTGTAATCCTAGCTACTTTGGCGGTGAGGTGTGGAAGGTTTGCAAATCCAAGGCCAGCCTGGGAAATTTAGAACGATCTATCTCCAGAATCAGAAGAGGGTTGGGATGCACCTTTGGGATAGAGCCTGGAATTCATTGCCCAGTGAGGGATTCAGGCGCTCAGAAGCTGCCTGCCCTGTGAGATGGATGTGTTGAATGAAGCTGGAGTGGGTCCCTAAGTGGAGGAGCTTGTTGATGCTTGTGACAGGAGCGCTGGAGGAGGAGGAAGGAAATCTGTGAGCTTCAGAGGGGGCGTGCCCTCGTGGGAACATGGGAGTTCATTTTTTATGTGCAGGCTTTGCATGGTTGCCATCCTGATTGTTCAGTTTTTTCTCCCCTTAAAACCTTCTACAAGGCTGCCTCAAACCAGTCACTGGGGTGGGAAGGAGGGACAAAAAACAAAGAATATTCTCTGAAAAGGTATAAAAAATCAAAACAAAGAGAAAACAAAAAAACCTGCACTTTAAAGATTAGCTTTGTTCTGGATTTAGGGAAGTATTTGTGTACTGTACAGATGGTGAAGTTAGCACTCTTCCATTGTGTGGACACCTTGTCTTTTTGAGAAGGCAGACCTTCTTTTTCTTTTTTTTCTCTTCTTTTTTTTGGGGGGTGGGGTGGGGTGGGGCATAGAGTCAAGGTCTCACTGTGTAGCTCTGGCTGGCCTGGAACTCCCTATGTCGACCAAGCTAGCCTTGAACTCATAGGGATCCACCTTTCTCTGCTTCCCAAGTGCTGAGTTTAAAGGCGTGCGCCACCACACCTGGCAAGGCTTTCTTCTGCTGTTTAATACTTAGATTTACGTTGATTAATCAGTTCTTACCCTAGGCAGATACTTCAGTCAGAAGTGATACTTGTTTTTCTTTTTAAATGAAAGTGGGACACAAAGTTGTATTCAAATAAAGACATTCCTCGAGAACACACAAAATGTATGCAGGGTGGTAGCTGCTGGCTGCGGCTTTCACTTTTTCAAATCACATTTTCCTTTTGGAAGAGACGGGTTGGAACTAGTCAGCTGAACCCTTCTCTGAGATGCAAGTTCCCCAAACAGCTGTAGAGAATTAATTTCAGAGCTAGCTGAGATTTAATCTTCACTTTCTGCTCAGTGTCATGGAAAATGGCCAGTGTCTACCAGCTATGGAATGTTAAAAAAAAATTATATGAACATTGGATTTTTTTTTGGAGTGTTTCCTGGTAGAAAAAGCATGCAAAATCCTTTAGTGAACTAGATTTTACAGTTCTACCTACAGAATAAATATCTGTGGGTTTCTTTTTGTGTGTGACATGGAGATTAGACCAGCTTCTTGTTTCTAATAGAACCGAAAAACACAGTGTGTTCAACATCAACTTTCTTTCTTTCTTTTTTTTTTTTGGTCCTGTGAGGGGTGAAATGTTTCAGGCAAGAACTTAAATATTAACAATCTGTAACATGTGCCCTCTGTCTCCTCCCCTCCCCTTCCCATCCTGTCTGTCTGTTCTCTCCCTCTCCTTCTGTCTGTCATCTCTTCATTCTCCCACCTTCTCACTCCAGAGGAAGCGTGTGGGTAGAGAGTGTGAGAGAATTCCTCTCCCTGCTCTGTTTGTGATTCTGTTTAACAACATACACGCGTATGCATATGCACAGACATATTCCTATCCATACGATTTTTACAAAGAAATACTCTTCTAGTTTTCTTCGAGAAATTGTTTTTCCATTTTCAGGCATTTCTTTCTAGAATTTATGTGTAGTACGACTGTTTCCCTTTACGGTGGTATTGTTGCAACATCAGAACAAATTTAAACATTTAAACAGCTAGGGTAGGTGACACATGCCTCTTATCCCTGGACTCAGAATGCTGAGGCAGGAGGATCACGAGTTGCAAGCAACTTGGGCTATAAAGTGAGTTGCAAGTCTGCCTCAGCTATATAGCAAGACTTCAAATAATGAAAACAACATCTCTCCCGAATAAAACAGAAGCCTCCAAAACCCCCAAGTTATTTTCTGTGGTGTTAAACAATTTCATAATTAGTAACTTAATGGCAAGATGTTAGTACATTACATAGGGCCATGCTTTGCCTAGTAGAAGTTTTTAATTGTGTGTTCTTAGTCCCACAAAAAACTCACTTGCAATATAAGGTACTCTGGCAGTACATCCTCAGTTGTGGGATAATAACAGGGCATTTATGAATTTACAAGGCCTTTGTTAATTTTTGCTGAAGTTTTATCAGGATATAGCTTCTAGTGTGGGCCTATCATCAGCATTCTAGGATGGGGTTGCCTTGAGAAATGGTCATTATTTACATTTCTTTGCTAGCCTTATGACAATTTTATTTCCCTTTTAGTTAAGTGTGCCTGTATGTGTCTGCATGTGGGTACGTACAAGTGAGGGGAGCATCAGCTCCCCTGGAGCTGTAGTTACCCTCTGTTGTAAACTGCATGACCTGGGTGCCAGGAACTGCACTTGGGTCCTCCACAAGAGCTGTAAAACTTCTTTTAACTGCTGATCATCCCATCAGTTCTTGGGTATTCTTTTATAGCCATATCACGTAAGTTTTTATTATTATTTTTAATTGCTTATTTTTGTGTGTAAATTCTAGCCCTGGTTATATTTGCTTTCTAATGGTTTGGTTTTCAGAATTTTCTTTCTTTTTTTCTCTCCCTAACTGATTTATGAGTTTTTGGTATATTTTAATAACTTTTGTAGCAGTTGTCACTAATAATTTTCCAGACCTTTTTTTTCTTTTTTAAACTTTAGTGTTTTGTGTGTGTGTGTGTGTGTGTGTGTGTGTGTGTGTGTGTGTGTGTGTGTGTGTGTGTTATGAAAGAGTTTATCAGGCTGAAATTTTTATGCTTTCTTTGGTTGAGCTAAGAGCTCAGGTTCAGTCAGTCATCTCCTCAGAGACCCGGCATTTTTCTCTTTGCCTTTCTGGTATTTTCTCTGGTTTCATAAAGAGAAATCAGATCTATCTGAATGCCTGTTGATATATAGGTCCGCTTTGTCACTTTCTGTGTGTAGAAAGTGCTGTGGAGCCTGTCTGCTGAGCATCATGGCCATCGTGTACATCACAGCAGCTGTGACTATTTGTAAGAGTCCCTCAAGATTGGTCATGTTGACTATTGAAATTTCCTCAGAGGAGGGGACTAGAGAAGGTCAGTGGATCATTACCTGCTCTGCAGCACACTCTCCCGTACACTTGGCCATCTTTATGAAATTCTGCCTTACTTGCGTGTGGCCCACATAGTGTTGAGAGGTGCTCGGCTGGCTGTATGGACTGTGGAAGGTTAACTGAATGGCGGACTGTGTGTGTGCAGTTGTGGGGAAGTAGTCATCCATGCTGGGGTCAGACTGTCTGGTAGTGAGGCTGTTGTGGGGTCACCCACACTCCTGTCAGTAACGCTCATTCATGCTCTGTATGTACCCCCCAAATACCCATTGGTTCCTTAAATTAAACTTGGGCAGAATCGAACGTTGCTCTTAGTCCTTGTAAGCAAAGGGTAATATTTGTTTAAGTATCCCCCAGGGGACTCGGGCCCCCACAAAAGAAAGCTGCTTTCAGTCATGAACCCTTGTTGTTCATAAGTCTTGGGAAAGGCATGGAGACAGCAAGAATTCTTATCTCAGCTTCCTGTAATGTCTACAAGTCTGTGTTTACTCATTTATAAGGCTGAAATGAGATTAACTAATGCACAGAGAAAAAAGTTTCTAATGTATTTAAGCCTTGCCCTATGCACCATTAAGAACCTCAGTCTGAAGTGTTTAACATACCAAATAGCTGTAAGCTACTGTTGTGTTTACACTATTATTTGGGGAGGGGGTGTTGTCTGTAGCTTCGGACCACATGAGATTGTTGGGGTTTTCTGATACTAACATGACACTCGAATCTGTAGACATTGGGGATCTGGGCTTGGAAAATGCCTGCAAGTCACAGATACCCATCAGAAATAAAATGCCAAAGCCAGATCTGAGTGCTTGGCCAAGGCCTCCGCGGGAATTCGACAGTAGTGGTGGTAGCAGCCACAGACACTGGCCTTGCCCACAGTGGCTTGAAAACTCAGTGTTCCACAGAAGGGCTTGATTAAATCCGCACTGTCACTTGCATGGCCTTGGTGGAGTAATTGAACCTCCCGGAGCTTCATTTCCTTAGTTATAAATGGGGGCGACATCGCTGAGTGGCTCGGTTCAACAAGGAGATGGATGTGACATGATCAGCATGCCACCTGACCCATGGCAAATGCCAGGCAAGCAGTAGCTGTTGTTATTTTTATTAACAGCTAACATTTGTGTAGCAGCGTTTATGCTCTGCAGAACCCTTTCATTTGCCATTTCTCATTTGTGAATCCGAGTGCTTTCTACAGATGGAGTTTTAAATGTTTCATGGGCTTTTTCTTCAGTGCCTGGAGATTTTTCGGCTTTTAGGTATCTGTAGAGAGGGCTTGTCACACACCTTCTTCTTCTTATCTAAATAGAATTCTCAATCCACTTCTAAATCTGACTGAGCTGCCTCCCGGGCCCTTCAATTCTGTTTTCTTTCCAGTTTGATTTCATAAGTGGTCATGGTCAAGACAACGGTTTTTCTCTTGGAATAAAAAAATAAAATGGTATTATTGGGAATAAAAGCAAAAAGTTTTTAATAAAAACAACTTTGTTCATTTTGGTGCCTTTTAAAATCCACTAAATGACAATTTGTTGTGTTCTGGCAGTATCTTTGAATAGTCAAAAAGTGCAAGGCATCTGTTGTTTTCTTCCAGCTGGCATTGTTTTTATTCCACAAGGTTTGTGCTTTAGGGGAGAGTACATTGTTTCTCAGAGGGCTCGGTGGCTATGGACAGAGAATGGCAAGTACCAGTTCTTCTCATATTATCTTTCTGCTGTGAGTGTCTGCTGAGAACAGAGCCCATGGTATTTGTCAGCTTGATTTCTGTTGTTGGTAGCTTTGGTCATGGGTTTTCTTCTACCAACTTCCTGTGTGTTGTCTGTTCATGGCTTTGGGAGCTAGGGAAGTGGCCGTGGTCCAGGCAGAGGACTAGAGAATGTGCCGCTCTGGGCAGATAGGACAGACTTCTTTTCAGTGATGGCTGTTGATAGCCAGACCTTGGCATTTCAGTGGGCAGCAAATTCAATGAGACATCAGAGAGGAGACTTCTCTTCAGCCGTAATATAGTCAGTCTGTGACTAATTCCCTGGTGGCCTTTTAAGTATGGAAGAAATCTGTATGAGGCTTTTTGATTTTATGAAGCCTGGAAAAGTGATGACAGGTTGTCAGTATTTTGGTGATACCTAGTGAATGTCCTCTCAGCCTGGTGGCTGAGGAGTTTGAAGGTGCTGACTAATCTTTGAGACTGGAGCAGTCAAGGTCACAGCATTTGAACAGTACTGGGTTAGGTGTGTTAGCTCTATGGACCTGTGATTCTAGCATTTGGGAGGTTGAGGTAGGAGGGCGGGAGGTTGAATTAGGAGGACCAGGAGTTGAAGGCCAGGCTGGTGCCACAGTATCTTACAAAGATAAAGCAAAAAACAGAACACCACACTAAAAATGTACTTGTGTAGCAGAAGAGAATTTTCTATTGAGATACTTTAAATTTTTTGATCAATCTCTGAAGTGTGTGTTTGTGGCTGTGTGCTTACAGTATGGGTGGCTTTGGTGTAGTGTGTAAACAGTTCATAGTGTTGAGGATGTGTCTCACAGGTGCTCCTGCTAGCACGTGTGGGACAGTGTGGGTGTACTGTCCTTTTCATGCTCGAATCAGGAAGGAATTCCTGGACTTCAGCACAGGGAGCCTCTCAACCTTCAACACTGTTAAAACGCTTCCTGCGGTTTGTTTATCTTCTTCGGGATTCCTTAATAACAAATCTCAAAAGGCTTACCTTTCCCCAGTACTATTAGTGTTCTAAGAGGGGCTATACATTATGTTAAAGTTAGTGTAGTTCTCCATGGGAAGGCTGGTTTTTAAATGAGACTTATTCAACCTCTTCTTAGCTGGTGTTTCATTACCACTGAGGATTTATAATGCTGTAGCTCTGAGGAGCAGCTGGTAAGAATGCCAGCTTCGCTAATATTTAGAGTCATAAAACTCTGGGTATTGGACAAGCTCTTAATTACTCTGAATCTGTCTTTGTCTTAATAAAAGTTGGATTGTACCCACTAAAATAAAATGACTGTGTTTGCATTAATCTCCAAATGTAGGTTAATACCTTTTTAAAAGCTGTCTCTTAGACAAGAGACTTGAAAATTAATTTCCCATTTTCAGCTTCAAGTGAAGTGCTCTTCCACACATGGAGCTTGAAGGACTGCCATTTTTCTGATGCTGTAGATTCAAGTGCCAGTGAGAACTCTTGTTCCTCTTTATTTTTTTTTCTCCTTTATGTAAAGAAAATTCTTTTCCCTTGAGTGCTTAGGGATGTGCTGTTATCATATTTTTTATAAAATCTATGCTCAAAGTAAATAGATGAGTTTGTTTTCTCAGTGGATTTGTGATCCCTGAGAATAAAAGGACAAGATAAAGGGCTAAGTCATGGGGATCCTAAGACATGGCGGGAGCACATTATATTGCTACGGCACAGAGATTTTTAATCCATCTATTCTGTCTGTCATCCTCCTATCTGTCTGTATGTCCATCGGTTCCCTACCTACCCACCCACTCTGTATATGTCTACATTCTCCTACCCTCTTTCTGTCCCCCTTTTCAATCTACCCATCTATCTTTATATCTGTCTGTCTGTCTGTCTATTTACCTGTCGTCTATCAGATTTTAACCTGAAATGTCTGAGCATTTTCCTATTGGAGCTTTCCCCTAAGAGGTGGGTATTTAACTTAGCTTCCTCAATTGCAAGAGAGGAATCCCCCCCCCCCACTTTGTCTCCAGAGTATCTGCTACCTGTGTGAGCACTTAATTAATTAATTTTAGGATTCATTTCTGTGGTATAGATGGTCAGTCTAATTTTAAGGGCACTGAAAAACCAATGTCTGTATAAACTGAAGTCTTCTGAGTTGAGAGTCTGTGTCTGACGTAGTAATCTCCCTATCCATAGTTCTAGTCTGGGAGTATACAGTGTCCTGAATTAATCTTTTTTAGTATTGTTTGGGGGGCCACAGTGAGTTAGGGGCTGGTTTAAAGAAGTAGAAACTAACAATCAAATGCAAAGGAATAATTCACACATAACTCCTCTTATTAAAGTTCCAGTTTTCCTGTTTTTCAGTTTATTGATTTTATAGACATTTCTATGATGAAATATTTATGTTCCTAATTAAGATGTATTAGATGCATGTGCTAACAAAATAGACATCTTGCCATTTCCCCCAGGGAATCCTTGTTCACTAGGTCTGGGATAGGTCACAGGAATCTGGTTCTTCAGATCAAGTACACTTGATATTCAGACCAGTCTGCTGCATCTTTCTAAACATTACAGGTTTCGGCAGATGACTTGTAGGTCAGAAAGTTGTTTTTGCATATGACATCTCTGATCCAGTGTGATTTTATGAGGGGTTATCTTTTCCTGCACCCCGTCATGTAGGACAGCACAAGTGCTCAAATGTACTTCATGGCATAGCTTTTGGGTCAGTAATAGAAGACATCTGAGTGGCCAGTCGCCTAAATCCTATCTTGGTGAATGATGAAGCTGGATGCCAAACTTGATTGTACAAAGAGACGATGTAGCACGAATCTTAACAGGTCTTATTAATAAAAACAAACCTGAAGCCAGGTACTGGGGTCAATGCTGGAAGATCAGAGAAGCAGAACAAGCCACAGCCACCTCACCGCACCAGTTCCTCAGCTGATCCTGTTTCCTCAGACTGGAAGCCTCTGAATCCTCATCCAGAATGAATCTCAGCTGAACTGCTGCTCAAAAGCCTAAAAGCTTAACCAGCTCTTGTTCCTGGTCCTCACACCTTAAATACCTTTCTGCTTTCTGCCATCACTTCCTGGGATTAAAGGCGTGAGTCACCATGCCTGGCTGTTTCCATTGTGGCTTTGAACTCACAGAGATCCAGATGGATCTCTGCCTCCAGAAGGCTAGGATTAAAGGTGTGCGTGCCACCATTTTCTGGCCTCTATGTCTGTCTAGTGGCTGTTCTGTTCTTTGACCCTGGATAAATTTATTAGGGTGCACAGTATATTGGGGAACACAATATCACCACAAGACGAGCCTTTCCTTCTCTTCAGAAGGTGGCAGAGTTGTCCCGTGGATGGACCACAATTCTTTGGACCTTACAGTGTAGAGTTGGAACTGTGAATAGATGCCGTGGGTCCTGAACATAAATAGATGTAACAGAGAGTGGTACAGCAGACATCATGAGATCTCTGCTCTTATAATGATTTTAAGTTTACGGTCTTTAGACCGTCAGTCAGTTCATAACAGAAGAGCGATGCTAGCTGGGTGGAAGTGGTTTGAGAAACATGAGCAGGTTAAGCCTGTCTTCTTCCCAAGAGCTTATAGGTTCTTCTTTTCTGCAGAGGCCCAGGGCTTTAAAAAAAAAAAGGCCACAGACACCATGAAGTATGGTTATGTGAAGGAGGACTTAGGAATGGTGTTTGTCAGCTTGGCAACCAGTGTAAGGGACTGGCCCCGAGGCTGGGACCTGGTGACACGTTTGTTGAATAAAACAGTGGAGTAGATAGCTCATTCAGCACTAAGAGAAACTTGGAGTTCCCCCTAGCCCAGAATATGTGTAGCACCTGGTTCAGGAATTTGTTCTTAGACTCCAGCATGGAAGGCAAGAGTGCAGGGACTTTGTTTTTTTCCGTGTTGTGTTTTTGGTTCTTAGGACATACCTGATATTAGTGTTGTATTTCTAGAGCCGAGGACAGGATCTGGCATTAATGCTCTTTCTAAGTATGTTGAACTCACAGAGATCCAGATCCATACGTTCATTGATCCAGATCAATACGTTGTATTAATGCTCTACCTATATTCCTTAGAATTGTTGGTCTCTCAGTGTGGGTACACCTGATGTGTTTGAAGAAGGTGTGCTTAAGGTGGTACTTTGTGACCACCCGGTTTCTGGAGGAAACCTTTTATTTAGTCATCTCTCTAAAGATCTGTTTTTGGCCCTTCCTATTATGAACCCTTCCACTGTGGTCCATGACTCACTTTCCCTCCTTCCAGATCCAGATGTGATAAAGGAGAATGAGGAGATCAAGGTAAAGGCAGCTCATCTCAGAAATGCTGCCAAGCTCTGTAGCACCCTGGGCAACCCGCTGGCTGATTTGTTTTGACTTGGACACTTCCCCTGGTATGGCCAGTGTTGTGGCATGTTGCTGTTCTCAGAAGTGAGAATTTGTTGTAGGTTTACGGCCCAGATTAATGGGGTCTTTTGTGAAGCCTCTGAAATGTTATCGCTTCATCTTTATCCCTGCCTGCTATTCTGCATGAAGAGTGTTTGGATTACTGGAGAGGAGATATCAATTTGCCTGTGCTACCCAATGTCAGTTTAAAGCTGATTAGCATTTTGCATCACCTTTGCAGCTCATCAGTCATGTGCTTCAGTTCTCAGTGCACAGGCTGTAAGTCAGTAAGGAGGCCCCTGCTGCAGCATTTTGTCCTGTGATTTTAAGAACACTCTGACTCTGGGCAGTGGATGAAAACACTTGATGGATTTTCTCTAGGAGATCCTGATGTTTGCTTTGGACAGGAGATATCCCACACTTAAACCACCAGGGTCACATCCATCCATAGGTGCGGTTCCTTTGGTTCTGTTTGTTTAAAATATTGCAAAAACCAGGCAATGTCATACAAAAATCATGATTGTCCTGACTGACAATAGAACTCAGTGGGTCGATGCTTGCCTAGCATGCACAAGGCCTTGGGTTTCTCACCTAGCACTTGGGAGGTGGAAGATCAAACATCTGACAACATTAGGTATGCTCCATACCTGAATCCAACTGCTTCTCAGACCAGAGAAACATGTTTTCTACTTGGCCCCAAATGCTGTTTCTCCTCAGCTTCTCCATGGGGCAAGTCAACATGAACAATACTTGAATTGTTGACATTACATAATTGTGTAAACAGGTTAGGTTTTTTTTTTTTCTTCCCCCATTTAACTCTGGAATGACAGCAGAAACTGTTTATTGAATGGTTATTAAAGTTCTAGGATTTCATCAAGTCCTTACCCATGTTTGTTGATGGAGTTCTGACAGTTACCATATTAATGGGGCTGGAAGGAAGGCTCAGAGGTTAAAGCATATGGTGCTCTTCCAGAGGACCAATACCCATGTAGGGCAGCTTACAGTCACCTGTAACTCCAGGTCGAGGGGATTGAGTGTCCTCTTTGGGTGTTGTCAGATAACTGAACTTACACACACACACACACACACACACACACACACACACACACACACACACACACACAATCTTTAAAGAAACCTTTAGAAAACATAATTATTCCAATAGTATAGATGAATTAATTGAAGCAAAGAGATGTGAAAAATATTGCTCAAGGCCACCTCTCTAGTAGAAGCCAGGCACTGTCACTGTGTGTACTCTGAAGCTATCTCCTGCTTAGACCAGCAATCTTGCCCAAGTTTGATTGACTGAACTCTGGCCCACTCTTCATACCCTGTTGTACCCGTTTCGTGAAACACCCAGAGACCACCAAGGAGCTGGTTTCCGATGCAAGCACATAGGGTCCTTTTATTCAGTTTCAACCTGGGCCGCCTCAGGGCAGATGGAAGGAAATGTGGCGATGGCCACGAGCCCAGGTGTAGAGTGTTTTTATAGGGAAAAACCACAAGCTGGGAATTGGCAACTTGGGATTGGGTAGAAGGGGCAAGGTGATTTTTTGAAACTATTCGTCTAGAGTTTGGGCACGAAACCACATTTGAAACCATCGGGTTAGACTTTTGTTGGGGAACCACAACCTGCTTAACAGGATTATCTGGACAGTTCAGCCGGATTATCTAGATATCTTCAAGGGCCATAAACCACAGACAGGATGTCTGCAGGAGTATCTGGATCTTGTTAAGCTTTCCTTTCCTGTATAAACAGTAGACAGGATATCTGCAGGAGGATACTGCTCAGTATCCATCCTGGAACTGAGTACAGCAGGTGGTCTGAGATGGTGGCCCTTTCCTTTACAGTCCCACTAGAAGTTGGACTTTTTTTTGAGAAGGTGATTGATAGTAACATGGCTCTTGGATCCTCATCCTGTCTCTGGGAGAGAAGGGCTGCTGTGCTCAGAGCCCCCATGGGACATTTGAAAGAGAGTCCCTCATGCAGGGCCCTTAGATCCTTTTCATACTCATGGCTTGATCTTGTCTTTGCATGCTTCCTTGCCATGAATGAAAGCCTTGTTACAATAAACTCAAAAGAGCCACTATTGATATTTAAAATTAAATTACAGCAGGTATTGTCAATAGCTACACTCCTTATTGACAGCACATTACTAATTACATCCAGAGAAAATCTTAACCAGATATATTCTGTCAAAGCAAAATTGGAACATAGGCTTTCTCCGAGCAATTTCCTTTTGGCTTGGGGAAAGTTGGGGGATTCCACAGATCCTTTATCCATCTAAAAGAACCAAGATTGAGGAAACTCAGCTAATTTCTTCTGTTGCGGTTCCAAGACAGAAGAGGAAGCTGTGTCCTTGAAAGGAGCAGACCCCTGGATTGAAGATGGAGCAAAGTTCCTTACAGAGACAGAGGGGTGCACACACGTGTGTTGTGTGCACATGTCAGGGGGCACTTGGTGGTATGTGTGGAAGTGAGGATGTTGTTGAATATCTACCTCTCTTGCTCCTCTGTCTCTTGAGACAGGATCGCGTTTTGAACCTGGAGTTAGGCTTTTCAGCTAGACTGGCTAGCCAATGGATGAACCCATGTACTCAGTCTGTCCCCGGAGTTACAGATGCACACTACCATGAAAAGATTTTTAGGTGATAACTGAAATTCAAGTCTTCATGCTTGAGCAGCAAACACTTTACCCACTGAACCATCTCCCTAGCCACAGGTTTTTTTTTTCTTTTTTCTTTGTATATCTCAGCCACATTCACAGAGTCTAGTTCTTTTCTTTCCATTCTTTTTCATGTCTTGTTCACTTCTTATATGTAAATTCAGTTGTTGAGTGTTCCTGTGCGTGCATGTTCCTAAGTGGGGAACACTTGGCTTGCATTTGGTGCTGATCCTATTGTTTTACGAGAATTTGATGGTTTATAACCCCAGGGGACTGGTAATCTGATAGATGTAGAAACCCAGGCACCTAGAAAGTAAAGCATTCCATCAAATTAGGGGTTAGCCAATGATTTCCACTTGAGAGTAGGAGCTGGCAGCCTGGTGGCCAGCAACTTTTCTCTAGGCTGATGTTGCTTGTGCTCTCAGGGTAAACATTGAAGCTGGTGATATGTGCATTTGGACAGAGATGGTTCCTCTGGAGGCCATGGAAGTTTAGTAGGGCTGGCAATTAAGTGTGCCAGAAGGAAAGGAATCCTTGCTTGTGATATACCTACTTACCGGTTTGTGGCAGGCATGATTGACGCCTGAATCAAAATGACTTCAAGCAGCTTCCTCCTGAGAGGCACCATTGTAATGGCTTTTCTCTCTTTGTTGCCTGGGGTCCCTTGTGAATAGGATTTCACTGTGATTCAGCTGCTGCTGTTCTTTTGGTAATCAGTGTAGAGGAGGGAGATGAGGGCTGCTATTAATGGCTTCTTCTTTTGCATTCTCCTAATCAGATATCCCACAGTTATTAATGTGCATTCAAGATGTTTTCTCGTGTCCCTGGGTAGTTCTCTTAGGTGTACTAGACTGTTAGCTTTCTAAGATGAAATGTTTTATTAGATTCCAGACTAGGTGGGATAGATGGAGGTTGTTAAAAAGCTCCAAGTGAAAGGAATATGGTATGAAACCAACCTTTGGGGTGTGGGAATAGCAGCCCACCATCTTGATCTCCCTCCCTTCCTGCCTTGAAAAACCCTATCTTGTTAATATCTTTCAGATACCAAAAGTAAAATAGCAGAGCTATTTACTAGGCAGCTAAATGCAAATTCTCTCTCCCATTAGCTTTAATTAGGATGAAATCATACATTTAAATAACCACTTCTGTTACTAATAACTGAACTTCTGATTCACTCTGAACCCCGGGAAATGCCTCTTATGATGTGAATGGCTCACCTCTGAGTCATTCACACCTGCATGTTGACACATTCAGATTCCTCATGTGGTGACACACATCTGGGATTGAAGGGCAGGACCGGCATGGTGAATCTTGGGAATAAAACTTTCTGTGCTCCCCTTGGGGGGCAGACGGAATAATCAAACTATGTACTAAGGAGTTTTGCAAGTTAAGAGAAAACAACTAAACCACATTCTACTCTTACCAGAAGCTAACTGTTTAAACACTGGCCTTTTGTTTTTATTGTTGCTACATCATCATCATCATCATCATCATCATCATCAACTTTTTTTTGGTTTTTCGAGACAGGGTTTCTCTGTGCAGTTTTGGTACCTATCCTGGATCTCACTCTGTACACCAGGCTGGCCTTGAACTCATAGAGATCCACCTGCTTCTGCCTCCTGAGTGCTGGGATTAAAGGCATGTGCCACCACCGCCCGCGTATTATTATTATTATTATTATTATTATTATTATTATTATTATTATTACTGTTTAGTCTTGATTCATCTCTTCCATGTAAACAAGTGCTGTTAATGTCTATTCTGGCCTAATAAAGTTGAAAATAAGCTTTTGAGTTGAGGTAGTTGAGACTTAGAGGCTCTGAAGATCTAATCTGTGCTCTTTCTTTATGTATCTTGAACATACATGGTTTGTTTTGAGGGCTATAGATGCTGTTAAGGTGGTGTGGAGAACAGTAGTATGTAGAAGGATGGTGCATATGCATATGCCTGTGTGTGTTGTTAGAAGAAAGGTTGAGACTGCTTGTTGGAGGATCCAAAACCAATAAGCAGCTTGATCTCAGTCCCTGGTGGCTTAACCAGCTAATGAAAGAGAGGACTGCTAAACTCCCAGTTGTCATCCTGCCTAAGAAGACTTCATAAACAGCCCAAGACTATAGTAGGTCGGTGAGGTGGAGGGAGAGTCAACAGAAGACATACAGCTCATAGTAGCGTGAAATATACCGGGAATGTGACTTTCTGTCTCTTTGATCCTGGGTGGGTACAGCCGACCCTGCTTACGGCCTTTAGAAATGGGAAATGTGCCAGATATTAGCCATAGGAGACCAGCTGCTGCTTCTGTGGACACGATTCTCTATAGCTTTTGATCGGAACACTGTTCCTAATGAAGTCTGACCAGCATCATTTAGACAGCAGTGAATGACAACTGATATGCTAGAATTCTTTTTGATTGGCACCATTTAGAACTGGTAACCAGAAGAGGCGGGTAGTGGGATTGGGGCGGGGAGAGATGCCAGCTCTGATTGACAAGAGCTTGTCTTTATTTAATTTTCTGAGACACCATGGTTGAAGCATCTGACGGTTAAAAAGAAAAGAAGACAAAATTGTAAAACATAATTAAAAATTCTTGAGGAAAAACACACTTAAATCAAAAAAATCTTTCAGTAAGATTGCAGTGTACAGCGTTCAGGTGTATCTGCAGAAAAGGCTTTCATACAGAATTAAAAAGTGATCATAGGCAGGGTAGTTGTAGCTTTAAAAGTTACGCTTACTCTCTGATGACTGTCAGCCTCCTGGGAGAGGTGGTTTTTTTTTTGCAGAGGACAATGAGGAGGACAGTGGATAGAGGCGGCATTTGCTTATCATATTGATTCCTGAGCATTTCAGTCTTAAGTTTATGTGCTTTGAAGGCTTGTTTCCTAAGGGAGTATATACAATACCCTGAGAGCTAACCATGTCCAGTGTGTCATGGTGCTTTGTGAGTGGGCTTGGAACCTAGGCACCACCGTTTTATCTCTAGTTAGTACTTATTACAGCCTCCCAAGCTCAACTTTGATTTAGTTTTAAAGATGTACTCCATTGTCTTTCAATAGTTTTTCTTGAAACCTTATATAATACTTTAAGCCTAAAATTAATCCCTACCTTAAAACTTATTTGAACAATACAAGTGACCACCCTAGAATGTATCACACTGTCATCTCTACCTCTACTAAACTCAACTCAATATTTATTTTTCCTTCTTAGTTTTTTAACTTTGTTTTTTTGAAATTATGTTATAATTATATCATTTCCCCCTTCCTTTTTTCCCCCTCCAAGCCTTCCCATACACCCTTCCTTACTCTCTTTTAAATTCATGGCTTCTTTTTCATTAATTGTTGTTACATACGCGCGCGTGTGTGTGTGTGTGTGTGTGTGTGTGTGTGTGTGTGTGTGTGTGTATTCCTCTGAGACAAGGTCTCAATTTGCAATCTCAGCTGGCCTGGAACTTGTTGTATAGACAGGATTATGTTTTTCTTTTTTTATTTATTATATATCTTATATTTATTTTTAATTTTGAGAGTGAGTGAGATGGGGGGAGGGATGGAGACTGTCTGTCTGTGGGTATGTGCAGGCGCTGGAGGAGGCCAAAAGAGGTGGCTGGATCCCTTGGATCCCTTGGAGCTGGAGGTACAGGTTGTTGTGAGCTAACTGAAGTGGCTGCTGGAAACTGAATCTGGGTCCTCTGCAAGAGCAGTATATGCTACTAACCTTTGAACCATCTGTCAGCTCTGTACTTTGTTTTTGAGAGAAGGTCTCACCATGTATCCCAAGTTGGCTTGATAATTGCTGTATAGCCCAGGCTGGCTACAGACTCAGGGCAGTCTTTGCCTTAACTTCCTGAATGCAGCTGATATTAGAGGCTGGCTCTAGAATATTTTGGGGTGGTGGTGGTGGTGGTGGTGGTGGTGGTGGTGGTGGTGGTGGTGGTGGTGGTGGTTTGAGGCAGGATTTCTCTGTGTAGCTTTTGCAGCCTTCCCTAGAACTCTCTCTCTGGACCAGGCTGGCCTCGAAATCACAGAGATTCACTTGCCTCTGCCTCCTGAGTGCTGGGATTAAAGACGTGCACCACCGCCGCCGCTGCTGCCACCACCACCGCCTGGCTAGGGTTCTTTTTCAGATAAGTTGTTGTTTAGTATTTTTACAAACAAGTGATAGTAAACAATATAAGCAGGCTCTCAGAAAATTTAAATCATCTTTGGGTCATTGTCCTATATTTTTTAAACAGTGCCTTTTGTAAAGTGCTGAACTTACTTGACTGTTTCTTGAGGCCAAATTCTTGGTTCCCTGAAGTCTGGTCTTTATACATCTTTTCTTAGTTCCTGTTACTTTAGAACACATAGTGGAACATTCTACTCTGCAAGTTAGTGGTTGAGAGAGCAAAGAACTCTGTGTACATATGTAGTGCATTGGCTGGACTATACGGCTGGTGATAACCATCCCAGATGGTATAAACCCCTGCCTAGAACGTGTCTCTTATATTCAGAAATCTCTTCGGGTATGTAGGGCCAGATAGCTGCCTTTAAACTCTAGTGCCGTTCACCCTGACTCACTGTCATATTTCAGATGGAGCAGGTCCAGGATATCCCATTGTCTGACTCAGGGGCAGTGATTCTCATGTTATCAGAACTTAGTCTATGAAATTTGAAGTGTACTTTGCCCCCTTGCCCTGTTGTTATGACTGCACCCGAGCATTTTAATCAACTTGCTTTCATTGGAGTGTACAATTTTTCTTCTCATTACATCCGCAAGCTCTCAAGTTTACAGACACGATCTCCTTGGCTAGACTAATATTACATGACCATTCTTGCATGCAAATTCAAAATTTAATATCTTGCTGCAGGTCTGTTGAGTTTTATGCAAATTCCAATATAGATTATATTTTGGAGCTGTAAATTAGAAATTACATTCCGGGGAAGAAGCAATATTTGTGTGGGTTTAGAAAAAGTAATCTTGCAGCCTGCTTGGTGCATGCCATTTCTTCAGAATAAATGGGATTTCGAGTACTCCGTATGGGTTTAGAAGATGTCTTGCCAGCAGTGTTACTGGTAATAAAGGGATAAAAGCAATGACCAGTCTATGCATTGACTTTTCAAAAAACATTATTGTTTTTAGTTATTGTACAGAATCATGAGTTTTAGTATCACATTTTCATTTCACGTCAATTTTAAATGACATTCACTATCTTTTCTGGGCCATTCAGGCTTATCAGTGACTCATTTGTTGAACACTGTTACAGGAAGGTGTTAGGTGCATGGCTCAGCTCTTAGCTTTGATAATGGGGCGGCAGGCAAAACCAGTCTCTGTCTTCCTGAAACTCCCCTTCTGCTTGCATGAATATTTACTTCCTCTGAATGAGACTGGAGGGATATCATCAGTTCAGGACTAGCCCAGGTTTCACACTAAGTTCCAGGCCAGCCTGGGCTCCATAGGAAGACACTTTGCCTAAAATAAATACGTAAATGGACAAATGCCAATGGATGGGGCTTCAGTATCCATTCCCTATTTACAGAGCATAGTTCTGTGACTCTCCTCTCATCCTTAAAGCCTTTAAAATTTTAACTTCATGAATAGAATGCACTCACTTGAAGTGTGTAAGTCTGTGGCTTTGAGGATATTGACGGAGTTGGGCAAACACCACTATGGTCAGTTTTAGGATGTTTTCATCATCTTATAAATGGTCAATTTTAGGATGTTTTCATCATCTTATAAAGGAATATGTCCTATTAGTTCTATGCATATTCCCGGCTTCTCACGTCTTGTAGGTCTTGCCTTCCTTAGGTTAGCTGTGGACTCGGCTGCTTTGACTGTAGCTGGACCATGCGGTTGCATGGACATAGCCATGTGGAGCTCCCCCTGCTCCATCCCATTGGTTTCTTGGGGTGCTTAGACCGCTGCTGCAGACCGCGCAGGAGCTCACCTGTTCACGCTTTTCGGCCTTTCATAGGGCAGCTTTATTCAAAACTGCTCCTGTACTGCCTACTTGTTTTATACAAAACAACAACAACAGCAACAACAAATCCCCACCAGCTCTCTCTAGCTTGTGGCTTCTCGGCTGCCATGTTGACAAATGTTGCTTCTAGTGAAATGCACAAAAATAAATAACAGCAAGGGAGAGGGGAGCGCAGAGCTAAGTGAATTCATTTTGCCTCTTGAGTGCCATTCTCATTTGTTTTAAAAAACCACCCTGGCATTGCGGGCAGGAAAGGAGGCGGCAGGAGAGCTCCAGGAGAAAAGGGGGGGCTGCGTTTGAGTCTGTGAATTGGGCTGCAGGGGCTGGTGGAACAGACAGCTTGAGAAATAGCTAGCATGTAGGTCCCAGGGATAGGTTCACAAGGAATCCTGGGAGTACCTCCTATGGTTTGGATAGATTGGGACAATCTTCCTGTAGTCCTCTGAGTTTCTTTGTTACATTTACACCCTACACCCCCCCCCCCCGCCACCCCACATGCGCCCCATTCTGATGTTGATAAATCTCAAATTTAAGCCCTGCTGACGTAGTTGGAAATGATGGAGGTTGAACAGTTTCTTGTGTATGTGTTAGGAAGTGGG
This sequence comes from Peromyscus maniculatus bairdii, assembly GCF_049852395.1. Classification (NCBI taxonomy): domain Eukaryota; kingdom Metazoa; phylum Chordata; class Mammalia; order Rodentia; family Cricetidae; genus Peromyscus; species Peromyscus maniculatus. Next base: position 24,057,674 of record NC_134874.1, on the reverse strand, counting down.
GCAGAGAAATGCTGTGAAGGGTTGGGGGCTTTGATCTTCATACCAAAGTTCTGACTCAAGTGACCAGGCTGATAGGATGCCAAAGAGCCAGGTTGTCCCGCTAGCGTTATTTCATTGGGCACTACACAGAAATAGTTGGTTTTTTTATTTCTAACTTTATAGAATAGGGGCAACCAAGTTTTGGAAAATTCTGTTATTTGCTTGCCAAAAAAACCACACAGAGATTGCACAGGCCCGTGTAATTCAGAAGAGGGTGTCTGGAGTCATGGACGATTATGAGCTGCTGCCTGATGTTCATGCTGGGAACTGAACCCAGGTCTTCTACTAATCCACTTCTCCAGCCCCTTCACTGTCCTTCAAGAAAATTGCCACACACCCTGTTTTATATGATTATGGAAGAGCAAGGGTGCATCCATGGGTGAATGAAAGAAGATGGGCAAAAAAAAAAATGATGAATTTTTAGTCTATGCTTCAAGCCTTGGCTGTAAGTGAAAGAGCTTGCAGGATTGTTTCTCAGCAAAAAAAAGCTTCTTCGGTGTATAGAAATAGATTCACAAAAGGTGGCTGTTCAGTGCATTGTACCTGTAAGTGCATTGCCAGTGGAGATCATAGGACATTCAGTGTAATATTTAAGATTGGAACAGTCTGAAACCCAAATTGTCTTAGTTCAAATCCTGTGTCTATCACAAGGAGTGGATATAGCCCTGGAGTTAGCCCACTCTTTCTAGGATCCTCTCCATCTGTGTCCTGGACATTTATGAAAATAGCGGTTTTTCTCCTTATGGAGCTAGAGGAATTAGATTTATTATTCAGTTCTCCTAAAAGCTCTTCTCACAGTCAGGTATCCCTTGAGTGGTGGATTCAGGTTAACTTTTGTACTCCGTGAATATTGTAAACTAAGGATGCCCAATTCCTTTGCATAAAGTAGCCTGGTGTGTTCATGTAACCTATGCACAGGTTTGGGTGCACTTTAAGTTATCTCTAGGTTACTTTTAGTACCCAATAGAACGTAGATGGCATGTGAGTAGCTGTTATGCTGTATGGTTTAGGGAATAATGGTAAGAAAATTGCCTGTATATGTTTAGTGGAGTCACAAGTTATTGTTTGTAGAGCTAGCTTCCTTCCTTCCTTCCTTCCTTCCTTCCTTCCTTCCTTCCTTCCTTCCTTCCTTCCTTCCTTCCTTCCTCCCTCCCTCCCTCCCTCCCTCCCTCCCTCCCTCCCTCCCTCCCTCCCTCCCTTCCTCCCTTTTTTAAAATCCCTGTTCAGTTAAGTCCTTGGATATAGAGCCTGAGGGTATAGAGAACGAACTACATTGAATGATGTTATATTTTGCAACCATTATGGTCATCCTATTTGCTGTTTTCCTTATTCTAACCTGATCCTTTCTTGTGCTGTAAATTATACCTCCATAGAGCTCAAGGACTGCCCCATGTGCTGCTTGGGAGCCCTTCCTTTGAGTTCAGCTGATCTGATGCTCTTTTCTTGAAGTGTTATTTTTGTGTTAAGAGTAGTTGATGTGTACCGTTAGGAGACTGAGCATGTTAGAATGGGCCCTGGCTGTCTATAGAGGTGTGCATTCTCCCACTGGGAGGAGGTAGCACTTGTCAGAACACAGTTTTGGCTTGCCCAGGTTCCTGTTGTACAGATGGGGACTAGTGTCTCTCTGGGCACCTTGTCATGAATACAAGCCAGGGCTGTCACTTGCTGAGCCAGGAGTAATACCAGTATTAGTCTTTTTCTTCTTTATACTAAGCACTAATCAATCTGCAGTTAGCTCTGTATCTAATTTCTGAATCAGATGCCATGAATTACTGCCCCTGAATGTGTTTGCCAATAAAAGGATATGTTAAGGCTTTTAATCAATGCTCCTGGCGCTCAGTATTTAAGGTCAGAGTCTGGTGTGAGACTTATTTTGATCGGGATAATTGTTGGGTTAAAAATGAATGGTTTTGAAATCATGACACTGTGGTTGACTCTTGAGTGGATTAATCTTTTAGAAAATGGAAAACTGTCAATTTTATAAGTTCTCTTGCTCTCCAGTTGTCCTTTAGATCACTTATGGAAAAACATGACTTCTAGGTGGAAGGTGTTCTTTCTCAGAGGGAAGGGAGATGGATAAGAGACTGATACACATTTTTGAAGGAGTTAGAGGAGCTAAAGGAAGGGGACTTGGAGATGAAGAGTGTCTTAGATTGGCTGTAAGCATGGATCTGTAGTCTCTGTTGTTTATGCTTTAGGTGATAAATGACCTTGTAATGTTGTGTCTTCAGCATCCCTTTCTCAAAGGCAGCTCTGTTTCCTGACTGAGATCTGTGTATTTCTTGGAATAAACAGAGTGTAGAAACATGCGGGGTTTGGATACAGTCTCTACTGAATGGCTGGGGCCAAGTTACTCTGCCTCTTGGACTCTCTAGGCTTTTATAATTATAAATTGGGAGGGCAATAGCTTCCTCACAGTTGGGAAACTTAAGTTGGATGACTTCCATAGCCATGTGAAATGCCTGGCACACAGGAGGTGCTGAAAGGAGATCTCCTTCCCCTTCCTTGCGGAGTTCACCTGGCTTCCCATTGTACGCATGTCTGGATGCAACTGGATACGTGTAACGTGGAAATTTTCCCACCTGTGGCAGTGAGTTTAGGATTGTTGTCAGCCAGGCTTCTTGTGCTCAGTGGAGAGGAAGAGAAGAGGGAAACCAGAAGCTGTCTAGTTCTGGCAGTGTTCAGTGATAATTCTTTTCTCCATTGACAGTTTGGGACTCCGGAGAATTGATCCATGGAGAACCAGGTCCTGCTCTTTTGGCTCCTAGAATGTTAGGAGTCCTCCCAGTGTTTCCTTGTTCATGGAATGGGCATGTTGATAGCTTGGGCCTCTGTGGGGATTCATCGTAGGTGTCACTGATGAAACGCTCTTCCAAGTATCAGGGTGCTCCAGACCTGTGTGGTGTCTTCGTTATCACGAGTGAATGTGTATTCATGTCTGTGTGTATCCAGTCAGTTCTCTTGTCTTGCCAGATGGTACTTAGGAAAAATACCCATTTGTTCCAGAAAGACTTGTCTTCATTCTGCAGCTGGAGGAGTTCATCGCGGGTACCTGGAAGAGCTGGTTCTTCCCCTGTACTGAGGCTCTCAGACCTGCAGGCCAGTGAACTGGTGGTAAAGGCTGTTGTATTTGGGGCTTTTTCAGATCACGGGTTGATTTTTCTGTGGCAGCCTGATAGTGACCTGTTTACTTTTGCCCCAGTTGGGATGGTATTAGTGACCTTTGGGAAGACCGTTCTGGACCTGCCTACTGTGCAGATCTATGTAGAGTCCCTTTTCTCTCCTTTCCTCTTCTCTTGACATCATGGGAAATTATGCTGGCTGAGGGGGAAGCTACTAAAGGTCAGGCAGGCTTGCTCTTCCTGCCTTTCCCTATCCTGGCCTCAGTGCTGTGTGGGGAATGCTTGTAGCAAAGGGGTGGAGATGACATGCCCCTGGACAGTTGGGGGAGGTAAAATGTGAAGTCTGCCAGAGCTGTTGTCTCGGAGGCTTTTGATTTCAGCTGAGTAGAAAGTAGGGATTTAGTGAAGGATGTGAGGTAGCAGGAATAGCTCAAGACAAGGCAGAGGATGGAAGTGGAGCTGGGAGGAGGAGCCTTGGATAGGAATATCAGGAGGTGCTGGCAAGGTTTCAGGTGGGAGGTTGTGTGGGCTTTTCTAGGTCATTGCAGTTGCAGGCGTCAGGGAGAAGCTGGAGAAGCCTTTGCATGTCTGTGTCAGGTCCCCTTGCAAATGCCTGCTTCATGCCAGGAACTTCTGACTTTTCCTGCATGTATTTACTTGTCTGACCCTCTTGTCATGACCCCTACGATGGGGGAAAGGCAGCATGCTTCACCATTTTGCAGATAAAGAAACAGAGGTTCAGGAGATGAAGTATCTTTATCTGAGGTCCTTGGACAGCTGTTAGCTGTAGGGTCCGAATTCAAATGTGATTATTCAGCCCCAGCGCTTTCTTGTCCAGTGAAAACACCGAGGCCGTCAGAACACAGCCCTGTGCAGTGATTTTTGCATTAACTTTGCAAGGGCTGGTCTATTAATAGTGTTCTTTTTCAATATTCCCCCCAGAGGAGGGAAGACAATTAGTTGTTCGGCCGAGGGATTAAAGACCAAGGGGAGGTTAAATGAAGTGACAAGGTCACCCATCAAGTGGTTTGGGGGGGACATCAGGCTGAGGTGAGGCTTGGAGCCAATAGCCATGCTGCGTACGGGATTTGCTAGCCTTATTTTATGAAGCCCCTCTTCCTGGTTTGTAAATTAGGAAAACTGTCAAGGAAGTGGGTATTCAAGGTAAGTGCCTGAGGCCAAGATGGCATGAAGCATGGTGGCATCCTGGGGTTACTTATCAGAGTCTCTGTTACACAGCCTGGTGAAAAGAAGTCACCTCCACCCAAAACTCAACACTTTTACTAAGCATGGAACTTGCCTTCTGAGAAAGATCTTACCAGATGTTTTCCTTTACTATTTAGTTGCTGAAGTTAAGATGTAAAGATCTTTCATGCGGCTTCTTTTTTTTTTGAGTCTGATGTTACTTGTCCTGGGATGACCTGGGATGTTACCAAGAGTAACATACTGATGATGACGAGGAGGACAGCTGTGGGAAACCCTCGCTAATTACATTGGGCTCCTACTCCCTGTCTGTCAGATGCTCCTGGTTATTATTATTTTCACTTCTGGTAGATGAACACACTGTAGAATAGGACCCGAGAATTTTGCTAAAACTTTGTTGTCCTAGGATGTGTCCTTTGGCGATGGAGCATTAAGAATGAGATCACAGGGGGCTTGGAGAGACAGCTCGGTGGTTAAGAACACTGGCTGCTCTTCCAGAGGATCCCAGTTTGATTCCTAGCCACCTACATGCTGGCTAACAACTGTTTGTAATTCCAGTTCTAGGGGATCTGACACCCTTTTCAGGCCTTCACGGGCACTGCACACATATGGTGCACAGACATCTATGCAAGCAAAACATTCATTTCTGTAAAACAAAAATTAATAAGCCCTAGGAAAAGAAGAATGAGACCACTGAGGATACTGTGGCAGGGGAGTCAGAGGAACCACATTTGGGAGGGGATAGTGATGGTCAAGGTGAATCACTACAAATGTCTAGATTTCATCTTAAAAGATATAAATGGCTATTCTTAGATGTCATCGTAATTTTTTGGTGTTATTCCTGCCCTGCAAACAAACATCATGCTTTTGCCAATCCCCAGCTGGCTTGTGCATTTCCCCCAGCCGTCCCAGAGTAGAGAGCTAAGTAAAGCTGGCATTGTGAGTGCGTGACTGGTAGGTATGGATGGCTAAGTGGGCGCCCACACAATTGACACCCTGTGTGACAGGCTGGGGTGCGATCTGGCTTCTGCACTCGTGACTGCTAAGTACCCAGAGGAAAGAAGTGACAGTCATTTACAGTGTCGCTGTTTAATGTTTTGCAGATGTGCTTATAGTTTTTAACAAAGGCAGAGGAAAAAAATTATAGGGTGGTAAAGAAATGCCTACAGACAGCCTGCTAAAGCCTCAGAAGGAGGAAACCAGTATTTGTGTGTTTTAGGAATGCTAAGCCCTTGCTTATGTATCAGCAAGCAAAATATTGGCATTCACTTCTGACTTGAGGAAGGCATCTCTGAAGTCAATAGAAGGAAATGCCTAAGCACAGGCCTCACTCAGAAAGGAGAGTTGTGAAAACACTGAGGATTAACTCATCAAAGCCTTTTGTGCATTTGAAACCACTAATGAAATCTGTGTCCTCTTCCAGGTCAGGAAACGCCAGAGTATTCTTTTTTCATCTCTTATATGGTTTTTTTTCCCCCCATCCTTTTTGATTTCTTTGCTTTGGATAATACCAATAAAAGTTGATATCCTGGCTGAGAATATAGCTCAGTTGGTAGAGTGCTTTCCTGGCATGCATGCATGAAGCCCTTGTTCGGTCCCTTGCATAACATAAAGTAGGTGTGGGAGGATGTACTTGGGAGGCAGAGGCAGGAAGATCAGAAGTTCAAGGCTAGCCCTGAGTCTTGGATACTTGAGATTTGATGTTTGAGACCCTGTCTTAAAAACCTAACAACCCAAACCAAACGAACATCAATATGATATCCTATAGGGCTGGCTTTATAGTCACGGATAGTTTCTATTAGGAAACAGCATGTTCCCCATGTTATTAATGGTGAGCATGGGCCAGTCAGTGGTCCCCATACATTCTATACTTAACTGGGTCTTTTTACCTGCACATTAATGTTGGTGTCTTTAATATCCTACTGTATTGGGTATATAAACTGTCTGTCCTGTTAAGTAAGTGAACAGACATACGTTGTCCCTTTATATCAATAAAACATTGGTGTAAGACCTTCCTCTGGATGAGAAAATCCATTATGATGTACGACCTCCTCATATCACCCTGTTTACTTTGAATAAGTTCTACATGACTTAGAATACTAACACATCTAAGTACTGTTGTAAATGCTTTTTATGGTAAGGAAAAGTGACACAGAAACCTTCTCATTCTTTTTTGAGATGCGGGCTCATGTAGTGCAGGCTCTTTGTTTTTTTAATTTATTTATTATGTATACAGTGTTCTGTATGCATGCATGCCTGCAGGCCAGAAAAGGGCGCAAGATCTCATTACAGATGGTCGTGAGCCACCATGTGGTTGCTGGGAATTGAACTCAAGACCTTTGGAAAAGCAGCCAGTGCTCTTAACCTCTGAGCCATCTCTACAGCCCTAGCCCAGGCTCTTTAGCCAAGGTTTGTCTTGAGTTTCACTTCTCCTACCTCTACCTCTAAGAGTATTGGTTTACAGGCCTGTGCCCCCACACCCAGTTAATGCAGTGCTGGGGATCAAACTCACAGCCCCATGCATGCTAGGCAAGCAGCCCACCAATGGGGCTTGAGACCTAGTTCTTTTGGTTGGCTGTTTTTGTTATTCATTTGGATGTGTAGATGCAGAATCTGTGTGTGTTGAGGAATGATCGTTGTAAGGGCGAGGTTTGCTCCAAATCTGAGAAGTTGGCTGTCTCCATTGTAAGGAAAAAAAAATGGCCTGAATTGACCATGACAGTGCACTTGGTGCCAAGACTCTGAGAAAAGACTCTCCGTGAATCCCCACTTTGTCCTTGGCTTTCTCAGGCTTTCTGTGCTCTTCTTACTCATTCAGCAGGTGCCCTTTCACACTCTACTGAAAGCACAACATGATGCTAAGTCCTGGGGCTCTAAGTCTAAAACACACCATGTCCTCACTCCTAGGAGGCTGTTTTTTTAGTAAACCAAGGAATGCAGTCCACCAGGAGTGAGGGGGCCTTGTTGCAACAGGTTGCAGAAAGCTGTGGTTGGTGAATGGATATAGGAGGTAGAGATAGTGAATGCTTCTTTGGAAACTTGCTGGTTGGAAAGCTAGCCTGTGATCTCACCTCCTTTGCTGTTTATCTCGCCATCCAAATCTCTGTCTGGTACTTTACCTGTTGGTAAGAGTCCGGGCAAGGTATGGCCCGTTATCCTTAAGTCTCCTTTCTTGAAATGAGATGAGATCTTTTGGTTTATTTGGAGGAAGGAATGGGAAATACATACTGGGTTTCTGTTAATTATCTCTCTTGCTCTGACATGGATGCGGTTTCCTAGGCTTTATATTTTTGCATTGTGTCATTTAAAATTGCCTTTACACGTTATTGTTTATTTTGTGTTGAGGTGTGAGTAAATGTGTCATGGCAAGAGTATGGATGTCAGGGGACAATTTAGGGGAGTCGGTTCTCTCTTTCTACCACATGGTATTGAATTTAGGTCATCAGGCTGGCCAGGTCTTGCTGGCCATCTATTACATTTTATTTGATATTCTGGTTTTCAGAAATTGTTGGGTATTTCCTTCCTCCTGCCATCATACTGTTTGCCTGTAGTTTATCACAAAGTAGTTTAATGAATGTTCTTTACCTCACTTTTCTTCAGCATAGTTTTTAGCAATTATTGTCTGTCTGTCTGTCTGTCTGTCTGTCTGTCTGTCTGTCTGTCTGTCTCTCTCTCTCTCACACACACACACACATACACACACACACACACACACACACACACACACACACACACACACACACACACACACAGGTGGGGGGTGGGCGACAGAGAGAATATGCGAATTTTGCATGTCTGTCTGTCTATTACAATTTGTTTGCTGCCTCAGATCTGGTGGAATGGCCAGCATTCCTTCCAGGGAAATGGTACCCTGAAGGCCATGAACAAAGGAATTTCTTAAGACTTTTGTAAAAGCTCATAGACACAGTTAGGATGGGATGAAAGACCCATGATGTTACGACCTTCCTAGGGCCCTTTAAAACCCACCTTTTGTTTTTCTCAATTGTGGAGGTTCTTTTTCTTGTTTACTCTTCTGAGCTGTGTACGGAGGGAGGTCAGATGGTTGGGTTTTTTTAGTAAGGGGTCAGCAGAAGGAGCCCTAGCAGTGTGTCATCCCAAAGTAGACTGAGCATGTGCAGGTCAGGCCAACTTAGACCCGCAGCCTGTCAATGTTGGTTCCTGGATTTACAGCTTGGCGCCATCCTGTCGCTTCCGTTAACAATGACGAAAGATACAGGTATAGATGAAGCTGGTGTTAGTTAGGATAGCAAAGACCCTTAGAGAATGCCAATAAGCACCTTGCCAGCAATAGCTCAATGACTCCACAGGGAAGACCTACAAGGGGTAGGTCCTGCCTTCTCCATTCAGTACATGGAACAATTGAATTCCAGAATGAGAGATGATTTCCCCAAGGCAGAATATCTGTCTGCTTTGTGAACTCATATACTTAATTGTTACACTACTTCCTTAGACAGTTGAGAAACATGCCTTAGTAATTTGTGATCAGGGCCTTAAATCCTGATGCTATTCCTGACCAAGGCACATTGTACTATAGGGAGTCAGTGTCTGTGAGTAGATGCTCTTTTAAGTGAGATTTTTTTTCTTCTCCTGGTGAACCTGTTACTTCATGGTGGAACTTTAAAAGACTGTTTTATTCACCTTCCTCCACATAAAAGATCTCATTTCCAAGTTGAGCAAAGCTTTGAGAAGTTTAATCTGACAAAGATATTGCACAATGTCTATGATTTGTGAGGTTCTTTTAAAATTGGATGTCTCTGTGTGTCAGTGTCTGTGTGCAGCTGTCCCTGGAAGCCAGAAGAGGGTGTTGCACCCCCAGGAGCTCCCTGATATGCGTGCTGGAACCCAAACTCATTTTCTCTGGAAGAGCAGCATGAACTTTGAATTGCTGAGCTGTACTCTCCAGGCTCTGTGGTTCATGTTGCCTTTTTGTTATTGAAGTGAGCACATTACAAACAGAGGCTGTTTGGTCCTGCAGACCCAAAGCTGCAGGATCTCCGCAACACAGGACAGCAGCAGGATATCTAAGAGGAGTTCCAGTGAGGATCCGGTATTGATAGTGTAGCAGAAGCCAGAGACCTAGAACAAGACCAATGACTCACTGCAGTGAACATTTGCAAGTAAAGATGTATAGACTGAAGGGCAGACTGTGTGACTCACTGGGACACAGTACAACTTTCATGATGAGTTTTTTCTTTTATTTTGGGAATGGGGCGTTGTAAGGCAAGAGAGATACAAAGGGATGGGGAGGTGAGTGCGATTGGGGTGCGTGATATGAAATCCACAAAGAATTAGTAAAAGGTTAAAACAGAGCAAAAAAATAGAGATCTTTAAAGTCTGTTTATACATTTTTTGTGTGTTTTTATTTCTTGCCTAGTAAATTTAATGAAAAGAAAGTGTTTGTTTTAATAGTAAACAAAATCAAAATCACCTTTTCTTTCATGAAGTTGCTAATTAGCTTTTATCAGTAAAAACCTGACCAAAATACACAAATTATATTTTGTATAAAAATCTACTTACATTGACTTAAGACTTAAACAGTCTTATTAGGGCTTGATTTTTATTTATTTTATTTTTATTTTTTTATAAATACAGGACTTACTTTATCACAAGAGCAGGGGGCTGTAATTGCACACTCTAGAGAGCAGCTCTCTTAGTACACTTCAGTTATTTCTTTCCAGATTATTGCTTGCTTTCTTGAGGGAATCACGGAAGATAGAGACTTAACTCCTACATGCAAAGAATTCCTACTTATTCAAAAATAATGGCAAGGCGTCTTCTAATTATCTTTTATGTCAGCCAGAAGTGGACTCGGAGATGCAGAAACCTCAATTTGCATACATTTCCCAGATATGCTGGTCCATGAACTCTATGTAAGATAAATTTTCCTAGGGGATGCTGATTCCTCATTCACACTTGGTCAGCCGTTGATAGGATGAATGCTGAGTTGCTTTTTCGATTCCTCTCTTCTGGCTTGGGTCTGTTTGACATACTTGAGTTCATGGGCCAAAATAATCTCTAACTTGAAAGGGTAATAAATGCAGGCTTCAGCTGCCTGGAAATGCCCCTGAACTGTTCTGAAAGGAACTGGGCACCAGTTCTGAGCTTTAGCCTAGATTCTCTGGCGGGGAGAGTTGCATCGGATCCAGTGTGCCATCACCTGGCAGTGTGTAGCTATTTAAAGGCTGCACCTTCCATCTATCTCACCAACCTCATTGAACGGCCTGTTTGGCTGGCTGCTGTGGCTGTGACCGGAATCGAAACACACGGCTTAACTATTAAGGCAGTGGCTGGCTGTGGGGGCCACCGATGGCTGTTGTTCTTCATTGTCTATTGATCCAGTCTGTTAGAATGACAGCATTAAATAGTTCAGTCCTATCAGGCATTTGGGGGATTGTCTTTCTATGAATTGTATTTTCCTGGTGTGTGCTGATACACAGACAGGGGCGGAGGGGGAAGTGTTGATTGTTTACAGAATAGAGAGGGTAACAGATTTGAAATCAAAGAGCATGATGTGTTTCTCCGAGTACAGAGGGAATTCTTCAAGCCCTTAATGAACTTTGTAGATCCTATAGTAAGGAGGTTAGCTGGGGGAGCTGGTAACTAGAATCAGAGGCAGCAGCTAAGGGTTGAAGTTCTCCCTGCAAAGACAAGTATTTCCAACTACCTCTGTGTTTATCCTGCTTCCTCCCACTTGGTCTTCATAAATGCGGCAGTAGAGACATCTGTGGCTGCCGTTTAGGCCTTTGATACATAATGGATGGAGTTGTTTTTACTCATTCACCTTATTTGTGGCATATTTTCCATGTGCCAGAGTTTGTTGTTGGTTCTGAGGTTACAGTGGTGTACGAGCAGCTTCTCAGCTTTACAGAATGTGCACTCGAGGGCAGTGCTGTATTTCATTATCTTTTATTTGAAGGAACCTACGTTACTCGGCTGCAGCTGAGGGGGGTGTAGCTTGGGCCGAGAGAACAGACAAGGACTCAAGTCCTGTTCAAGTGTTGTCGTCTACCGCCTTTCTCCGTGCCTCAGTTGTTCTCTCTGTAATATTAGGGCAGTGTGCTCCATAGAGTCCTTTCTAGTTCTGTCATTTACGGTCTTGCTATTTCCAAACATTTTAGTGTCATTGTCTTTAACATGTGCTCTGCCTCTGGCTTAAATCAGTCACCATGAGCCATGTTTAATTTTTTTTTAAATAAAAATTTAAAATGTTTGTTCAACATACTATTTGCATATATTATCAGGATATAGTGAAATATTGCAACATGTATGCCCTGCAGGCATCAAAACATAATCATAGCATAACCATCACCTCAAAAATTTTTTTATATGTGCTGGAAGCATTCACAATCCCCTCTTCAAGCTACAAATTATTGTTATCTGGAGTTAAAGCCTACTGGGTTGTTGAACACTGAGTCTTAATTCTCTTATGCTTTGTACTTATTACCTTCCTCTTTCTCTCCCTACCCATTCCCCTCTTCAGCCTCTGGCACTAACTACTGTTCTGCTCTCTACCTTGATGATACTGCCTTTCTAAGTTTATTTATTGATTTATTTTTCTTTTCTTTTTATTTTATTTATTTATTTTTTTTTGAGACAGGGTTTCTCTGTGTAGCTTTGGAGCCTGTCCTGGAACTCAGTCTGTAGCCCAGGCTGGCCTCGAACTCACAGAGATCCGCCTGGCTCTACCTCATGAATGCTGGGGTTAAAGGCGTGCGCCACCACTGCCGGGCTCCTAAGTTTATTCTTGTGAGTGAGAAGAAGTAATGTTTATCTCTCTATGTCTTGTTTATTTTACATCTCACAATACTTTCTAGAGTAAATGACAAGGATTCATACTGTTTACTGACCAAATCAAACTCCATTATATATTCATACCAGCATTCTCCCCCCCCCCCCCCAATCTATCTGTCAGTGGACACTTAAGTTGATTCCTTGACTTGGCGATTGTGAATAGTGTCTTAATACATAGTGTTTGCTTGTCAATTTTAATATTGTATAGAGGAAGAAAAATAATTGTGGAAAACTGATATCTCTATATATAGTGATATAGTTTAAAAATTAGTAAATTTGTAGGTCTTACAGGGTATATTCTTTTTTGTTGTTTATTTATTTGTTTACATCCCAGTCAAAATTTGCCCTCCCTACCCTCTTCCCAGTTCTTCCTCCACTGTTTCAGATACAGATTGGCTACCCATGGATATCAGCCAGCCATGCCATATCAAGTTGTCATGGTGATAGGCACTGCCTCTTGTATTAAGGTTGGATGAGGCAATCTTTTAGGAGGATTGGGTCCCAAAAGCAGGCAACAGAGTCAGAGGCAGCCCCAGCTGTCTGGAGGACATTGTTAGGAGTCTCACAAGAGGACCATGTCACACATCTGTAACATGTATCTAGAGGTCCTCTGTCAATCATATGCAGACTCCCTGGTTCAGTCTCTGTGAACCCAGGTTAGTTGATTCTGGTTTTTTTTTTTTTTTTTTTTTTTTTTTTTTTTGTGGTGCACTTGCCACCACTAGGTCCTACAATTCTGCCTCCCCCTCTTCTACAGGATCCCTGAGATCCACCTAATGTTTGGCTGTGGGTCAGTGCACCTGTTTCCATCAGTTGCTGGATGAAGCCTCTCTGATGACAGTTGGGCTTGGCATTAATCTATGAGTATAGCAGAATATCACTGACTTTTTTTTTTTTTTTTTTTTTGCCATTCCTGATTGGTTCTATCGAGGACTTTGGGGGGTATTCCTCTTCTGAGTCCTGGCCCTCAGGGGCCAGCTCCTTCTCAGGATATGAATCTCTAGCTGTGCTCGTCATTAGTCGGTCACTCCCACATTTCTGAGCCATCTTTAACCCAGCATATCTTGTAGGCAGGATAAACTGTAGGTGGAAGGGATTGTGGCTGGGTTGGTGTCCCAGTCCCTCTTCTGGAAGTCTTTCTGGGTTGCAGGAGATGGCCGGTTAGTTCAGGCTCTGTATTCTCTATTGCTAGGAGTCTTAGCTAGGTCACCCTCACAGATTCCTCAGTGGAGTTTCCATTGCTCTAGGTGTCTGTCTCATTCTCGAGATGCCCCCAGATTCCCATTGTTTTTCCAGGTACTCTAGCCCTCCATTTTCCCGTACCTGATCCCTTCTGTTCCCATCCCCATTCCCCCTTCTAGGCCCCTCCCCACTTCCACCAGCAATGTCCATTCTATTTCCACCGTTGAGCCTTCGCAAGGCATGTCCTTAAACAGTTTTAATATCGTAAGATAGCATTTATTTGGTGAGGTGTGGTGACACAGAGGCCTCTGGTGATAAAGTTTCTGTTGAAGTTGCAGTGATGGGAGCTTGGCTTTTTAGTATGTTTAAGAAAACCATGTGATATGTGTTTTTTTTTAAAGCTGTGAAATTTGAACACTCAGATTTTAAGAGGAAAGGCTGGGTATGTTGGTGTGCATCTATAGTCTTAGCCACTTCCCCTCACTGCTGAGTGTATGGGTACATGCTGAGTCCAGCTTTGTGTGTGTGTGTGTGTGTGTGTGTGTGTGTGTGTGTGTGTGTGTGTGTGTGAGTGAGAGAGAGAGAGAGAGAGAGAGAGAGAGAGAGAGAGAGAGAGAGAGAGAGAGAGAGAGAGAGAGAGAGAGAGGAGGGATTTCTGAGGATCCACATTCTGGTCCTCATGCTTGTGTGGCAGTTGCTTTAATTAGTGATTTCATCTCTCCAGCCTGGAATGTTTATTTTTGAAACACATGTCTACAAAAAGTCTTTGAAGCTCCTTTGTGTCCTGTGATTTGGTTAGTTGTAGGCGGGAGAGGTCCTGTCTGTTCTTACCTGCCCTTTAGGAGCACTCATGATTGTGTAAGAATCTTTATGTGTGAAACTATAATATAGAACCATTCTATCATGTGCCTTGCCCGTGAAGTTCAGGGTTGGTACAGCCATCTTTGGTAAAAGTGTGGGAAAAACATGGAACTCAGAGCTTCACACCTCTCAGTGAGTGACTCCAGAAGGCAACACTTTACACTTGTATTTCACATTTGAAATAAGGATCATCAGAACTGTTTAGAACAACGCTTCATGAAGAGGCTGCAATGGCTTCAGTGAGGTTGAGTACCACACTCAATGCCATTTCCACTGTGTTGCAAAACAGGGAGGGAAATGCCTGGGGACCTGGGAGACAGTGCCACCCAGTGATGATGCATCCAGGATGCTTGGGCAGAGCCTGTCATATCTAAGTCTCCTTTCCCTGTAAAACACAGCAGGGTGTGGAGGCCAGGGGCAGGATGAGGGTCCCACCATGTCTGTTTCTAAGTGAATTCGAAAGAAGATGTACACCAGACATCTCCCTTAGGAGGAAGGCTATCTCCCACTCTTCCAGGTCGGCTTGAAATGCTCCAGCTGTTATTTCTTCTCGGATCACTCCTAACTATCCACCTATCTCTCTGCATTGTGTTTTAGACAAAATGGAGTGAGAGAGTCCAGGGTTTTTCACAACCTACCACTTAGAGGCTTTTGAGCTCCGTGCTGTCACCTCTCTATATCTTTCTTCTGTCACCTGTAAAATGGAGTTGATAAATAACCTACCTGATGCATCTTAGTGATAGGAGTTCATTTATGACAGTGTCTCCCATGAGCACTTACGTCATATTCCCCCTTCCTCCCAGTTTAACTTCCCTCTTGTTGGATTTAGCTAACTGCCTTGAATTTGATTTTTTGCTTTGTTTTTACATACTAGTTTTTTAATTATGTGTGTGTGTCTGTGTGAGTGCCCTAGGAGGCCAGAAGAGGGTATCAGATAGTTCCCTTGTCTTTTTTTCCCCCTCTCCATTCTGTCATTTATAGTAATACTATTAAGCGCCCTATTAATGTACATGTGTATTGTGTCAACTTGCATCTGTTTGCCCCAGATAGGAGAGTCCTGATCAAAGAAATGATTCACTGAAGTTCACCTTGATGAAATCATAAGTTTAGTTAGCACTATTTACCATAGTGTAGGTGAGGGGTATTTACAGAATCATGGACAACTTAGAAGTGACTATACCAACTCCCAGCAAACTTCACCTAAAGGTTCACCCCCTCCCAACCTTCATGTAATGTTCATGGGCCTAATCCTGTGTAGATTGTCAGTGTATAATCACAGCTGCTGGGAGATGTGAGGCTAAAGATCATGCCACACACATATCCACCCCCCCCCCACAAACACATGCACAGACATAGCTAGATAAAAAAAAATCTTTTCTATTAAATTAAAAAAATTAAATTATATATATATATATATATATATATATATATATATATATCTGTATGTATGTATTTTTTTTTGAGACAAGGTTTCTCTGTGCAGTTTTGGTGCCTGTCCTGGATCTTGCTTTGTAGACCAGGTTGGCCTTGAACTCACAGAGATCTGCTTGGCTCTGCTTCCCGAGTCCTGGGATTAAAGGCTTGTGCCACCACCGCTCAGCTACAGTAATAGACATATATATATATATATATATTAATTTATTTTACAACACCATTCAGTTCAACATAATAGCCACAGATTCCCCTGTTCTCCCCCTCTCGCCCCCCTCCTCCTCCCTAGACATATATTTTTATATATTGGATATATATATATATATGTGTGTGTGTGTGTGTAATGTATATACATACATTAGAATCTCTAGCATCTAAAAGTGTAGTTCGTAAACT
Organism: Peromyscus maniculatus bairdii; assembly: GCF_049852395.1. NCBI lineage: Eukaryota > Metazoa > Chordata > Mammalia > Rodentia > Cricetidae > Peromyscus > Peromyscus maniculatus. The sequence goes on along the minus strand of NC_134874.1, from coordinate 24,041,628 downwards.
AAATTCCACATTGTTGTGTAGCCAATCTTAACAAATATATAAGAACTCATCTTACAAAAGAGAAAACCCTGGTCATTAAGGAGTAACTCTCTATTCTCCCTTTACACAGTTATTGGCATGGGTCTTCCCTTGTTTCTGGCTCTGAATTACATTATTCTGAATTGCTAACATAGGAAGAATCAAACACTATTTGTCTTTCAGTGACTTAACATAATGTCCTAATGATTTCTGTACAGTTTTAGGCTAGTCAGGACTACATAGTGAGACCCTGTCTCAAAAGAAAAAAAAATAGCCATTAACCTTGTGCTTAAGTACTTTGCTTAGTGCTTTAGTTGAGTCATTTAATTTTTCAGAAGCTCAGCAGAATAAATTGTACTTTTATAGTTAACAAAACAGACACTGAGAAGTTAGGTAACCTGCTAAGTTGAAACTGAGGTGGAATCGACTTTTGAAGAGTTACCTTTTTTCATGAAGATTGTAAATGGGTCTCAGAGGAGGACATAGGAAGATGAGGTGGGTCAAGAAGTCAAGTTCCTGCAAGGAAGGACTTGGCTGTAAGCAGCTTGCAAGGAGGATGGGGAATGTGGACTGATGAGGGTCACCATAACCAATGTTCTAGTAGACTGCCCTGTCTTCATAGATGGGGCCTTAGGTGTCTAAACCATGAGGTATCAGGAGGTAGAGTGAAGACACACGCTCAACTCTGCTCCTTCCCCATCCCCTTCAATGAAGAACATGAAGGAAAAAGTTAACACGTACCCCAGGACTCCTTGACATACAGATCAAAACATATCGATGGTATCTTGCAACTCTGATAATTTCATTGAACTGTGTGAGGCTTAAAATTGATACATAGGCATACTCCTGATTCACATTAAGTGCTACTGTCAGGGTGACATAGCCGGATAAACTAATATTGAATAATCTATTAGATATGTCACACTTGAACAAGGAGTGTAAGTCATATTGTATTATTTCAGCTGTAATTAGGTGGGAGATAAAAATCACAATCAGACAAGTTTGGTGAGAATGTCTTAGCATGCATATAGCTTCTCTGGAATGTTTCTTTGTTCCATGCAGAGAAAGGGGTTGACTGCTTTCCAAGTATTGATTGCTGTTCAGGAAGTGGGAGGCTGAGGGATGACTTACATAACACTCACAAGAGTGGGTTTCATTTATAAATTCCGTGAAATTAGCCGAAATCTCCCTGAAATTAATGGCAGTGAAAATGCATATTGTATATTTAGCTGACTATAGCCAGTTTCCTTACTCAGCCATTGTTCCTTGGGTCATGATGGTGTTGTACTTGTATCTTCTCCTTCCCTGTGAACTGGCGGATGCCCTTATTATCTGAGAATGAACGATTGAGGCCAGCACTTGTGGGTGGACAGGACAGTGTGTCAGATCAGTCCTTTGGTGTGTATTGCTGCTGTCCATCCAGATGACTAACCTTGATTACTGAGAACCAACGGGTAATGGGAGGCAAGGCGTAAATGACACAGTGTATTGGAAGGGGCCAGCGAACCCAGCCGTAGCCAGCAAATGAAGGGAATTGTAGAGAAACAGGCTGGGATGGGTAAAATGCTCTAGGCCTTCAGCACAGAATTCCTTGCATGGCGAACGCTTTGGTGCACAGCACTTGCTTTCTCAGTTTGTGGTGGATGATCGTAGTTGAGTGAACATGAAATCCAAGAGTAAAACCCGGGATGCCACTGGTGGTGTTGTGTCTTCTACTAGATGGCTGGAGCGTGAGGAGGTAGTCTCATGTGGGGCTAACATGTTAAAGCATACATGAGATGTTTAAAGTGTCCATGTTCTATTGAGAGGGTGTGGTTTGTTGCTCTTTCCCTCTCTCCATCCCCTTCCCTTACTTCTTCCCTGTCCACCTCTCTCTCTCCTCCTCTTCATCTCCCTTTTCCCTCCTTCCTTCTGCATAGCCTTTTGTTGTTGGCATTTAATAGGTTCTTTGGTGGTGGCATTGAACCTGACATCATGCTCATGTTAAACATATATTCTGCCACCAAGCGACCCTCCTGGTGATTTTTCAATTGATTCTTGGCATATTGGTGTTCATTTATTTATTTATTTATTTATTTATTTATTTATTTATTTATTTATTTATTTATTCTTTTCTTTTCTTTTTTCTTTTCTTTTTTTTAAGGCGTGTGATTCTGTTAAAACATGAAAGTGTCTTTTGGCACTTGACTGTTATTGATGAGGAACTTGGGTGTTGAAACCATTCAGCCAAAACCTCTATCATACTATCTGAGGTGTGTTCTTGTGTCCCTGTCCTCACCTGGCCAAAGGATTTTCCCCCAAAGCACTCAGAAGAGCCAGTGGGAGCATTCTTGGCTACCTGGGGCCTGTTTTCAGGTGCCAGTCTCTTGCCTGCAACCTAGTTGGAGTCAGCGGTTTGGGTTCCTGCCAGCTGGACTGTTGGGAAGTACTATGCAAAGTGAAGGGGGAGCTAACTGTGCTGAAGGCAGGTGTTCTCTTTTCCTGAAGTTTCAGCTTCCTCAGAAGGCTTTCCCTAGGGCCTTGCTGAATTTCACTGATAGTGCACTTCAGAAAACAGGCATTTCCAGAGAACGGTAGAAGGGTGATATTTCCCCTTCTAGATCAGTTGCTTTTTCCTCCTTGCATTATATAATCTGCCCCCATCTTTCCTTCCCTCCTCCTCTTTTCCTCAAGCCCCCTCTCCCCTCTCCCCTCAGATACACTTACAAGGCCTTATTGACACCGTTTAAAGCTTGAGAGCAAATGTCTAAGAGGTTTGTTCATGAGCCCAGGCAGTTGCACTTCAAATGAAAACCCGTTTTCCAGAGGCAGGACAGGTGGCCACTTGGAAGGAGCTAATGGCCCGCTGGTGTTGGAGTGGCTCACAGAAGGAAATGTGACATCACTTGCTGGCCCCTGGGAGTAAGGAACCTTGTGTCCACTGGTTGGAGCCCTGTGGGAGGATGCAGTGTTGGGACTAAGAAACTCAGTGAGTAGCCTTACTGTCACCCTGGCCAATGTTCACATGACCCCCTCCCCCACTAAAGCATCCAGACAGCTTTCCACATGTGTCCATAGCTTTGCTTCCATTATTTGGCCTGATGTTGATACCTATGTATCAAGAGCAGTTTATTTTATGCTCTTAGCAGATACCTAAAAGTGGGAGTGGTCAGGATGGGGATCTCGAATGCAGAGAGAAATTTCCTTGGCTTTGAGGTAATAGGGGTGTGTGTGTGTGTGTGTGTGTGTGTGTGTGTGTACGGTATATATTCAGTGCCACTAGTCCTGTACACAAAGCTGAATGCTGGAGTAGAGAAGAGAGTTGACATTGATTCTACTCTTATGGAGTTGATCTGTGCATGAGCAGGTGGTGTCAAAATACTGAGGACAGTTGTGGGCACACAGAGGCGGTAGGAGCACAGAGGAGGAAGTATCAGTTTAGTAGGATTGGTGTGAAAGTATGTAGGTGATTCTTTGGGCCAAGTGGCTTTGGAGGAACATGGGAACTTCTCCAGAAGAACTTAGACCACCGTGACCTCCTGGAAAGAGTTGAGACTGGGAATCAAATTCAGAGACCTCTGGTTGGTGGGGGTAATTCAGTTCTACCCTATACCTGCCTATCATATGACCCACTTTTTTTTTTTAAATAAGGAAAAGAAGTGAGAATTCCCACATTTTCTCCTCTTTTGTTTGGCATAGAGGATATACTGGTTAGTTTTATGTCAACTTGACACAAGCTAGAGTCACCAGAGAGGAGGGGACCTTCATTGAGAAAATGCCTCTAGAAGAGCAGGGCTGTAGGCAAGCCTGTGGGACATTTTCTTAATTAGTGATCGATGGGGGAGCGTCCAGCCCATGGTGAGTGGTGCTATTCCTGGGCTCCTGGTCCTGGGTTCTGTAAGAAAGCAGGTTGAGGAAACCATAGGAAGGAAGTCAGTAAGCAGCACCCCTCCTTGGCCTCTGCATCAGCTCTTGCCTCCAGGTTCCTGCTTTACTTGAGTTCCTGTCCTGACTTCCTTTGATGATGAGCTGTGATGGAGAAGATAAACTAAATAAATCCTTTCCTCCGCATTTTGCTTTTGGTCGTGGTGTTTCATCACAGCAGTAGTAATCCTAACTAAGTATTTGCAGAGCCTGGAGGGGACATAAATGTTGACTTAGTCAACTATAAACAACCATACACCTTGAGAGAAGAATAAGGTGCTCTCTATTAGGAACTTAGTCTTAGGGTGGGAATTAACTCAAAGCTATAGATTGGCATCAGGTTACGAAGATTCAGCCTAATAAGTTTGAACTTAATGATCTGTCCCTCTCAACCCAGAAAGGATGTCAGAGGTTTCTGACTTTCTGAGACAGCTCCTTTTTCTATTTCTTCATTCCTTCACTTTATTTAGTAGTAGAGGTGTGCTTAAATGAAAATTTTAAGTGCATGAACTAAAGTAGGCTTTGTGCTTTGCAGCACACAAAAGAGTAAAGTCTATCAAGTCGTAAGCTTAGCGGGGCTGGAGAGATGGCGCTTAGCGGTTAGGAGCATGTTCTGCTCTTCCAGAGTGTCCGAGTTTGGCTCCCAGCACCCATGTTGGGTGGCTCCCTCCAGCTCTACTGGAGTCAGCAGTTTTTCTGACCTCCCTAAGCACTGTCTTCGCGTGTGCAGACCCACCCCACCCCCATACACATATTTAAAAATAAGTCTTTAGAGCGACGGCTTAGGGACCCGAACAACACGGTTTTATGACTTAGCTTCACTATGAGTTCTGTGACCTTGGGCAGTGTAATTAAAATTAAATGCAGTGTATTTTTTTTCCTTAAATGGAGAGAATGATGGTGAAAACCCTCCCCACAGTGAGTGATTACCAGGAGCATATGAGTGCCGAATGCAAATACAGCCTCTGGTACATGGTATAGTGCAAAACTGTGTTTGGAGACTTGTCTCACTGAGGCCTCCTAGTTGGTCTGAGTTCTCGAGAGCAGCGTTTTATGCCTTTGTTTAAGCAGCAGAGTGGTTTAGGGGATTATTGATTGGTTCACTGATTCATTTACTTTTTTCTTATTTTTGTTTATTCATTTCTTAACATTTTATTTCTTGCTGTGTGAGGTCATATAATAAAGGTCAGAAAACAATGTGTGTGGATTGTTTTCTTTTTTTACCGTCTGGGTTCTGGGTTTAAGCTCAAATTATCTAGGCTTTAGCACCAAGCCATTTTGGAAGACCCCCACCCCTCTTGGAGACAGGGTCTAACTATATACCCCAGACGGGCCTAACATTCCCCATCCTCCTCTCTCAGTCTCCCGAACACTGGGAGTCTAGGTGTGTACCAGTAGACCTGGCGACAGGACCTCTTAAAACTGTACACCACAAAGGCTTTGAGTTAGGCCATGATAGAGTTCTCTCCGTTGTGAGATAATTCCTCCTAAAACAAAATTCTTGGATGTCACACAGAACGTAAAAAGTCACTGGAAGGTGGATGCACAGCAGGCACCTATAATACATGCACTTGAGTGATGTGTCGTTGAGTGCTCTGGGTGTCTTCCAGACACAGGCAGTTTGGACTGCATGCTGTAGCAGCCTCTAACCCAGTGAATGCCACAAACGACTCCCCTTACCTCAACAAGGGAAAGGGAAGCCTCGTTTCTCTAGCTCAGGTCTGGGGAAAGAATGGTTAACAACAACAGAAAGCCTGGTAGGTCATATTCTCCCTATTGTAGCCAAATACCAAGGGGAAAATCCATATTCTAGTCCCCTAAGACTCAGCTGTAACAGCAAAAAAATTTGATCGTCTATTCTGCCTCTTGGAAACAGGCAGCACACTTAAGTTCCCCTGTTGGGAGATGTTAACAGAACCGAGCAGGGCTCTGATGTTCATTCCACACTTGGCAGAGAAAGGCGCTGCTGTGGACGCTGCCTGAGGGAATCAAGGTTCCAGCAAAGCAGTGTGAGGTCAGCCCTCTCTTTCCCCCTCTTCCTGGTGGTGGCACATTTAAGGGGAACCTGACCCTGTACCCTCGGATGAAGGAAAGGTGGCAGCGCTAATGATTGCCCCATTTTTAGTGAGTATAAAGGTCTCTGCAGAGTGGAGTCCAGGCAGGGAGCTGAACTTTCATTCAGAATCAGAGGCAGGCAGGAAGACTGTGTCCTCTCTCCCATTGTAGTGTCGGTGGGGCCTAAAGGGAAGCAGGGTCCACAGCCTTCCATTTTCATCCCTGAGAAATAAAAATGTTCAGGATCAAAACAACAGAAGCAATCCTCAGGAACCAGGAAAAATCACATCATGTATGAGAACAGCCGGCAGCAGACACAGTGGAACTGAGATGAATCACATGCTAGGATTCCAGCAAGAGTTTTAAAGAAGCTATCCTCAGAGTGCGCTGGAAGGCTATTTAGTTACTTAAAACAACAAAAATATAAGAAATCTCTGCAAAAAGTTTGTGGTCCCAACACCGGGGAACTTTGGGGGTAGGTGATGTCAATACTGTAGACCTTGATTATGTCTGTATGTGTTATACGCACTGAATTGAGCACTTACAATGGGCCCTTCTACCTGATTGCACCTCAGCAAAGTTGATGTGCAGAACTACATGGGAACATTCTCTTTATCTGTGGAAGTTCTGGTTCAGAAGATCCAGAATAGAACCCACCATCCTTCTCTCCTTCCCGTTCACTCCCTCCATCCCTGCCTCTTTCCACCTCTTCTGCCTCTCCTCTCCCTTCCCATCCTCCTGTCCTACCTTTTCTCTCCATCTCTCCATTAAGTCCGAGGTGATTCTGTTGCAGCTGGTGGCTCCCGGGGAACTTGTGATCCCCGCAGAAGAACATAGGCTAGTTGTGAATTCTTCAGACTATAAATCTGTTAGCGGCCTGTGCAAATAGAAACTTGTTCTAGTAAATTATGAATTACCAGATAAGTACTTGCAGAATAAACAGAATACATAATTAGAATCCATTAAGTGTGCTATCTCTACTTGGAAATGAATTTTGTGAGTTATTCTTTGTTGGATCAGGTTGTGAGGGTTGCAGTGTAGCATTTTGAGAGGTGTTGATGAGGAGGCTGGGTCACAAAGCTGCTCTGGTGTGACTATACCCTTCTCCATTCTATCTCAGGACACTGTCATCTTCATGGCTGATGACTGCCATGTGTGAACTGTACTGACTTGGCATTTTTGGTTTCCCTTATTCTCTCTGGGGCTGTGCTTCTGGCTGGCATCCCACTCTCCACAGCCATCCCACCCTGAAGGCCTCTGCCATTGACCTCATCTCACCTCAGTGGCTGTAATGCTGCCTTGTAGACTGCATTTTTCAGCATCACAAAGATAACTCATGTACTTTCTCACTGGTCTGGGAAATCAGTGTGAATCGTTCAGTATAGAGTGGGGTGCTGGTTTTGGAGTGGGGGTGCTTTCTTTTTGGTAGAGACACTATCTTTAGCTGAGATGTCATCTTTGGGGCTAGGGAGTTGCCTTTGTGGTAGAGCCTCTGTCTTTGGGGTTCTTTTTATGTATCACAGCACTGAAGGCAAACAGATAATTTCCAGAAAGTAGACCTTGTCAGAATTAGATTGGGGATTAGGAGGAAGTATGGCCATTTATGTCTCACTTGAACTAGGTCAGGTACCAACCACCAACCTTCCTCCTGGTCCTAGAAGGAAAGTCATTCTTTAGACCTAGTGCCAGACTGCAAACTAGTCATGGCTAGGAGCCGGGGTGACATTCCTGGAAGCTCCTGTTTGAATTCACACCTTTGGAAATACTGTGTTTGCTTTTTCTTCTATTAAGGTTTGGATGTATGGGAATGGCCCCAGGCAGTAGAACTTCTGAGTTCAATCATGGGTCCTCCTGATTTAGCCAAAGCAAGTTCTTATCCTTGGGTCACTCCTGGGGTCTGTAGCCCTCCTTAGTACTCATTGCTTACTAGCTGCTCTTAGTTGTTGCTGCTGCGTGTATGTGTGCTGCAGTTAACCATCATCACATGTCTCACATCAGAGGACATCACACAGTTACAGCTTCTAATCGTGTTGATCTTTTGGTGGAAGAGCTGTTTGTGGGGGAAAAAATAAACATTAGAAATCGTCTATCTGCACTCAGGCAATAACACTTGAAGCATTCGCACATATCTGTCTCCAAGCCCTTATGAGGATTGTGGTTTCTAAGAGGGATTAGCTTTTGTTTCCTAGTGTAGAACCAGGACTAGTAGGAGCAAGTAGAAGGGAGATTGTGTTGTGACTAGGCTTATTTTATTTCATTATTTATTTATTCATAAATAAATTTGAGCTCCGTTATTCTAGGGCCTCCAAAAAGTGTGTAGTCTAATGTAACTAAAGGTGTTCCAGGAAGATCTGAAGGTGGCATCCTAGGGAGGGCGTTGAAGAATCTCTGTATATGTTTTTATGTTTCATCTCTTGTTTCTTTAATTGATATAGGCTGCAAATGTACCTGTAGGACCACAGAAATACAGATAGAAACTTCCTATTCAACTTGCTTTTTTTGTTCAGCAAACCTGGGGTTTAGTAACTGGGAGTCCTGGGAACTCAAGGTTGGCAAGGAACACCAGGGCATGTAGCAGCATCTTCATCTCTTCTTGTCTCCTCCTTTGAGATGTCTGTGTCTGTAGGACCCATCTTCTCCTCTGTGGGTTCTAAAGCCTGGTTCCTATCACATGTACTATTCAAAGCCATTTTCAGCAGCTTGAGGGTTGGAAGCAAGTAGCCAATTCGCTGATCATAAATCCCTTCTCTTTCCCAAGGGATGGGCCAGCATTCCTACTCATGATGAAGTATCTTTCATTAAAGCCAAAAAGTGAACTCAGAACATGGCTGTTTTTTGAGGATCAGTCATAATTCTTTACCCTATTTGTTCTTCTGTGGCCAAGATAACTTGGCTTGTGGGGAAACATGATGAATGGGACTTGTAAAACGCATTGCTTAGCTCTTGAGTGGGTCCAGGTTATCCAGCTAGTATGGCCACAGACAAATCAGGAATGGCTACCAGCCCTGTGGCAATCTTAACGTACAGAAGATACTCTGTCCTCTGATCCCTGAGCCGTGCCATCTTCTGGTCCACTTAAGTTGTCCAGTTGTATTAATTAAATAGTTGTTTTTATTTCAAATGGTCTTCAGTGTCCTTTGAAATTTCCATTGTACGTTTTATAATTTCTGAGAAAATTCTTAGTTTGGATTGAAGCTTTGGCCCCTGAGTCCTGGTAGAAGCAGCAGCTGATAACAGCTGGTCCTCCCTTATACACACCATTCTTGGAGACACTGGGTCTGAAATACCATCCTATTTGCATTACTGTTCTATTATTTTAATCTTATTGGTTTAAAAAATTAACCTTTAATGTTATCGTATGTGTATAGGTGTTTTGCCTGTACGTGTGTCTGTGCATCATGTGAGGAGGACAGAAGAGTACATCAGGCCCTCCAGCACTGGAACTACAGTTATGAGCCCCCACATGGCTGTTGGCAGATGAACTGGGTCCTGTGGAAGAGCTACTACTAGTGCTCTTGACCCTGGTGAGCTATCTCGCCAGACCCATTTTATTATATTAAAAAAATTCTTAATTTCACACACACACACACACACACACACACACACACACACACACACACACACACACACAGTTTATTTGGACAATGTTGATCTCCCTATTTCCCCCCAATCTTTTCCCCTTTCCCCTTACTTCTTCTCAACCTCTACTTTTTTTTTTTTTTTTTTTTTAAATTACTGTTATGTGGAGCCTTCCATGTTGGAATGTGGAGTGTCTTGATCTTTTGCAGGCTACTGCAGCTGCTATGAGTTCAGTTGAGTGTAACATTGGTCCTATTGTGTATCAGAGACCCTGCTTCGTTTCGGTTCTCCTTGGCCTCTGGCTCTTTGAACTTCCTCTTCAGGGATGTTCTTTGGGGGAAGAGCTCTGGTTCTTCCCTTTTCTCTATGTGAAGTATGAGTTATGTTCCCATATAGAGACTGGTTGGATGATGAGCCAATAAATATTAAGCACCAACTGGCAGCGGAGATAGGATAGAAATGAATGGAAAATATAATTCTTGTGTTTGTAGACTTCATTGTCTAATTTAAAAGTTACCTTAAAAATAATTCCACAGTACAATAATCCTTAAAGATCATTGGATGTCTCATGTGGTGGCTCTCCAGGGTTAGTGTGCGTACAGTCACTTGGAGAACTTGTAAAATACAGAGAGTGGGAGCAGGGCCGGAGAGATGCCCCGGAAGCTAAGAGCACTGACTGTGCTTTCAGAGTAACTGGGCTCCATTCCTAGCACCCCATGGCATGGTGGCTTATGGCCTTCTATAATTCCAGTCCCATGGAGTCAAATGCCCTCTTCTGCTCTCCAGCGATCCTGCATGCATGTGGTACCGGGACATACCTGCTGGCAAAACCCCCATGTGCATAAAATAAAAATACAGATGAGTGGGGTCTTGTTTTCATGTTTTTGTTTGTTTGTCTTGACTTTTTTAGTCCAAGTAATGAGACTTTGCCCTCTCTGTTCTTCTTTTGTGGTACTGGAAATCCAACCTAAAGTCTTTTTACCTGTTCAGTGGATGTTAGTCCCACCTTACCTGCCTCAAGTCCTACCTTTCTAGAAAGCTCCAGAGGCCGTATTTGGAGAAGCACTTGTCTAATGAGTGGTTCTCAACACTGACCATGAATGAAAATGACCAGTGCCTCTACACATTCCAGACCAGTTAAGTCAGGAAGTTGGGATTGTTGCTGTTAGTGGGTGGGACCTCAAGTTGAAAATGTGCAGTCAGATAGGAGACTTACTGGTCTAATGGATGCCATGCAGGGGGCGGGGGTAGGGGGGAATGTTAAATCTAGGGATTCAGGATGCACTGGTGGGCTGCCGAGGTGTAGAGTATAGAGGATTTTAAAAAGTGCTGTGTTCTGTAAAGGCAGTGTTGTGGACAAGTTGGCTTGGTGTTTTGTTTTTTTTTCTTCTTCTTTCTTTTCTACCTCTGGGGACAGTATGATGGCTCTTAGCCACAAGTCAGCATGGGTTTCCATTCAGCAGGTGGCCAGAGAGTGGAACTGAGGTACTCGCCATCAGCAGTGTTACAAACACCCTCTGACCACCTCTTCCTTTTGCTGCTTTAGATAAGTGCCCCCCAACCTCCCCTCCCGTGCTGGCTACTCTTATGTCAGCTTAACACAAACTAGAGTTATCTGAAAGGAGGGAACCTCAACTGAGAAAAAAAAATGCGTCCAAAAATCCAGCTGTAAGACATTTTCTTAATTAGTGATTGATGGGGGAGGGCCCAGATCATTGTTGGGGCCATCCAAGGGCTGGTGGTCCTGGGTTATATAAGAAAGCAGGCTGAGCAAGCCATGGGGGAGCAAGCCACTAAACAGCATCCCTCATGGCCTCTGTATCAGTCCCTGCCTCCAAGACCCTGCCCTGCTTAAGTTCCTGTCCTGATTTCCTTTTGATGATGAACAACAATATGGAAATGTAAGCCAAATAAACCCTTTCCTCCCCAACTTGCTTTTTGGTCATGGTGTTTCATTGCAGCAGTAGAAACCTTTAAGACATCCGCTACCCACCCATTGTGTGTGTGTGTGTGTGTGTGTGTTTGTGTGTGTGTATGCACATGCATGCGTGCGTGCACGTGCACATTAATGGAATATAGATTAGTGAGAGATTGAACTTGAAGAAATGACTATCATTTTTATGTTTGATTTCTGTAAACTTTTTCCTCTTACAAAATGAAGTATTGTGCATTGTTATTACTGGTCAACATATATGAGTACAAGTACAATCTTAGGAACATTGGTCTATGTGTCTTGGGTCTCCCAGGCTCTAGGAATGGGCCTAACACATAGTGTTTGCTCAATCTGTGTTTGTTGAAAAAATTGGAAAGGTCATCTTTCCACATCAAGTTCGTACTTGTCACTCCCCAAGCTTTCCTGAGAATGCTACTGACTTTGTTTTCCAAAGGACGCAAGAATCTGGTATTAAACTAAAGGAGTATTTAAAAAAAAATGGTAAGAGGTGTAGGGCAGTGGCTGGAGAGAAAGCTCAGTGGTTAGGAGCACTTGTTGCTCTGGCAAAGGACCCTCAGATGGTTCCCCATTGTTGGGTAGCTCATAACTGCCTGTAACTCCAGCTCTAGGGGTATCCTTCTGAGTTCTACAGTTACTTGCAGTCACACACATAAACCCCCCACACAGGCACATACAAACATACATAACTAAAAGTATTTTTTAATTCTAGATGTAAAAATAAAACAGTAAATTTAACAAATACTAGATATAAATTCGGCATAGGTATTTGTCATCCTCAAAAGTCTTTCCTACTCAATTCCAAGTGATGGTGAGCCACATCAAATTTTAGGTCTTGCTGTTAAATTTTATTTTTAATTTTATTAAGTTAAATTGATCATAAAGTCACATGGGCTGAAACAGTGAGCCTGTGTTTTAGTTCTTGGAACAGCCACAGCCTTGGTTATAATGAATTTCATAGGGCTCAGAAGTTATAAAGATTTGGTGCTTGCTAAAATTTTGACTTTCTCCCTAAATGCCTGTTGGAGGGAAATGTCTATCCTGGATTTTGAGAGCATTGCTTTCCACCACAGGTTCCTTAGAAGTGAGATGCAGCTGGTTTACTGGATATTTGGCCCTGGGTAAAGAGAAGGACCAGTAAAGAAACCTCTGATCAGACCATTTGATGCTAATTTCACAGGTGGCTGATCACTGTGTGCTTGGCTGTTGTTATTTATGGATGGACCAAATGAAGTGTCGTCGTAAAAGCAGCAAAGTTGGGTCTAGGAACAAGTGGTCATTGGTGAGTGTCATTGCTAGAATTAAATGAGACCCATTAGTGGGTGTGATGATTTCCACCCTCTTCTGTGCACCCTTGAGTTCTTTTGAAATCAAACAATAAAGCAGATGGAAACAACCACTGATCTCTCCTACTCTTTAAGCACCATGAGTTGATAGGCTTTTAATCAGGTTGTTTTAGATACTGACTTCAGGCATCATTTAAAGAGCCATCGTGGAGCTGTGAATTAATTAGAACCAGATTTGTGAAGGATTTGGTCATTTTCTCCTCTTCTCTCTCCTGTTCACTGTCTCACCAGTGGGGAAAGGAAGGCCTCTAAGGGTTGCATAGCCAGCCACCAGCTCAGTTTCATAGTTAGTGCTGAGCCAGGGACTGGAACCTGGATTTCAAATTTCTGTTATTTCTGCTGTATTAGATGGATAAGACTTTTGTTTGTTTCTTTTGGAGACTGAATCATTGTATGTAGCCCGGTCTGGCCTCTTAACTGCCTCCTTTTGCCTTAGCCTTACAAATGCTGGAATCACAGATGTGTAAGCCTGTAAAATCATCTTTGGTTACGAGATTTTGCTCTGAAATACTTGGCTGAAAAATGGCCCTGCTGTGTTTTTTGTTTTTGTTTTTTTCTTTTAAAAGGAAAAACTAGTGTTAAATTCTTCCTATTGTTAATATGCCGGTCGACTACGAACAGTTTTAGGAATAGTGACCTTAGAAGAGAAATGGGATTTATCAAGGTGATGTGGCCAAAGAGAAGCACAAGGCAGTAGTTAGCTGCTGAGTGTGGGAGGTGCCTGCAGATATTATCTGCAAGCATTGGGTACTGTGAGTCACGGTTTGGCTCTGAGTACAGCTCTCCTAAGTTCCGAGTTTTACTATATCCTTCACGGACTAGCATGTTTCTTAGAGTATTGCTCTCTCTCTCTCTGTGTGTGTGTGTGTGTGTGTGTGTGTGTGTGTGTGTGTGTGTGTGTGAGAGAGAGAGAGAGAGAGAGAGAGAGAGAGAGAGAGAGAGAGAGAGAGAGAGAGAGAGAGCCCTAGGGCTGACTGAACCCGGGGCATCCTATATGCTAGGCAAGTGCTCCTCACTGTCGGCCCCCTTTTATACCAGGTGCTTTATCATATTACTTAATATAATCTGATTGCAAAGATACTTTTTGTGTGTTTGCCTTTCTCTCGTTTCGTTTCCACTTGTTTAGCACACCAGGCTCTAGAGTTTGCTCAGGACAGCCGCAAGTGCCTTTGGTCATTCATGAGAAGATTCTGCCAGAGTACTTGCCAGTCCCCCATCTGTCATTGGAGCAAGCCTGGGGGACCTGATTATAACACTGGTTCTTTGGCATGACTTCTGTAGGTTCAGTGTTAGTAGGTCTAAGATGAGGGGCCTCATTGTACTGAGTGTTCAGTCTCATTCAGTGCTGATGGATTTTACGTGGTTTCTTATCCAGTACGAGATTGATTTCAGGCTACCGGAAATTTATCTGTATTGTAGCCATCAAATCTCACTTATTTCCCCTTAAAGGTTTTAGTCTTAGATACTACCCCCCCCCCCCAGGATTCTTAGTTTATAATCTTAGACTCCCATTGGTATGCATTCAGGAACTGAAGGATAATTTTCTTCTTGATTATAAAAAAAAAGCTAATTAATATAGGAAATCTGTGATTAAAGTCAATCATACTTCATGTATGACCAAGTATCACTTAGAGAGTGCTCCCTATTGGAAAGGAGTTTATGACATGTGGCCTTGTGTTTGTATAGTTGATCGCATTGTGTGTGTGTGTGTGTGTGTGTGTGTGTGTGTGTGCGCGCGCGCGCGCGCGCGCACACGCACACGCGCACGCCTCCCTTCTAAGAGCAGTTCTCTGGTCTGGAAAGGCTTTGTTGAGTCTCCAGGAATTATATAAAAAGACCTAAATGTGTTGAGCTCAGCAATAAGATCCTAAGTGATTGGGTTTGCTGTGTATCAGCATTGCCTTAGACTTGTCTCCCTACTGCAGGCCTTCCAGTAACTTCTAAAATGGGACAAGGACCAACTCTGCAGCACTTACTGATCTCTGCTCCTTGTTGTTTTAACCACCAAGAATTTGGATTACAGGTGTTCACCATACATCCATGCCTTGCTCCTATTCTAATTCATGATGATTCACAGGCTATGGAGCTCCCTGGGCCTGCCCAGCTTTCTTGTGCATGTATGGTCATCTCTTGAACCCTTGCAAAAGTCTCCCCGCTTCCCCCAATTTCTATTTTTGCTTATCTGACTTGGAATCACCAAACCTGCTGTAACTTGAAGCTCTGCTGCGCCAAATGGAGCACTCCTTGGTGTCACGGAATATGTTTGAGGTCCACGTTGTACTCCGTTCTAGAGAGGGGAAGGATTTCACAGTGGTTGCTGTTAGAAACCAGTGCAGGGAGTGCAAGCTCCTGATAATTTCAAAGGTGTTTCTTTCTGGTCTTCATAACCACAGAGGTTTTGCCAAGTTGGATGCTGGCCATCCTTTGGTCAGGCTGTGGCTCCCTCCCAGCTGGCAGATTACCCACAGGGATTCAGTTTCCTTGGCTGATGTGGTCTGTTGTGTGCCTACCATTTCCGCTCCACCCCCAACCCCCCAGCCTCTTGGGCCTTTTCTGAAGCAGGAGAGATGGTAGGATGCTCTACCTCCTTGTTCTCTTCTTTTGGATATGCCATTGATGTTAGGGAAGGACCTGTAAAATGAAATTGTGGCAAAAAAAAAAAAAATATGGCATGCCTATGGCATAAAAACGCTGTTACCAGCTTGAGGCATATCAGAGAGATTGGACCTGAGAGTAGCAGGTCCAATCTACTGCCTTTCTGCTTTTGAACATTTCCTTCCTCTCCCCCCCCCCCCACTTTCTTTGCCTGTTTTTGAGGTCTGGGAATTTATCTTGACTTTAAGAATGGCCTGTTTTTTTGAACATTTGAATAGGCAGCACCGTCCAGCGGGGAATACTGAGTTGTCTCTTAAAGCCAATTTGTAGTACAAGTCATTGCAAATGATTTCTTGAGCTGCTGATGCATTTCTGCTTTAGAGTCTCTGCCTGGATCTATATGTTCATCTCCTGTTGGAGCCAATGGGTTGCTTTTATGATCCTGACAGGAGAGCCCACCCTTCCCTCGACCTTTAAACTGCTACCCCTAGATATTGGAGCGTGCTTTCTAGGGCAAGTAACTGTTAACTACTTCCAAATGACAGCTGCATCCCAGCCACTCAGATTTGGAAACAAGGAGAAATTTGGAAATTGGTTCTTGACCAATTTGCAAGGTACTGTGGGAAGGATCAAGTGGCCCTCCACATTAGATTTGGAGAGACCCAGTCAGATGGATGAGTGAAGTCTCAGTGGGAAGGGAGTTTCCAACTGTCAATTGTAAAAAGCAGAGGAGTGGAAGTGGGCACTCCTAGCCAGGAAGCTAATTTTAATTGATAGCTGCTGGGAGAGTGAACACTCCTTACCCCCCCCCCCAACTACCCCCACAACCACCTCCTCCTCCACCACCACCACCACCACCACCACCACCACCACCACCACCACCACCACCACCACCACCACACCACCACACCACCACACCACCACACCACCACACAACCACACACCACCACCTCCACCTCCACCTCCACCCCCCCACCCCCCCCCCCACCCCCCCACCGCCCCCACCACCACTACCCCTACAACCACCACCACCGCCACTACCACCACCACCACCACCACCACCACGCCGCTGCCTCCACCGCTGCCGCCGCCACTGCCGCTGGAGTGACACTGGGTATAACAGCCATACTCCAGGGCAGGCCCCATACTTAGGTGTAGTTGCAAACACACATGGTACTCCATGATTTTTTTTTTTTTAAGAGATGGAAAAAGCATGAACTTAGGTGGGTATGGAGGTGGGGAAGGGTCTGGAAGGAGTTGAGGGACAGGTAAGGAAATGATCAAAATATATTGCATGACATTCTCAAATAGTAAATAAGAACATTTAAAAGAAAAGAAAAAAATCTAACGTCTGGGTGTGGTTTTCTTCCCACCATGCAGAGGACACAGCTAGAGGAGAGGTTACCTTTCTCCGTGCACAGCTTGGTCTTTGTGGAAGGAAGGAAAAGGGGTAGATGAAACTGCCTTTGGTCATGCTCGATGCTACGTTGGAAGATTCCACATTAGAGGCTTCTGGTGTGTGTCTCTCCTGCCTTTTGCTTCGTTGGGCTTTGCTGCTGTTTTCCCTTGGTGACCTGAGGGACCTCTGAACTTGGGTGGTTAGAGCATACAAGCTCTAATAGGCTCTGAAGGAGCGGCATCTGGAAGGGGTTTTTGGATGTCAAATACCTCTTGTTTCTTTCTGAGGAATCAAGCAGCTGGGAGATGCACAACAGAGCCAATGGGAGCCGGGGTAGTTGTTGCTTGTAAGTGCAGAGAAAGAAGGCAGCAGATCCAGGTAGATTGTTCGAGATGTTCAGTTTATGCCTTTAGAGGATAGGGACTTGTCTCTCTGTGATTCTCCTCATCACCCGGGAAGAGGAGTGGGGAGGAGGTGTGCTGACTGGGTTTGAACTGCAGCATGCGAGTCAGCATTTCATTCAGTTCACTAACTGACTAATTAGCATCACAAATCTTTCTTGTTCTTAATCTTCCAGGTGCTGGGATACAGAATATGTACAAACTCCTTCCAAATCCTTGCACTCTTTGATGCTAGATAAGGGATGATGCTGAAGACAGATTTATAATCATGATGGTGGTGAATAAAATACGGCATTAGCAACAGCAAAGGGAAGGGAGTGAAATTGGGAAGATACTTAAATATCAGTGTGGTCATGGAAGGTGTCCTTAAAGATGACCCTAAAACAATTAACTACCATGGGGGAAAAGGTGGAAATTTCATTTTAAATATTGAAAACATTTCAGTTTCTGGAATGTCAGCATGCACAGAGACTTCAAATATTTTTGTCTTTGAAGGGCATCAAATATCATCACACCCTTACTTGTCTTTGGCTGGTCAACCCTAGCTGGTTCAAAGTTCATCAGTATAATTGATTTCAATGTGTTCAGTGCTAAGACAGTCTTAGTTGAAGGGGCTGCTTTTATTAAGTTGGCATAAACCTTTCCCGTGTACCTTAAAAGCTAGCCACCTTCTTTAAGTAGATGTACAGCAGTTTTTATTAGTTGGTTAGATTTTTGGAAATTGAAGTTCTCCTCACAAGTTGAATAAAACTGAGTAGTAAACTCTATAAAGAGCTCTTTTCTGCAGAGTGGAGTGCTAGTGGCCACGGACTTGGCTGTGGGTGTTTGACTGCATAACTTGGTGTGTGGATTTGTGTTGTTGGAAGGATTGGATGGCATAGTATAGCTCCCTGGATTACCCTCGTGAACAGGAATTGAAACAGCCATCTCTTTCTTTAAAAGACAATATAATATAAAAAGACATCAGCCTTCGTGTATGATGAATCTACAGTGTGCTCGGGCATTTTGCCATGGTTCCTCATACTGATCACATTGATGCCAAAAAATCCTCTTGGTTTTACATGTAAAAGATGGCTTTCAGCTTGTGATCCACCCATCTCACCCCTCCTGAAGGATGACGTTGTAGATGTGAGGGTCTTGAGTTTGGATCTCCACAGCCCATGTTCCGGTGGAACCCCGAATGCATGCTGGCCAGCTAGTCTTGTCTACTTAGTGGATTTTGACACATTTTAAACGAAAAATGGAGGCAGCTGAGGAATGACATTGACCTCTAAACATGTACCTTGTATGTGCTCACCTGCATTCCCATGTGCACTCACAGGAAAACACAAACACTCACATACACATACCCAAAGTATAACCAAATACTTTTGGTGTATCTCACTTGAAACAGCATTAAAATAATTTGTATTTTCGGAGTGTATTTTTGTGTCATGTGTATGGTTTTTTTGTAGGTATTGTACATGTGTTCTAGAATAGCAATTTTAGTATGTTTCATGCTCTAAAAAGTTTGCAGAACAAACATGTCAGATGATGGCTGACATCGCTTTACACATGAAAATATCACCAGCCTCAAATTGAACTTGTGCTCAGAATCTTTTTCTGCCTTGTCACAATGCTCTCTTGTGGTTTTGCAAGGCTTTGGTCTTGCAGGTGTTTGGTGTTCACCTTCATTTGCTCCCAAACATTGCTCTCTATCCAGAGGTAGGAACACACCTCCAGATTGTCAGGGTCAGTGTGGACGAGCTTCTCAAAAACATCTCTACGTGATCTATTTACGAAGAGAGCAAAGGAAAGATGAGTTTAGACACCAGTCTCTTATTGCTGACTATGTAGAACCTAGGTGCTCTTTTTTCTCAATGGAGAAAACAAGTATAGTTTTGTGAGCTCGCCAGAAGCAGCATTGGGATTTCTTCGTTAAAGCACTCAGGATGATCGAGAGTGATCTGGGAAGAGAGTTCCAGTCTTCATTGTGCGCTAGGCAGGGAGTCCTGAGTTGTGTAAGGTTGGAGAAAGTTAGGGAGCAAACAGCTTGCCACGTATATACATTTTCTCTGCCCCTGGATTCAATGTGACCAGCTATTTGAAGTTCCTGCCTTGACTTCCCTTCAGTGATGGACTGTAGTCTAGAATGGTTTTCTTTTGTTTTTAAATCACAGCAATAGAAATGTAAAAGTGACCTTGGAGTTGGTATATGGAGACAGTGAATATGACAGTGGAAGCTAGGCCACCATGTGTATAGTGTTTGGGGTTTGCTGGCCATGTGCGTTTGGATTGGGTTTCAGGATCATTTTCTTTAGTTCCAGTGGTGTGTACATTTGTCACCTGTCTTAACAGCTCCTGGAGCTTTCTGGTGTAAGAATATGGTGTTGGAATCTAGCTGGTCCTCCAGCCACAATACCTGCAGCAGCCCTTCCCCTCTCAAAAAGGAGCACTCACCCTACCAAGACATTGTCTGTGAGTCTATACCCTAGACTTCCAGGTTCCAGGAGTCCTCACCTGGAGATCAAAGGAGTTATTGGTGGCCACGCATCCTGCTTCCCACCTCCTCCTGACCCTTGCCAGGGAATCTGAGAGCAAGCCCTGTGCCCTGTATCCACCCCACATTCTTAGAGACAATTAGAAAAACCTTGGACTTCTGCTTTGTGGGCCCTGATTTCCTCTCTTCAGAGCCACTGCCATGCTGTTGTCTGTCTGTCTGTCTGTCTGTCTGTCCATGGCATTAATAACTAATAAACTCCATACCCCAGCAGTCTGTCTTAGCGTCCCTTTTCAAGCACTATCTGAAACTTTTACCTGGGACTAGGGTGTGGGACTCTCCTCTTACAGGCTGCTGTTTTGGCCTCAAAGGACAGACTTTTCCACGAGCATTTCCCTGGCATTCTTTCCCCCTTGCCCTGGAACCACCCTAAATTAATACCTGAACCGTTCGGCTAGACTTTTGCTTTTTGCACAGAAGAAATTGTTCTTGTTGATGGTGCCAGGAAAACCCAGGGAAAACCTGCTCCCTAGCTTCCTCTCTGTGTGACTTTTTACCTCTCCCCATTCTAAATCCCCAATAAACACTGACCTTTTGGCTAGAGACCCTATCTTAGAGCATTGTGTGGCAGAGTTGGCTCTGGCTGCCTCCCAGGACTGTTAATGACTTCCTTCACTGTCCCTGAATAATTGCTGGAAAAGACAGCTGTGGAGAGACATTTCTCCCAGCTTGTCGGCTCATTAATTTCAGCCTTGGTGAACAGGGCGCAAAGGAAGAAGGTGGAAACCACTCTGAGGCAAGTAGGAGGGTTGGGTGGGGGATAAAAATATATGCTGTGGGAGCAGGGCAGCTGCACCATGTCAGAGCTTAAAACTTGGAGTCTATGAGCTTTGGACAGGCTTCAGTTTAAAGAGACTCCATGCAGAAAAGCTCAGCTCTGGGATCGCAGCTTTAGAAGCGATTATCGACTTTTCCTCAAGTCCCTGCTGCAGGTTCCAGTGGTACTGTTTGATCATGATTTAACCTGTAGGGCACCAGGTTTCTGTGCACCACTTCATTCATGAATGGAAGTGTCTGAGTAGGAAAGTCCCTAGAAGTTAAAGGGAAGATTCCAGAACAGTCAACCTTTATTATGTGGCCTATATCCATAATCCCATAGTGGCCTCAAAGGAAATTTTCGAGAAAAGGTATATTTATAACACGCCTCTTAAAAATGAATCAAATGATTAGTAAAAACTTATATAAGCTACACAGATCACATACATCTGGGGATCAAATATTTAGGTTAGCTGCCCAACTCAGCTCCAGTGCTTGAGCACTTCTGTGATGAGGGAAACAAGATTGGACGCCCGACTTTCATTTTCTGAGAACAGCAAATGTCAGGTTTCTAAAAGATGTATTCTTTCCAAAAATGAATTATGGAGGGACTTTATATAAGTCTTCAGGCAAGGGTGTTGAACAAATTAATGTTTAATGTTACCAGCAGATTTTCAGGAGGACCCAGAGCTCTTTGTGAGGCTTTTTTTGGTGTTTATTCCGTAGATATCTAGGCTGCAGTTTTAAGGCCACCCTAACATAGTGTCTGTAAGTATCTTGGAGTTACCGCTGTGGGTTCTGATGATGTATCTGAATATCTGAAAAACAAAAAAGAACAGGTAATATCTTTTAAAGTAGGATTTCTCAAAATTAGATGCACAGAAGAATTATTTGGAAGGCATTAAAAAAAAAAATCTGCCCAGGCTACATTCCAGACTAATGAGATGAAAATCTCTGATGGTGTACCCAGGCCTCAGCAAGTATTGAGAAAAACTGAATCTAAAGGTTGACCAAGTTTGAGATAGTCCATTCATTCATTCATTCATTCATTCATTCATTCATTCATTCAGTCTGTCTATCTTTGAGACAGCCATGTAACTCTGGCTGGCTTTGAACTCAAATCTTCCATCCTCTTACTCTTGTGTATCGCATTCCCTGTGAAAGATCTTTAATGTTTATATACATATATATGTATGTGTAGGGATGGAGATATATGTTATGTATTTTTTTAAAGGCAGGATCTAATTAATCTGTTCCAGCCTGACCTTGAACTCTCTGTGTAGCTGAAGTTGGCCTTGAGTTCCTGATTCTCTTGCCTCCATCTCTCCAGTGCCAGAATTACAGGCTTGTGGCAAACGAATGTTAATACTTAATTGGACTTCCCAAAGGGCTATTTAAATCCTAAAGTGCTGAAGTTTTCCATGTCCTTGATTTAAGGAAGTCCCTGAAGTTTCTATTAACATTTCTCTAGGAACATTGGGACTTGAGTTTCTTCTGGGGCCCAGGGCCACTGTATCTTTCTAGTCTGTAAGACCCAAATTAGTCATTGGCAAGTGGCTTAGGATCGGCCATAGCAGACCTCTTAAGAAATGGGCTTTGTTTTTGAAGTTCTAGATCAAGTGTTTTAAGGGAGTATTAACAGTACTCTCAGAATTTTTTCTGGTCCTGGAAAGGCTCTATTTTCAGTACATTTGTTTCCTAGTTCCTTCCTAGAAGTTAAAGTCACCTGCCATTGTTAAATCTTAAACTGTGAACCCTCTGATTCTTAGAGTTGATTGGATAAGCAGTGGCTGTTTAAATGAATTAATGGCTTTATTTTTCAACTTGGGAAAAGTGAAATACATCTCCAGGTGTTGGAACATCAGAGCATTATTACTTTAATGCAGTCTTTATTCTATCAGGGTCCAAATTACGCTTCTGTAAATATGCACGTCACAGTTAGTGTTCGAGTTACTTTTCTGCTGCTCCGGAAGGACACCGGGATGGCAACTTACAATGGAAAATTTATTTTGGCTAACAGTTCCAGAGGGTTAGAATCCATAATGTCATGTTGGAGGCAGTAGGCAGGCATGGATGCTGAAGCAAGATGCTTAGAGCTCACATCTTAAAGCAGAAGCACAAAGCAAGAGAAAATAATCCGGAAGCCTTGAAATTCTTTTACACTCAAAGCTTACTCCGTAGTAACATTGATCCTCCAGCCATGTGGCACCCCCCAGACATCCCAAACATCGCCACTTGGAGACCAAGTTTTCAGATGTATAAGCCTGTGCGGCCCAGTCTTATTCAAACCATCACTGTTAGAATTTGCCAACTCAACACATATCTGAAGATCTCATTTGAGGAATTGCCTCTATCAGTTTTGCCTGTGGGCACATCATGGGGCATTGTCTTGATTTCTGATTGGTGTGGGATGGCTCAACCCATTGTGGGCAGTGCCATCCCTGGGCAAGTGTGCCTGGGTTGCATGAGAAATGGAGCTGAGCAAGCCAGGGGAAGCAAGCCAGTAAGCAGTGTTCCTCCTCAGTTTCTGCTTCCTGTTCCATCCAGTGTTGAGTTTCTGCTTTGTTTTCCAAACTCTGTAAGCTGAAATACAGCCTTTCCTTTCTAAGTTGCTTCTGGTCATGATGTTTATCATAGCAATAGAGAAGCAAGCTAGAACAACACATTATGCAGGACACTGAGAGGGGGGAAGAGAGGAGAAAAGGAGGGAGGGGATGAAATGGTAAAGAAAGAATATGAATGGAGATTATCTGAGTCATTGTGAAATCACATGATTAGGAATCATATGGCAGTGGAGTTCTCATTAGGAGCCATTTTCTGGCTTCATGACCTCAGCCCAGATACAACCTGTGATCTTCAATTTTTATGTACTGAAGTGTTACACTAATATGTGTCTTTTAGGGACTGTGGTGGTTTTAAACAAGATGGCCCCCAAAGGAGTGAGTGGCACTATTAGGAGGTGTGGCCTTGTTGGAGGAAGCGTGCCACTGTGGTTTAAGCTTAGCTCAGTGTGACACTCAGTTGTCTTCCTGTTGCTTGCAAATGTAGGACTTTCAACTCTTTCTCCACTACTATGTCTGCCTGCATGCCACTATGCTCCCTGTCGTGATGATAATGGACTGAACCTCTGAACTGTAAGCCAGCCCCAATTCAATGTTTTCCTTATATGGGTTGCCATGGTCATGGTGTCTTTTCACAGCAATAGAAGAAACCCTGACTAGGACAGAGACTGTTTTGATAATTACCCAAGGTTGTCCCTCAAGTACACAGCAAGTTAGATCGCATATCAAAGCATAAGGTCCAGATGACACGTTATTCTGTAAAGAGAGTTTATGGATACTCAGATCTCATGAAAGTGCCTGTCTGTCACTTGCTCAGGTTTGCTTTTCTAGAAATTCTTCATGCTATCACGGAGATGGGCCAGGTTGTTCCTAGAGATCCTTTTGGGTTCCATCTTCACCTGATGAGAACTGAATTACCCTCTTTTATTCTCCCTTGACAGCACTGTTAACACCCATCTGAATCTCCTGTGCTTTCCCATGCTGCTCAACAGAGGTAGCTTGGGGCTGAGGACCCTGGGAGGGTGACCTCAGAGTGTCTGGTGCCATCTTCAAGTTTCTGTAACTTGACCCTGTGCGTGCTTTGTAAACGACAACAGTGAATTGATGACTTCTCGTCGTCTTTGCCGACTCTTACATCTTCATGTGCACGCTCAATGGATCGGATCTCCCGGAGCAGGGTTGATCCCCTTTTGTAGACTGCATTTAGAAGGTGTGGCAAGTGACCCCCAGGAGAGCTCTGTTCCCTCTAACAGCAGGGGTAATGATTACGGCAACAATGCTGCCATTGTGTCCAGAGGCCTGAAGCTGTCATTTCATAATGAAATTCAAAAACAGGAGATTAAAAACCTGACTGTAGCTCAGTAATTATATTTAAGTATCACAAATCATCTCCCTGTATTTAGTCGGGTATTTGAGATTTGGCCTCTTCTTTGTGGAGTGCGATTATATCATTTTGTAGTTTTGCAAAATGGAAGGCTTCTAATTGATGGCTAAAATGTGAGAATTGCTTTCTCTTAATGGGAAGGTGACGAGAACGGTATTGAAATATTGAAGGAGCCGGTTTGCTGCATTGACTCGAGTCAAGGAAAGTGTTTGTAGAACAGCTGCCAAGATAAAGACATGCTTAGATCTTTTCATGGTTTAATTCCCAGTTCCTTAGACCACATTGCACTTGCTCACTTTAGAAGTTAAACCGACTCAGCCTAGTCTGGGACACTCTCCAGGCCTTCAGTGAACAGCCATGTGAATCTTGACCCAGTACTGCAGGCCTTCTGGTATAAGTGAAAGACTTACCAGGGCCTGTTTCCTGCAGATCAGTACTTCTTGGGCTGGCCCATTTCCCTTCATTGCTTGGGAATGTACTTGCTCTTTAGTAGGTCTGGGTACTGGTGGCCTGGGAGGTGGGGAAGGTCAGTGCCTGGCAGGCATTCCATTAAAGTGGAGAGTGGAGCTTTAGGAAGCTAGAGTGGAAAATGGGTTTTATGTCTGTCTGTTTTTCATTCATTTCTGTTGCCACAATTTAAAAAAATGCAACAGAGGAAGGACAGGGTTTATTTGGTTTACAGGGCCATGTTCCAGTCCATTATCAGCAGCAGTGAAGACAGGACTTGAAGCATCACATCCTTCATAGTCAAGAGCAGAGAGAATGAACAGTGAATCTTCTCTTGCTTGTTCTTAGTTTTCTCCTCTCTTACACTGTTCAGGACCTTCCTGCCTAGGAAATGCTGCTGCCCACACTGAACTGTGTCTTTACACATTAGTTTATAATCAAGACAGATTTTAGACAGACATGACCACAGGTCAACACGATCTGCTAATTCCTCATTAAGGCTGTCTTCCCAAGTAGTTCTAAGTTGAGCCAGGTTGACAGCTTAAAAACTAGCCAGCAGAGGCTACTGTTTCCTTCTCCTTTCATTTCTAGAACCCACCAGGTATAAAGCAGTCATAGCAAGGAATTGTGAGATAATTCTCAGTCATTGCCAAATTACTTTCCATGAGGCATGAGCCTTCAGTTTTGGTTCTTATCTTTATACTTCACAGTGAGCACGGGATAAGAGAGGGTTAGTGTTTCTAGGCACTTGTATCTAAGAAACCATTTCTCTAGATACAGAAACAACATAGAGAGGTACCTGTTTTCCCAAAGCGGTCTTTTTAGAGTCTCTGAATTTGCAAACCTGCAGGTCTGAATTGCTTGGTGCCATGGAGGTCCACCCGTCAGCACTTTAGTAATCACTCAGGAAGTTTACTATATCTTCAGACTTCATCACCAGGCTCTACTCAGACATACATGCTTCTGCAGATAGATGCGTTCTAAGAGAAACCTGCACTTAAAATTTTTTAGTTCATTTTGTATGTGTTGTATGTGTGCGTGCGTGCGTGCGTGCGTGCGTGCGTGCGTGTGTGTGTGTGTGTGTGTGTGTGGTGTGTATGTGTGTATGCATGAACATAGAAGGCAGGGGATGACATGGGGTGTCTTCCTGTGTTGTTCTTCACCTTACTTCCTTGAGACAGTTTCTCAGTGAACCTCAAGCTCATTCTTTTGTTGAAGCCAGTGAGCTCTCAGGATCTACCTGTCTCTGCCCCCCCCCCCTTGCCATAACATGTGTTACAGGCGCACATAGTCATGTCTGGCTTTCATGTGAGTGCCAGGGATTTAAACTCAGCTCCTCATGCTTGTACAGCAAGGACTCTTAGCTGCAGAGCCATTTCCCACCTCTGCATCTTTTTGGTAAGCATCTAAGGAGTCTTAAAAGCCTCAGTGCCTTCTCTAGAAATAGGGGTATGCCAGTGGTGCATTATCTTGAAATTCTCTCTGTGGAAATGTGGAACTCCCCGCCCCCCGGTCTCCTATCCAAGCCTCTTGATACAGGTTTATTATATGACAGTGCCTACTTTTGTTCCACTTCTTTCAGTTATAAAGGAAGCTGGCCTTCGGCCGTTACACAGTATAGTGGGAAGACAGATTTCTAAACCCACTGTTTCACTTACGCTTGCTTGGGTAGAGGTAGCCTTTTTCTAACTATAAGTTTTCAACTGTGAAGGACCTACGGTACTTAATTTCCTACTCAAAGCGTTATTGAAAATTCCACCGCGATTCATGTTTTTGGCCTCTTAGAGCAAAGTGTATAAAAACAGTCATTTAATTAAATTCATCAAACATTTATTGAGTGGTGGCTGAGGCCAAAGGACTGATATGTCAAAGTAATCAGCCTAGATGGTTAAAGCCAGAGTTTCCTACCATCCCCTGAGAGGCTGTGTTAACATAAGGCACAGAAGGCAGCTGCCACCTGCCATCAGATGGCATCTCTCAAACTATGACATCCAAGCAAGGTACCTCAGGAATGTTAGGGTAGGCATAGATAATTCAGATTAAGTCAAGGCCTCTTAAGGGGAGGTGGCTTCAGATTGAGTTGAATGCAGTGTAACTCAAATGTGGGTATACTGTAGAGTCACCTAAAGTCACTAGGTCAGATTTCCTAGAGGTACAGGTGGCTTGTAAGCTACCTGATGTGGGTGCTGGGAACCAAACTGGTGTTCTCTGGCAAAGGAATGAATACTTTAAACTGCTCAGCTGTCTCTCTCTAGTCTGGCACCAGTAGTTCTCAAAGGTCTGCAGCCAAAATTGTGGTCCTCTGATACAGAAGGACCAGCAGGCTGTCATAGAGATGAGAGACAGACAGAAAACAAGGCATTCCACGATACAGATAACAAGAACAGAGGACCAGAGGCACCCCAAGGAAAGCTGTTATGGGAGAGTGCCACTCCAAGGACTGTGAATATGGCCTAGGGCCACCAGAAGTGAGTGTTGGATGGGAAATTGTCCTGATTGAGTGGACTAGATAAAAATGTTACACCAAATAACCAAGAAACATTGATGTCTTTACACCATCTTAAAAAGCCTTTGGGTAATGAAATCCTTTATAACCTCTCGCTTGCCCATTCTCAGTGTATGCTAGATCAGGTAAGGGGAGGGGTGCCCAGTTCCCTCTGCAAGTATCTCTGTCTTAAATCTGCCACCTCAAATTGTGCTATGCTGACTACTTTGTCTTGGCGTTGGTTCTTAGACACTTCCCTTTTGCCGAAGCAAAGTATACGTGATTTAGGAATGGGGTAGCAGAAGATAATGATGCTAGACAGGAATATGGAATGATTTCTCCGTTTAAGTGTGGTAAGGGAGAACTGCTGGGTAGACTGGGGGCAGATATTTGCAAGCTAAGGCGGGGGTATCTGTTTTCTTCCAGCTGCATCCATTTTGTGCCAGATTCCACTAAGGACTGCTTCTTTATCTGCTTATTGCTATTTCCAGGAAGTTAATTTGCAGGTGCTATAAATATGCATGGTTCATATACTTCATTTATTCTATCTCCCTTGAAGCCTCTCCTCTTTATTAGGCACTTTTCATTTGTCTGTTTGGGGCTTGTATCTTTTTATGTCACATTTTGACAATGGGGGCAGTAAAGGTAAAGCCACTCAATTATGCAAGCCTCTTTCTGCTTTGGTCAGATGCCAAGTGTGCAGACCAGGGGCAGGCCAACATATCAAGGTTCTGTCTCTACATTTCTAGATGTTGCAAAATGAGCACAGCGTGGGGGGCAGGGATGGAAAGAGATATGGATCATTTCCCTCCATTACTAATGTGAGGACAGTACACATATACTGCATAAAATGTATTAATCTAGCTACCCATCTGTTCATTCACCTCCCCATTCCCTTACTTCTGATAAAGTAGTACTGTATAGTAGTTAAGAGATAAGAATATAGGTTCCATGCTGGTGAATGCTTCAGTTGGTATAGTGCTTCTTGTCAAGTCTGTGTCAATATGATGCTCACAATTTACATGAACAAAAGCCAGTTATGATAATGGACTCTTGTGATCCCAGAGCTGGGAAGATGGGGACAAGCAAGATCCCTTGCGAGGCAGCCAAACTGTCCAATGCAGCAAGCTCCAAGTTCAGTGAGAGATCCTGTCTTCAAAAACAAGGAATACAGCTCCTGAAGACATCTGACGTTGACCCCAGGAATCCACACTCACTTGCATGATGTGTACACACACATCATTAATGCACGGATGTAATAAAGACTCTAGAACCAACGTGCTTGAGTCAGGTTTCCATGCTCATTCACACAATGCACAGAGGAGAGGGAATGAGAGTGTATGAATAAAAATAGGCTCTAGTTTCAGCATGCCTGAATTCTAGCTTATTTCAACTTTAAATTGTTTTGAGATTTTATTTAATGTATTTTGCTTGCGTGTTTGTTTGTATGCCAAGCAAGGGCAGCGTTAGAGGAAGCCACAGAGGGTGTCAGATCCTCTGGCATCAGAATGACAGGTGGTTGTTAGTGGTCATGTAGGTGCTGGGAATTGAACCTGGGGTCTCGATATTCAGCTAGTGTTCGTAATTGTTGAGACATCTTTCCTGCCCCTTATTTCAACTTTAAGACAGTGTTAACTGCAATCTTAAATTTTTATGTTGATAAAAGCATTGGTGTGTATAAAATGCTGAGAAAGTGCTTGCATAAGGGAAGCTTCTGCTTGTCTCACCACCTTTGTTAGAGCTGCTGATATTAATTATTACAGGGAAAATGTTTTGATAGGTGAATCTAGTCCATTAGTTTCTAGTTTTTGACCTTCCGATTTATAGGGGAGAAAAGGATTCGAAAGGGGATTGTAGGCTGGCTGATAGAGGGCCTTGAACCCTGCTTTTGGGATTATAAAGAGAGTGAGAAGTCAGTCTTTCAGGCTTTGGTCCATGTAGAGGTATGGTACAGAAAGTTACGTTTGCAACCTTGTGCAAAATAGATCTATGGTTAACAGAATCAGAGCAGTTAGTTAAAGGCAAGTTGTATATGTTGTGATATGGTCCTCTCACCACCCCACTTTGATGAGAGAGCTTGCTCTTTCCATTATCAGTGATGGTTATGTGAGACACAGGAGCTGGAGCAGAACAAGGAGTCGAGAGCCCTTTCCTTCTCTGCTTTTCATGGCTCATGAGAAAACAGGACCCAGTGAGCTCTTCATGAATGCCTACCTCTTCTCTGTCTCCACGACTGCTTTGCAGCTGGGACTGAGCTGCAGAGTTACCTCGATTATGCAAAAGTTTACAGAGCCATCAGTGTCAGAATTTGACGTCCAGAGGCAGTGGTCAAGCATTGACTTTCAAGGTTTCTGTGTGGACCGAGGGCTGCCTTGCTTGGATGCTTTTCCAGCGTCCAGAGAGTGCCTTCAGTGTTTACTTCCTGGTCATGTCTGACCATCTTCACCAGCCCGTCGACCAGGTGGTGAAAAGCCTTGTTGAAATGGGCAGACTGGGGTACAAGTTAAAAATACAGAAGAGACCAGCACAATTCCGCGGTCCTTTCCAGAATTGGGTGGGTTTTTTTTTTTTTTTTTTCTTTTCTTTTCTTGTGGTGCGGTCTGGAAGAAGAACAAACGTGTGGCTAAACCTCACTAAATTGAAGAATTGTGGGGATGGTGCAGACAGATTTTCAGGGTAGATGAAAAGACTTGGGTGGTTCTGTTACTGTCAGTCCTGAGCGAGGACCATGAGGATTGACCTTCATAATGAGGAGTAGCAGTCATCATGTAAAGTACTAATCATTATATTATTTAAAACTTAAAGTCATTTTAAATGTATAGGATTTTTTAAAAAAAATGTATTGGTGTGATCATTTCCTAACCATTTATGTTCCCAATTAGTCTTGATATCAAAACGTTTGTATTTGAGATAAAACTTGTTTCAACGTAGTTTGGGTCTAGTTTGACCTAAGTTTTGAGTTCACTGATGTCCTCAAATGCAGTGAAATTGCATGTGCAGAGTGCTGTGGACACTCACTGTTCTATTTACTCTCCCCACAGTGGATTAGCAAGTGACTTATATTCATCTTTTGGGACCCTAAGCTCTCATTACAAAATGCAGTCTTTCAGAATGTTCTGGAACCCTATGACATGGCAGGTAGGCATTATGACTGAGGGTTCAGGTGACCTCCTACCTACTCGGCAGGAAGTAGTGGCGGTTCTCACAGTGCCAAGTGCCAATATCACGTGGGGAGTTGTCACATTGTCAGGTCCCGAAGGGATAGGGTCAGAGTCTAGATTTTGAGGAGCAGGTCTCTGATTGGGAATAGGGACTAATCCTCATGGTCCCTGAACTATTGTATTCCTCCAATGCTCACTTAGTGTGCTCCTGGGTCTGGTAGGAAGCCAGGGGTTCCCTAGTACAGATGTCAAGCTCACGCCTCCATTTTTGCCCTTTTCAGTATACACCCGAGAGCTGGGGATGTAGCTTAAATGGTGAAATACTTACCTGACATGTACTGAACCCTGAGTTTGTTATCCCCACCCCCCTATAAGCTGAGTACAGTGGTGCACAGCACTCTCCAGGTTCGAACCGGAAGATAGGAGTCTTAGGTCATCCTTGGCTGCATACTGAGTTCTAGGTCAGCCTGAGCTATATGGGATCCTGTCTGAAGTTCATGAGGGGGAGAGAGGAGAGGGGAGGGAGGTGGGGGGGGGGAGAGAGAGAGAGAGAGAGAGAGAGAGAGAGAGAGAGAGAGAGAGAGAGAGAGAGAGAGAGAGAGAGAGAGACAGACTGACTCTAACTAGGACTTTTAGATGGAGTAAAGTGGATGTCACAGAGACAAAGGACTTGCTTGTTCTTCGTGGCCACTGGGGATGTGTGATGTTCCAGGAGATGTGCTGGCAAATGTGTTCTTGGCAGTCTCCCTGGTAGATCCATCTGTGATCCATCACTGGCCCTCCTTATTTAGAGTGCTTCTCCATGCCTTTTCTATCGCTGTAAGGTTTCTTCTTTATCAATTCCTCCAATCAAAAAGAAAGAAAAAAGAAATGGGGAGAAGCAAAAAAAAATCTGTGAACATTCTTTTCTTTTTCTAAAGGTTGCAGGCATAAATCATATTAAAGAACAGTGAAAGGACCTTGGTCCATCCCGCCCCCCCAGCAGCTACAGTATCTTAGAAAGTCTCTTTATTTAGAAAAGAAGATGAATGTATAGAAGGAGGACCCTGCTCTGAGGATCAGAAAAGTGCCCAAGGTTCTAGTCAGAGCTCTTCTCTCTGTTTAGAAAATGTGGAGCCCTGAAGCTGTCGAAGCTCTTAGGGTTTCCACGTCTCGAGCTGTCTCTGTGTCTGCACCCTTGGTCTTCCCCCGAGTGAGCCAGTCTGTGTCAGTACAGCATCTGGTACCCCTTTCTGCTTCATTCCATGCCTCCGTTCCAGCTTCAGTGTTTGTGTGGGAGGAGCTGAGGAGGGCAGGTGGGTTCACTCCTTCTGGACTAGAGATAGCACGAGGATACCTAGGTAACTTCCCTGGAATGTGGGCATTCTTTGGACTTCCTTCTCCTTCCGATTTGCTTTCCCATCATTTAATTTGAAGCATGATACTGTTTTTTTAGTGTTTCGTATTCCTGGAATATTTGGGTGCATTTCTGGATAAAAGTGCTTCGTATTGCAGTCTCTACATTTTTTTTATGATGTGCATGAGGCCCTGGGTTCAGTTGCTAGCACTGCATAAAATTGTGTGACAGCAGTGTTCTGTGATACCATCACGTGGGAGGTACAGACAACATGATAAAGTTCTCAAGGGCATTTGAAGCTGCTCAGTGAGTCAGAGGTCAGCCTGGGCTTCACAAAACTTTTTCTCAATGAAACAAACATTATATGTCATATCTAGTTACTGAATTAATCTTGCATTGCCAGTATGCTCATATAGTACACTCATAAATTACCAATGTGTTTATTATTGATGTAAAGAAAAAAAGAAAATTTAGGTATTGTAGGTGGGAATGTACATTGGTTTAGCCTTTTAGAAAAACAATATGGAATTTCTTCCTATAGTTAAAAGTAGAATCAACATATGATCCAGCAACATACCTCTGTGAAGAAAGCTGTTTCATCAGCTGACAGATCTCTAGACCACTCTGCTGGTTTAGGAGTTATTTATAATAGCAGAGACACAAACACCTGTTGGCTGATGGATAGATAAAGGCAATGTAATAGTTACACAAGTACCCACACACATGTATAAACACCAGAGCAGAATGTCACTCATAATATTCTCCTCAAGAGGAAGAAAACTCGGCAACTTGGAATGACATAGGTGAACCTTGAGGGAATTATGCTAAGTGGAATGAGACACTATCCCAAAGACACCATGTGACTTCATTTATTTTAAAAATAAAAGTGCTCTGAGAAGAATAGGATGCAGTTGTCAGGGAGTAGGAAAATAAATAAAAGAGTAGTGACGGTTGTCAGTACTGTATTGTGTGTTTGAACTTGGTGTGGAATAGCCTTTTAGTGTTCTCATCATAGACATTTATATGTACCAGGTATATGAAGTGATCGATGTTAATTACCCTGACTGTGATAGGGGAGAGAGAGGGGGGAGAAAGAGAGAAAGAGAGAGAGAGTTAGAGAAATTAATCAGAAACTGTAAGAACAGATGTGTCTGTTTTTGACTTTTTTGGGGGGCTTTGGAATATTGTCAGATGCACAATGAAATGTCTTGGGATTGGTATGTGAGCTTAATATGAAATTATTGCATACTTTTCTCCTATGTACCATAAATGCATCAACCTGAAGGAAACCTCACATAATATTTTAATTTGTGTTTCAAAGTTCTTTTAATGTGAGCTTTTCTATTTGTGATGTCATATTGGGACATCACATTTTGGTCATTTCAGTTTTTGGATTTTGCAGTAGGATGCTAAATCTGTGTTTTGATATATAAAATCACCTGTTTCTATACCTTATCCATGCCCCCTTTTCTTTTTATTTATTTATTTTTGGTGCTGAGAATCCAACTTAAGACTTAACACATATTAAGCCATACACTCTACTACAGAGCTGTTTCAGAACCTCAGATATATAATTTTGTTTGTTATACCTCCATGATGCCAGAGGAAAAATAATTACAGAAAGATGAATCAAAACTGTAAATGGATGGTCTTTTTTTCCTTTATGAGTCACAGTGAACCACCTGTGAACTTGGTTGAGGACCACTGATCTCACCATGGTTGGTTAGCGTTCGTAAGGCCAGTTTTGGTGTCTAACATGGCTGGCATTCCTTTGAAGTGCATTGTTTCGGGTTTGGGACATGGCTCAATTAGTAAAGTACTTGCTAGGTAAGCATGAAGACCTGAGTTTGACTTCTAGGACACTCATGAAAATAATCTAGTGGGATGGCGTTTGCTTTGTAATTCTAGGTCTGAGGAGCGGCACACTGGAAGTCCCTGGGGATTGTTGGCTTGCTAGCCTTAGCATAATCAGAATGTCTGCCCAGAGAAACCTTGTCTAAAACAACTCAGTGTATGATATCTAAGGAATGACACCCAAGGTTGACTTCTACACACACACACACACACACACACACACACACACACACACACACACACACACACACACTCAGAGGTAGGAAGGAAGAGCTGGAGAGGGAAACAAACCTGTTTCTAGAACTTCAACCCAGACCTACTCAGTGGAAGGTGGGTACCTGCAAATTGCAAACAGTGTGACAGGTACCTCAGGCATAGCCAGTTTTTAAAGAAGAGCATGAGACTTGCACTGAAATTTCAGAGATTGTCCTAGGGCTTATAGTGAGTGAACAATGGTCCGTTTAGCACTTGGAAAAATCAGAGGAGCAATTAATGTTTGAGTTATAGATATGAGACTTTAAACTGGGATATTTCAAACTCCTTTGGGCTTTTTATTCATACCTCCAAGTATTTGCTGTTACACTTCCTAATCAATCAACCTAAGGTGTCATTCCTTAGGTTCCATCTACTTTGATTTATGAGACATGGTTTCTCACTGGCTCGGAGGTTGCCAAGTAGCCTTGGTTACTGGCCATTCAGCTCCTGTTTCTGCTACTGAGCACTCAGATTGCAGGCCCATAGCATCAGGCCTGCCTTTTATGCCTGGGTTATGGGTATGGAATGTGGGTTCCCATGCTTAGAAGAAAGGCACTTTGCCAACTGAGCTCTCTGTACAGCCCCCAGCTTAACAGTGAAATCCACATGGATGGAGGTTTCTTCTTTTCATAAAATGTGAGGATAATCAAAACTTCCACGACAGCATTTCTCAAAATGGATTTAAAGGCTGTGTACCAGTAACCTTATGTATGCAGTGATTTATCACGATCCTTGATGTTTTCTTTGCACTCTGCCAAACATTGAAATAAAATCAGTGGTCGGCCAGATAACATGTAACAGGAAATTTGTTTCGTAACTATTCATTCCAGGTCATTTTGTCCCTTTTGTGGTTACCAGGGTTATCTTTTCTTGTATCAGCTTGAGGAATGCCCGTACTCAAATCTCCTTGTATCGGGCATTGAGGCCATTTGTGAAATGTAATAATTCACATTCAATGAGGAGACCAGGCTGAGGGCATGGAAGTCAGACTGCAGGGAAAGCCAAAGAGAGTTGTACAATTGGAGGGGAACAACTACCAGTATTTCTGGGATCTCCAGATACATCCCTAGAGTGCATGTCCAAAGCAGGTGGTCCTTCTTCTTGGTGTCTTCTGCTCTTACACATAGATAGGTCTCCCTGATACTCTGCACCTTGCAGGGGTGACATTGTGCAGATGTCTCATCCCACATAGTTACTCTGATCTGGAATTTTTAAGAATACTTACTTCCTGTCAGCCTTAGTTTATTATCTTTCAGCTCCTCTGGCAGTCAGTATGCCAGAGGTCAGGCATTCTGGCAGGGCCTGATTAATCTCTGCTCCCTTGGCAGCCGTGAGTGCAGGCCTGAGGGCCATAGAAGCTCTCCAGAGAAAATGATTCAGGAGAGATGACTCAGAGGGCTCACACGACCCCCCGGCCCTGCCCACTTCTACAGCCACTAATGTAGCTTAATCTTGGTTACAAAATTAGGGGTATTAGTGTTAGCCCATGTGTATGCCTGGTCCCCCTATGCACATCACATGTGTGCCTGGATCCCATAGGAGCCGGAAGAGGGTGTCAGATGTCCTGGGACTGGAGATTTAGATGGGAGCGAGCCATCTCATCTTCCCAGCTCATTAAAAAAAATACCGAATTTTAAAAATATTATGTATGTACTGATAGATATTGTGGTTCCTCCCCTGCCCCTTTGTGCCTGAGGGTCTAAGGTTTTGTTTCTGAGTTTTTTTGTTCTATTTTTTTCTTTCTGCCTTACATCCAGTGTAGTTCTTCCCTGGATAATTTCTGTGTATCATTTTGATAAAACTGTTGAAATGATCCGAGTTCTTTGGCTCTTGCTAAATGACTCCATGCCACCTTGGTCTCCCTCCTTGCTCACAAGAACTCATAATAGTTATTGGTCCATACTTATATTATTTCCTATGGACTATTGGTCTTCCGTGCAGATTGATGCCCCGCCCTGTTGCTTTCTCATTGCAAGGCCCAAACTGTGGAGACTTAGGAAGTTAGAAGATTGCTTTCCTAGCATAACTGAGAGAGTCACTGTAGTCTCCAACACTGCATAAATGGTCTGTGGTCGTGCCTGCTGGTAATCCCAGCGCTTAGGAGGTGGAGGCAGGAGGACCAGGAGTGCAGTCATCTTCAGCTTATGCCATAGTGAATTTAGATCAGCCTGTGGTACATGAGACTTGGTCCCAAAACAGAAACAAGCCAACAAAAAACTGAATGGAGCTCACAAAAACCTTCTTACCTTAGTATTTATTTATTTTGAGCATGGGCGTGCACATGCCGAGACGCTTGACCAGAAGTCAGAGTATAACTGTGGCAGTCAGTTTTTAATCCTTCTCACATGGAAGTCTTAGGAATTGAACTTAGGCCTCCAAGCTTGTCTACTGAGCATCTCCCTGTCCTCTGAAAACATTCTTGAGCGAACAAGACAATGCACTAGGTAATGGGATGTTGAAGAGGGACACGTGCTAATTTCAGTGATGGTAATTAACAGAGCTAGATTTAAGTGCAAGATTCCAAGGGCAAATGATGGTAAAAAGGAGCTAGAATTTGGTAAAAGTCAAAAACTTTTATGTGCCTATTGATGACCTAGTACTAGGCAGACTTTTCTCTATATTTCTACATGTGTTCCTTTGTGCGATACATAATACAGAGATTAAAATTAAAGAAAGTGCTATCCAATAAACTAAATATGGCATTGCATCCGGGCATTTCTTCTTTTATTAACTAGTTATTTTACTTGTCTGTTGTTTAATGTATCGCTCATGTGGCATGTACTAGGCAGTGTCCTAAGTGCCAGCAATAGAGTGAAAACACAGATAATACTGTCTGCCCCACAGGGATGCATGCCTCATTCTGAAGACTGTCCTTAGGTTGGAAAGAGCTGTGAAGAACAATGGAGTGAGGGGGACGGGAGCGGCTGCTGTTGGTAGTCCTGGGTGCCCTTGTTAGATGACTGGCAGAGACGACAGTGGCTGAGAAGGAAGTTCACTGCTACGTGACTGGCAGGGGTTAGCTGTAGCTAAGCCAGGCAGATGTCTGGGTGGAGAGAGGTGGCCATGCCTCCTCCATGGAATGTTTCTCTAAGTCTTCATGTTTGCGCCATTGAGTCCACCATCAGGTTCTGCTCCAAGTGGACTGTTTTATCAGAATCTGTAAGTGTTTCCTGCCTTTGGACCATTGTCCTTAGTCTTAGGCAGGAAATAGTGACTGAGGGCAGTACATTTATGTGTTTTACAAAGCTGTTGTCTTTACTACTATTTTTACCAGAAAGTTCCTCCAAAAGCCTTTCTTTTTCTTTCCATGAATAAATTGTGCCTTGTTATCTGTGTTTACTTTATAAGCTCTGTCTAGGTGGAACCACCTCTCTCAGATCTTGTATTCCTGCAGGGCATGGCATATTTCTTCTTAAGTAGTTTATACAGGTCTTATCATGCTGTCTTCTGCACGGGGACTCAATGACTTATTTTGGCTGATAATGGAAAGGTGCTTTTTTTTCCTTTCTTTTTTTCCTCTCCTTTTATTTATTTTTTTCTCGATTGGCATCTGCATCTGTTCCCCTTGAGGGCTTTCTTATCTGGTCTCTCCTGGCATTGACTGAACTCATCTTATTACTTAGTGCAATTTTATCTTCCATCATTGCTTATTTTGTATAACACACTCATCTCTTTCACTAGAAAAGAACTGGAGGTTCCCTGTGAACCCAGAGTCCTGGCTCATGGAGTAGGGTGTGCTGCAGTGGTCAGAAACTGTCTGTTAGAGGGAACGAGCCAGCATCTTACTTTCCAGTATTGTGTTTTTCTTTTTAGGACGTGGCTAGAATATGCTGCTGGAGATGCAGCCTAAGGGAACAATCCTTCGGGAATTCTTTAACTTTCCATTGGGGCAATCTTTGTATAGAATGCTGACTTTCTCCATCTCATGGACATTCATCTCAGAATCCTGTGTTGGCTGCTCTAGTTTCAAAAGCCGAGAGAGAGAGAGAGAGAGAGAGAGAGAGAGAGAGAGAGAGAGAGAGAGAGAGAGAGAGAGAGAGAGAGAGAGAGAGAGAGAAAATGAATGGGAATGAATGAGAGAGAGAGAATGAGAATGAATGTGTGTGTTAGAGAGTTTCATGTGTCCTGCATAGGCCTTGAACTTTGTTTGTGGCCATGACTGGCCTTGAAACTTCTGATCCTCCTGTCTCCACCTCCCAAGTGCTGATATTATAGTCATGTGCCACCAGCTTGACCTTCTGTCTTCGGTAGCTGTGATAAAGCACCATGACCAGAATCAACTTGGGGAAGGAAAGTTTGTTTGACTTCATCATACAGTTTGTAACCAGCATCTAGGAAAAAGTCAAAGCAGGAAGCCAGAAGTAGGAAATGATATAGAGGCAGTGGAGGAATTCTACGTACTGGCTCGCTCTCCATGGCTTGCACAGCCTATTTCTTATATACCTCAGAACCGCCTGCCCTTGGGTGTCACCACTCACAGTAAGCTGGGCTCTTGCACATCAATTGCTAATTTAGAAAATGTCTCATAGTCTTGCCTACATGCCAGTCTTTCAGAGGCATTTTTTCAATTGTGGTTCTGTCTTCTCAGACAACTTTAGCTTGTGTCAAATTAAACGAAAAGAAAAGATAAGAAAAAACACCAACCAACCAAATAGGAAACCTTCTGATTTCATTTTCTTCAGACAAGTTGTTATGTATCCAGGAACGGTATATAGATGACCAAGAATGGCCTCAAATTTCTGATCATCCTACTCCTGCTTCCCAAGGCTTGATATTACGGGTACATTGTCGTACCATGACTAATTTATATGGTCCTGTGGATGGTACCTGGCACTTGGTGCATGCTGGGCAAGTACTCTAACATCTGCTGCTTTTTGATATTTTCTCACTTGTTTGTCCTGTCCTCAGAAACCCAGCTGCCCACTTGAAGATACTTGCTGTTTGTTGGTAAAGGAGAACAAAAAGGGGGCTGGAGAGGTGGCTCAGAGGTTCAGAGTGTTCACTGCTCTTCCAGAGGACCCGAGTTCCATTCACAGCTCCTACATCAGACATCTCAGAACCACCTGTAACTCCTGTACCAGGGAACACACACACACACACACACACACACACACACACACACACACACACACACAAACTTCATCTGTGTGAAACTCCTCCCACAAAGGGTGATAAATATGATGGGTAGTTCAGTGGGATTATCAATGGCTCCATTTTGTGGCCTTCTTTGGGAATTGCCTTGTTTGGAATACTGAAGTTGAAACAGCCTGTGTAGTGTGCAGCGTTTTCTCCTCTGCAGTCACAGCTGAGTGACATGGTTCTTGAATGTTTACCGACAGTGCCGCACATGTGCACATATCCACGTGACTGTGTCTACCCAGTGTGATTCTGATTCTAGATTTTTCTCCCCCAGAAGAATACCTTTGTATTTCTTTTTTTTTAAAAAAGATTTGTATATTTTATTTTATACACATAGGAATATTTTGTCTTTATTTATGTATGTGCCCCACCTCTATGCCTGATGTCCAAGAAGATAAGTCGAGGGGGTTTGATCCCCTGGGACTGGAGTTAACAGATGGTTGTAAGCCACCATGTGGTTGTTGGGAACCAAACTTGGGTCTTCTACAAGAGCAGCAAGAGGTTTTTAACCACTGTGCCATCTCTTTAGTTGCTGGCTAGATTTTCTTGACATCCTTACCATCTTCATTTCTATCCTGTCCACCAAGTAAAAAAATCCCCATTGACATGATAATTACAGAAATAGAAACCGAAGACTTGAAGTTAAGTAATAAATCCATGTCTTCTCATGCATAGTTCCAGCTATAAACTAATTAGACTCAGCACTCCCCAGGCTCTGCTGCAGTGGCTCACTGTTCTCTTTGGGGGTTGTTGGCATTTTTCAGAGCTCTTTAAATTCCATTTTCTTTTTGTAATGATATCATACTAAATATAGGAATGGGAGGGGAGGGAGATGGGGACGGCACTGGATGGTTGGAGCATAGAACCATGACGAATTCATGTGTGCATGCACGTAGACATATCTGTGTTTCCCTTCATTTGGATTTTCACAAGCATGGTGACGGGAGGAGTCTTCCACTAGGTGTTGGAATTTGAGTGTGCCTGTAAAACTTCTCACGTGTGATGATTTTGGGATCTGGACTATTTAGGAGTAGAAGGGGTTAGTGAGTAGTGAGCAAGCAGGTATCATGGGCACATTCATATCCCTCTGCTCTTGAGTGGATATGATGTGACTAGCTGCTTGAGTTCCTGCCTTGATTTCTCTATAGTAATAGATTGTTTCTGTAATTATAAACTAAACCAACCCTTTTCTTTCCTGTGTTGCTTTGAGCCAGGTTATTTTACAGGAACGAAACCATGCTACCATCCCTTTGATGCTTCAGTTGAGTTCATTCTTGGTTACTACAGTGTGTTGGAGAACTATGTAGCCTGGACCATGGCGCAGCTCAGCAGTGCTGAATAGGAGATGGATTTGAAAAGTCATTTTGGTCCTTTATCATATGTGCACAAAAAGAAACAGATGTTAACCGCCTTTTCTTGTTCCCTATTTCGTAATAGTTACTCAAGTATTTTGCCATGATAATGAATCCAACATTCCCTTGAACAAAGAGTTAACGTCATATGTACTTAGTAGCTCAGGCTTTGATCATTGTCTTCTTGTGTTCATTTATTCCCTTAATGGCAGCCAAAAAGACTTTCAGTTACATGGATAGTGCAAGATCTGGATTGTCAAGGATTGGGTGGAAGGCTGGTGTTGTAGCTTAGTTGGTAGAGCGCTTATTTACGCAGTGACTGCAAGGCCCTGACTGAGGTCCATCCTCAGCACTGTGTAAACCAGCTTGGTGGTGCACGCCTGTACTCTTAGTGCTTGGGAGGAATCCCTGCTCTGTGGGACCCTGCCTCAAAAACCAGGAGCCAAATCAATACAACCGAGAGTGTGTTGGTTAGTTTTACTTGACTTGTCCCCGCTTAGAATGGTCCTGGAATGGTATTTAATCTGGAATTGTGTAGCTCAGATTGGAGGGATTGTCTTGTTTGTGTTGGGGTGGTTTAGGTTGGAAGAGCCACCTAGAATGTGAATGCCACTATTTTGTGGTCTGGCTCCTGAACTGTTTTAAGAGTGAAGTTAGTGGAACATGATCAGCAAGCAGGTGACGAGGGTCCATTCATTTCTCTCTGGTGTTGCCGTGGATATGATGTGACTCGCTGCTTGGGTGCCTGCCTTGACTTCCCCTCAGTGTTGGACCGTCATCTGGAATTACAAGATGAATAAACCCTTTCTTCCCTCAC
Source organism: Peromyscus maniculatus bairdii (assembly GCF_049852395.1). Classification (NCBI taxonomy): domain Eukaryota; kingdom Metazoa; phylum Chordata; class Mammalia; order Rodentia; family Cricetidae; genus Peromyscus; species Peromyscus maniculatus. The sequence continues at coordinate 24,000,295 of NC_134874.1, read as the reverse complement.
GTTGCTTTTGCTCCGGGTGCTTTATCACAACAACAGAAATGAAACCAGAACACAAAGACTGTTTTCACATTTGCCTAGGCGTGTCGCATCCCTGGGGTCTGTTCCTTTACCAGCGAGTAATGGTTTTCAAAGTGTGTGGTCCTAAGAACAGCTACGTGAGCATCACATTCCCAGTGCAGGTTTCCCAGGCTGGCCTTTCTGGATGAGAAACCTTGGGGCTGGAGTGCAGAAGGAAGCCCACAGTCCGCAGTATATTCCTTCCTCCATTCTGGTACCTGCTCAGGTTCATGGACCACTGTACAGAGAAGTATTGCTTCCCTCTCTGTCTCCTGCGGTCCCAGCGGTTGATATTTCAAACTTGCACCTGAGCGAGGACAGTTATGTCTTTTTCCTTCAGGCTCTCCTTGGTGCACTTTGTCGTCAGATGCCTGGTGCTGATGTGAGGATGGACTGTGAATATGTCCTCCTGTGGCAGTGTTTACAGTCTCAGCCCAGTGCCTGTTGACTTAAGTATCAGCCTGGGTAACAGGCTGTAAATCTGCAAGGCATTGTAAGGTCACACACGGCAAGGCTTTTAAAACACACCGACTTTACAGTTGGAGTAATTGATTTGCTTGGTGGTGTTGGTGTTGAAGTCACCCTCTGCCCTCCTTCCAGAAATTTCTTTGTGTGTTTACTTTAGACTGCTATGACATGTCCAAATTGAGAGGGGTGGCGAAGGGAGACAGAATTGAAAAAGCAAACTTTGTGTATGTTGCTCAGAAGAAAATTGCAATGATGAGTGAAAGGTTTCATTAATATCGTGCATTAGGTAAATGATCAGGGCAGCATGATATAGGGCCCATAGGAACTGGAAGAGAGCCATTGGCAGACTGTCAGCCCAAGCTGGTGTGAAGATAGGGGCTGGGGGCAGAGCTCAGAGGTGGAGGCTGTTGGTCCCATGCCTAGGACCACCGCTGGAGGTGGAGAGGATAGAAGGAAAAAGATAGGAAAAGCCCCCTGAAAAGATTCTGTAGTTGTAAAGAGTTAATACTGTCTGCTTTGCAGGATCTAGAATCACCTAGAAGATGAACGTCTGGGTATGGCTGTGAGGGATTATCTAGTGTCGTTTAACTGACGGAAGTGGGGAGACTTACCTCAACAGTGGTCAGCTCCATCCCGAGGGCTGGGATCCTGGACTGAATTAAACGGAGAAAGTGTGCTCCAGCATTCCTCTTCCTTTGCTTCCTGACTTTGGATGTGTTGTGACCATCTGCTTCAAACTGTATACTAAACCGTGCACTGAAGCGAACCCCTTCGCTCCTCACGATGCTCTTGTTAGGCATTTGTTTGTTCACAGCAAGGAGAACGGAGTAACACAGTCGGTCTGTGTCCATCAGTACTGCACAGCCTAGATCAGTTTACCCCAGGCTAGGAGTTGGCCTCAAAATTTCAATAGGAAGCAGCTCTCTCCTTCAGAGACAAGTGTCGGAGGCAGAACCGGTCTTTATTTCCCTAAGGAAATGCAGATGTGATGTGCCCAGTGAGCAGTGAGCAAATATTGGATGGTGGTTTTCGCGTAGCAGGGATAGAAAGGCCACTTGCCCCTAGAGACTCCCCATGAAGTTGGAGGAAAAAAAGGCAGGATACGGGGGCAACACTTAGAATCCTTCCAGGTGAAGGTGTTGCCGGAGGTGATACAGAAGTGGAATGTGATACGTCACCTGTGCTTATGGAGAGCTTCCCTGTATGACGTGTGGTTCCTGGAATTTGCACAGGTAGAACTGATCCTAAGACCTAGGCTCTATTGCGTGGTCTGTGGAACACAGTGGGTAACTGGGATTTGAGACCTATCACGTTCATTCCAGGGCCATGTCTTCAACCCTCGTAGTCTTCAGTGTTTGTCTGTCGTGTCCTTAGAACTTGGGACTCCAGGATAAAGAATTCTCCCAGGCTTGCTTAGTGATTTGTTTGAGACAGGGACCCATGCCGCCCAGACTGGCCTCAAACATGCTCAGAGTGACCTTGAACATGTGTTCTCCCTGCCTCCATATCCCAAGTGCTAGACTTAACATGTATGCACCACCATACCCAGTTTATTAGGTACTGGGAATCGAGCACAGGCCTTCCAAAATATTAGGCAAGCACTCTACCAACTGAATTACACCCCTCGCTCTAGGTTTGGTTTTTACTATAATAAAAGTACTTATTTGTTGGATCCTTTCCATGAAATTTGTCCCAGGAGAAAGAGGACTTGGTCAATCTTTGGAGAGCTGTTCTTCATATTTAGAAATCTTGAGTGTGTAGTGTTTGCTTTGCAGGGCTCATGTTGACTCTAAACCTTCTACAGGGTGTTGTATCAAAGGGATACCATGGGAATGAAATTAATCTACATTTTATGATATCATAGCAGAGGAGCAGAAGTTGATTTTGCTTGTAGTCAGGTTTTCTTCTCCTTATGAGCTTAGCATCAGAAGCATTAGTTCTTCCATGACAGATAGGTACGTATTGAATTGTTTGCAGTTATTATTCATTGATGGAGCATGGGGGCTCTTGTGCCTCAGTGCATGAGTGGACATTAGCAGGCCACCTGTGGGAGTCAGTTCTCTCCCTCCACCATGTGGGTTCCTGGAGTGGAACTCGGGTAGTCAGGCTCGATGGCAAGTCCCTTCATCCACTGAGCTATGTCACTGGCCCACTGATCCTTATTTTTGTAATGGACTTTACCAAGATCGGGTTTGGCAGTGCTGGTTTGTTAGTTATGTATTAGTGATTGATGGCTGTGTGCAGCCAAGTACCCTCTGCCCTCAACACCAGCATTCACTGTGGTGGTTTCTGTGAGTCAGCGATTCCTGAGTGTGTTACTTGGATATTCTACCCCATGCTTCTTTTTTATTGTTTTGTTTGTTTGTTTTGTTTGTTTCCTCTTTTTGGGGACAGGGTCTCATGTAGCCTATGATGTTACAAACTAGCTTATATCGCTGAGGATTACCTGGAACTCCTCATCTTCCTGCCTTCTCCTCCCAGATGCTAGGAATATAGACGTGTGCCACCTCACCCCGCCTCCTGAACTAGCTGAAACTGGTGTCATGTGAAAAGTGGACTGAGGATGAGGATTACTTCCCTATGGCTTGTGACAGGACAGAGGTTCTTTACCATATGGCTCTCTCCACACTTCTTCACAGCACATCAGTTGGTTTCTCATGGGAAGGCGGTGAAAGAGAGGGAGAGAGAGCAGGAGGGTAGGGGTGAGGCAGCACCTACTCTCATAAGTCATGCGCTGTCTTTTGTACCACATCCCGCCAGTGAGAAGCAAGTAACTGAGCAGCATGAATTTAACGGGAGAAGAATTAGGACCCAGCCTTTGAAGAGGATAGTATTAAATAATCTGTGCACATATTTTGACCACTCAGTACTCTTGGCTCCATACCCACTGAATTAGACTGTGTGGGTATGATCATTTTAAGGATTCCCCAAGAATTTTTCTGTGCACAGTTAAGAAGAGACTCCGGGTATGGGGTGATACCTTGTGAACTGATCTACTCTGAAAGTAGGTGAATGCTATCATGGCCCTATTGTGCTATTTTATTTAGAAAGCTTGGTCTATTTTCTGCTCTGAATGTTTTGTTGTGGTTGGTTTGGTGCTTCTGAGACACGGGCTCATTACCTAACACAGGTTGGCTGGGGATTCTGGATCCTTCTGTCTCTTAACACCTACGCACCGGTGTGTTTTAAGTAAAGTTCATGCTTAGCATGCAGTCAGGCATTAAGTGGCTTAAGACACTAAACCATCTCCTCAGTGGGTTGTTTCTGGTAGGCAGGAAGTGTTCTGCCACACAGGGTAAGGCAATGGGTGTCCTTGAGTCCTTTGTCTCAGGATCCCGGAAGAGCTGGGCATATGTCTGTTAAGACTGTGGTTCATTGACTCTACAGCTGTGTACTTTGTTAGTCCAGGAGTCTTGTCACCAGTTTGGGGCCTTCTGGAGCCCATCTGACTGGGACACCGCACCCTTCCCGAGGGATTGGTGTTTGGGCTCTCGGCAGCCTTCAGGCTTGTGTTCCCTCAGCACACTTCACCTAACTCGGAAGGCTTTGGGTGGGCCCATGAGTCTCTTCTTTATAGTTGTCATTTTTTTTTTAACTTCCTCTTAACAGGAGTCTTTTTTCTGTAAGGAATGCAGGCATGGGACTGAAAGAAAGACCTAAAAATACATCCTCCCCCAGCCCTTCCAGTTCCCTTCCTGCCCCAAGCAAGAGTCAGACAGGTCCATGTGCTCAGAACCTGTCTTCACTTTGCATTTGAAATCCCCTGATTTCTAGAAGGGCATAGGCATCGGAACCAAGAGGGGCAGCAACCGGCTCCCTGGAAAGATGCTGGCTCAGTAAGAGAGACGTTGCACTCAGAGTCTGTGATCACAGGCTGGAACAACCATGTGATGGAGCTGACATGCCCCAATAGGTACAACAGATTGTTCTGCTTGTTACCAATCAATATTGTAATTAGCAAATATTTATTGAACAACCCAGATGGGCCCTGGCTCACACTGCCCTCATCGGCTATTTGTTAGAATAATGCAAAACCTCCTAACCTCTTGGTCTGCCTTTAGGCTTGCCCCTGACCCAATAAAATCAATTCTGTACACTGAAGCCAGAATGATTTCTCCTAAAATATACAAATTTAACCAGGTCACTGACACACTAGAAATGCCCTGACTGATGTTTGACATCCTGCTGCATTCTACATGCCTCCTGTTACAAAAGACAGAACTCATCATTTGCCCCCTCCGTACTTTGGATTGCCTCCAGCTCTTTCTCCACAGATACCAGCTTCCTGCATTCTGCATGTGTCCCACACTTGGCTCTTTGATTATGCTGGCATCTCTCTTACACATACTGGAAGTCAAAATACTGGACTCAGTGCTCAGAAGGCTTTGACTTAAATCATAGCTGTAAGATTTTCTGATTGTATGCTGTGGGGTAAATTATTGGATGTTTCTTATCTGCAGGGTTTTCTTATTCCAGTGTAAATCCACTAGCCTACAGGTTCTTGAGAAGATTAGCCATAGTCATATTTAAAGTACTTAGCACACTGAATGGCCCATAATTAAGATAGATAATGTACATTTCTGTTACTCTGTACCCTAGTTATCTTTAACTGTTAACTTGACACAGCCTAGAGATATCTGGGAAAAGAATCTTATTTAAGAGCTTGGAAAGATCAGATTGGAATATGGGCATGTCTTGATTATTAACTGATAAACGAGGACCCAGACCACTGTTGATGGTACCATTCCCTAGGCTGGTGAGGCTGTGTAAGAAAGGTATGTGAGGGTGAGCTGTAAGTGAACCGGCCAGCAGTGTTCCTCATGGTTCCTGCTACTGTACTTTTTGGCTGTGAAGTGAATTTCTTGGCTAGAAGTAATAGTGTGTGGAATACCAAGCTGCCCTACTTTCAGGTTCTAGCCTTGAGTGTCCTGCCTTGACCTCTCTCAAGGGACGAAGTGTAACATGTCCGCAGAAATAAACTCTTCCCTCCCATAAGTTGCTTTTGTTTGGAGTATTTTTATCACAGTAAGAGGAAGGAACCTAGAATACTATCTGTTTACATATAGAAAGCTGTTTAACATCCTACATCAGCTGTTTAACAAAGGAAAGAACTCTGTTCTGTTGAGTCCTGAGAGGACCAGTCATAAGACATCCAGACTCTTACGTGGGTGTGAGTATAAAGGAGAGGTTTAGGGAACAGAAAACATAGGTGGCTGATTAGAGGAGTGCATGCTTAGCAAGGATTGTATGTTTCCTTGGAAATTTTCTTCCGTCCTAGTGTGGCAGCATTATTCTTCATGGGGCAGGGGAGATGGTGGGCAGGTATAAGAAGAAACGGTCAGTGCGATCTTGCTGGGTCAGCACTTCCTTCGCCTTTATTGAGTCCTCCTGCAACATCAGGTTTCTCATCAGAATTAACTCAGTTTGTGGTGGAATGTTCTTTTTACTTTTTGATTGTTTTGTTTTGCTTTGTTCTAAGTAGCTTTTTTCCCTTTTTGTCTCTTTTTGTCTGTGGTGCTTGCTTGTGTGTATAGGTGTGCTTACGTATGTGTGGAGGACAGAGCTTGACAGTGGGTGCCCTCTGTGGCTGTCCTCCTTACTTTTGAACCTGGGACCTGTCACCTGAGTGACTATTTCAATACCCCCTCCTATCCACAACAATTCTTCATCCTCAGTCTTCTAGGTGGACTTTCCAGTTAAATTACGGCCTTAGCACTCTCTTGTTCTGTGCCTTTGACCTTGTTGTCCTGTGAGTGACATCTTTCCTAGGCCCATGGGTTCCTGTCATGAAGCCACCCCTCCCTACCAAGTGGTCCCAATCCTCCTTTCCCTGTTCCCTCATGCAGTGCAGGTTGTTTTACGTCTTCTATTACAGCTGTTATCACAGCCTGCCTTGTAGCATAGTCATTTCTGTGTGTTTTCCCTTGAGATTCAGAACCCCTGGAGGGCAAACACTGTTTTATTCGATGCTGTGTTCTCCCACCCCCGTATCGCCCAGTGCAGTAAGGGCTTAGTAAATGCCATTTAAATCAATGCATGAATGAAATTACCTTTCCGCGTCCTGTTCGCTTTGTTGTAAGGCAAACCAGGTGAATATAGAATTTTTGGCTTACTGGATTTGGTCTAGACCAGGCAGAGAGTTTTCGAAGAAGCAATAGCAGCTTTGAAAACAGAAATTGCCTTTAATCTTGTGGAAAACACATGCCAGCCCTCTCTATAATAGTCTCAATTACAGGAGAGCATCCTGTTACTGTAAGAACACAAATAAATAAACCCATGACAATACTGTGTTTGGGAGATAAAAACCACATAAAAGCCATCTTTCCCCAACTCGCCAGCATGATAATTAGGGTGTTTCTGGGAGGAGGAAAAAAAAAAGAGTCACTAGCAAAGAACAAGTGATGTTATGTTTCAGGACCCTTCTTGCTGTTGAAAAGGTGGGAGGAGGGAATTAACATTTTCCAGCCAGGAAAGTACGCGGGTTCCTGCTGCCGCCTGCCAGACCTGCAGCTGTATTATTTATTGGGTTATGATAAATTGGGGCAGTAGGGTTGTTGAAGAAGCTGGAACAACTCGGGGTAGAAAAATGCCACCCAGAAAGAGACGCTGTGATTTTTCTCTGTGACACTTTACGTAGACAGGTCCTATTCATATATTGGGGGGTGGGGTGGGGTGTGTGTGTTTGAAGATACGTGTAAGTGAGGGCCAATGGACAATGTCAGGTTTCATTCCTATTCCTCAGGCACTGTCTACTTAGTTTGTGAGAATGGGTCTCTCTTTGACCTAGGCCTTTTGAAGTAAACTAGGCTAGTTGGCTAGTCAGTTGCAGGCATCCGCCTCTTCTGCCTCCCTAACACCAGGATTACAATCATACCTGCTCCCACACCTGTGTTTTCTCTTCAGGGTTACTCGTGGTTGTAAGGCTGGCATTTTTACCCACTGAGCAATCTGGCCAGCCCATTCTTTTTAAGTGTGGGGTCTCCTTTGGCTTGTGCATGTTCATGGTTTCAGGATCTCTTTGAGACGCCAGCAGAAATTCTCAGTGCCTAATTTGTCAGTATTAGTTAACAGCTATTGAGGATTCAGACCAGACCAGGCAGGCTAAGCATCATCATTTTTTTTAACTGGCTGGCCTCTCTGGCCTCTGAGCTGATTTCCCTGCTCTTGCCCTGCCTCCCTGCAGAGTGATCTTTACTGGTAGTCCCTTTAAAGTGTACTTTAGATTCCATCATTTCTCAGTTCAAAATCCTCCAGAGTGCCTCCCATTCCACTAAGAATGCGGTTCAAAGACCTCATGTGCTGTGGCCTGCAAGGCACTGCATGGTCTGGTGCCTGCTATCTTTTCCTCATCTCAGGCTATCTCTCCAGGTTAGTCCTCTCAGGCTCTTGTTCTTTGTGGCTGTTCTTGAAGCCAGCTGAGCATGTCCCTGTTTCATACCCTGTGCATTGTGCTCTCTTAGCCTGGAATGTTCTGTACCCAGATGTCAATGGGACTCAGATTCTCACTTCAAGCGTCTGCATAAGCATTGCTTATGGTTTGCTTTGTTGCTGTGTTAAAACACTGAGCAGAACCAGCTTGGGGAGGAAAGGGCTTATTTGGCTTAGACTTCCAGGTTACAATCCACCACAGGGGGAGGTCGGAGCAGGAACTCAAGCCAGGAGCTAGAAGCAGAAGCCATAGAGGACTGTTGCTTCCTGGCTTGCTCCCTGGCTCATATTCTGCTACCTTTTTTTTTTTTTTTTTTTTTTTGTCTAGCTCCGGTCCACTAGCCTGGGGATGGCACTGCTTATCATTGGCTGGGCCATCCTATATTAATTCGCAATCAAGAAAATGCTTCACACGCATGCCCACAGACCTATTTGATAACTCAGGACTGTGTAAACTTGACATCTAAAGCTAACTAGGCCTCTTCTTGTTGGGAAGGTCTGTTCACTTAGGCTACCATGGCTTGTACATTGCCTGATGTCTGGCAAGCGTGTAGGAAGGCATTGTTGGAATTTTTTTGGAAACATGAGTAGGTGCAGGCCAAAGAGTCTAAGAGCCAACTTGGAGACTGGCTGTCGATGCAGATGTCAGGTCAGACCTTGCTGGCTTTCTTATTCCCCCATTTGAGAAAAGGCCAACACTGCGAACATGACTGATTTTCTTCTAAGTTTCTGGGTTCCTTTGGTAGTTCAATGAAATTAGGCCCACCAGTCAGGCTCTCCGCCCAGAGTAAGTCAGATAGATGGTAACATGACTGGCATTGTGTCTGTGGTACAGATTGGAAGCTTCCTAAATATAAATTGTCATTCATCCTAACCCTTAGTTGTGGAGTCATGGTGTTTGCCTGTGTGCTGCTGTGGGCAGGGTGCACCTATAAATAGTAAGAATGAATCACAAGTGGAATTCTCAAGAACCTGTAAGTGGTTGTGAATACATTTCAAGCATGTCAAGCACCTAGCTGTGTGCTTGGCAGATGGTAAGGCTTAACAAATATCCAGACCTTCCTGCTTTTGATGGCCGGACTTAGAGTCTGGGTGTCCACTGGAGTAGCTCTGTGGGAATTGGGAGATTTTTGGTAAACAGAGAAAGAGAAAAGTCAGCAGCCGAGTTGGAGCCGTTCACAATCCTGCGTGAAGCCCAACAGGGACAGGCTTATGGAAATGGCAGTTGAGTCCAGGGCAGTTGGGACTATGGGCCATGCCAGCAAGCGTGGTATTTCCATTTGCATCTTTCGAGTAAGTACAATCTCACCCTTATTCCAGTGAAGCTCTCCTCGCCAAGATAAACACACTCTAAATTTATGGTTTAAAGATCCCCAGTTTCTGGGAGTTGTTCTTTTTGTCACTTTAACATTTTCTTGGCACAACATATTTTAAGCCCTGCTGGTCTACCTTGTAAATACTATACAAATGCCTGGAGGAGCTGAAGCCCATCGTTTGTTTTCTTAGGTTCTTTATAGGAAATGGCATTGCCTCTGCCCTGGTAATCCCCCGGGTTTCTGCTCAGGCAGCTTGGAGTGAGAAAGTGAGACAGAGAATGAAGGCATATTGTTAGGGAAAGATTCACAAGAGCACTCAGTGGATGGGCTTGAGCCACGTGAGGGAGTAAAGTCTGCATCTGGCCAGGTGTGTATGTGATGTGGACCCATTATAGGGTTTTAGGACAGACCCTTCTTGCTGCGTCAGAGGCCAGCTCCCAGCCAGGCCACCTTGCTGAGGGCTCCCTGAAGCCCAGCCTGGAGCTACTCTAACTCTGTATTGAATAAGACTCCATAGACCTGGAGCTGTGTCCCCTGCCGCTCCCTTTTCAGTCTAGAAGTGAATGAGCACTTGGGACCGAATCAGCCCTTGGAGAAAGCTCCCAGAGCCTTGTGTGTTCACAGTATGTGCCCAGAGTTGAGTTGTAGAGGGGGTGTGCACTCTGAAGGTGGTGGAGGCCAGTGCCTTCTTTGCACTGCAGGGTTTTCCAGGAGTGCACCACTCTTGACAGTGTTGGGACCAGGTTAGATCAGCACTCATGCACTTTAACAAAAGGCAGAAATTGCTTTTGTCAGAACCACAGGCATTCTTTTCTTGAACCAGGTCCCCTTGTACAGATGGTGAGAGAAGCTGAGTATCTTTCAGTTAATGTTACCATTTCTTTTTAAATAGTAGTACCTGTAATTTCTCTAGGTTCGCGGTGACGATAGTTTTACACCTCGTCTGTCTTGTTTTTCCCCTTCCACCTTGTAGGTGAATCAGGTGATGTGCCAAGCCATGGTAAGGTGTAGGAGACCTTCATACTCTAGTGTATGGCATACCTGTGTCCTCCTTGGCTAGAACGTGTATTTGTTTTCTGAAAAGAAATGGGCCTGTTTCTCTCTGCCCTGCATCATGCACAGGTTCTTAGCAGTCCTCTTTCTACTGAAATTGCTCTTCCCTGTCTTCCCCTGCACTTGACAAGTCTCTCCCTTCCTCCAGCCTGTGGCTTGCATCTTCTCTATGCTTTCCTTTTGTGCTCATTTGTAAAAACACATAAAACGGGACTTCACATGATGCTTTTTACGAGTGCTGCAGCTGCAACATACAGTCCGTGTATAAGTGGTGAGCGACAGGAGAACAGGTCTGGAGTGTTTTCACACCATTTATGCTTAACAGGCCCCATCTTTTTCTTGGAAGTCATAATTTGTGTTTGGACTTGGGTGACTGTCAATCTGAGTGGAGCTGGGAAGGGTGGTGCCATCTGCAGCATGGCTTCCCGTGGGAACACAGGCAAGGCTTTTCTCCCTCTGAAACCCAGGTACATAGAGTTGAGATAGATTGGTGTGCATACAGAGAGTCATTTTTTTTTTTTAAGTTTCTCCCCATAATCAGAACCTTTCCCTTGAGGAGAAACGTTCCTTGGATCTACTCCTGATACCTTGAAGCTTCATTGTCTTATGGTTTCAAAAAGGGAGAAAGAACCCTTCCTTCTCTACTCCTACCCTCCACAGGGTGATTTAACAGATATAATTAATTTGAATTCACATATCATCCCACTAGGCCCTTGAAATTAAAATGCCCACTCAGATTGTTTCCTTCTCCGACATTCTAGAAGAATGTTGGTACTTCAGTCAGATATGTCCTTTATTGGGTAAGATTCAGTTGCTCTGTTTCAGATCAGATTTTTGGTTTGGGATGGGTCTGGAACTTAGACGAGGGTGCTCGTCTAGGCTGGGGCTGGAAATTAAAGTCATTCAAACCGCTTCATATACAGGCCTCTTCTCTAGCTCGTCGGTGTGCTCTGAACCTCTGTGCATGCTGTCTCCATCCTGTCTAACCTCAGAATGTACTGACCTTGATACCCGACAAAAGCCTGACCGCCTGCCTTCTGACCCAGATAACTGGAGTTCTTCAAAGCAGACTAAGAACTTTTCTTCATGTGTGCTCTTCTCATCAAGCCTGATTGATGGTTACCTTCCCCGTTCTTTACTTTTTAGACTTTTAATTTGTGTTTATGTTTCTTCGTCTGCATGTGTGTCTGTGTACCATATGGGTCCAGTGCCCTCAGAATCCAGGAGATGGTATCCGATACCTTGGAACTGGAGTCACAGACAGTTGTGAGCTGCCATGTGGGTGCAGGGAATGGAACCCAGGTCCTCTGGAAGAGCAGCCAGGGCTTTTAACCCCTGAACCATTTCTCTAGCCCCAACTTTTACATTCTTTGTGTAGATAAGGTGAGGATTGGGAGGTCAGAGATCTGCCAGGCTCTATCTAGTAAAGGTCAGAAACAAGAACTTAGATGGGAACATTCAGTTTCAGATCCTCTACTCTTCATAGCTCTTGAATGTCACAGTCACCTCCTACTTAAAATAAGTCACTCACTCATTCCGGAGATTGATGAAACCACATGGCTCAATCTCTGTGTCTGTTAACTGGCTTTGTGACCTCTGTTCCCTCTTGGAGCCTCAAGCTCCATGTTGTCAGCAAGATGATGATACCAACAGGATGATACCCTAATGAGGTGGGGTGCTTCATTAAAACAGTGCTTTGTGCAAAGCACATAATAAATACAGTCATTCTTGTTCTTTATGTATGAGTCCCTCTGATGAGTCACTAAAGAGACACTGTAGTGACTTCATTACGCTCTTCGGAATCATTTCTTATAGGTTGGGAAGTAAGTGTGAAAGCCGAAGGTAACTTGCATAATAAATGGATTCCAGTATAAGCAGAGTGGATACTTGGGAACTTGAGGGGGTGGGAGCATCTGAGCCTATGACAAGAATCCAGTCGTCTAGCAGCTGGCCCTTACTGCTTCATCCCTGTTTGGCAAGATTCTTGTCTTCCTCTTTCCTTAGAGAGGCTATGGGTCCTTTTTTTATGCACTCTGCTCAGGAAGAAAAAGTAGACCTGCATCTGACTTCCGGGGGATGTTAGAATTACAGCTTCCTTATTTCACAGCTGAAGTGCTGTTTTCAGACAAAGCACATTCATCACAGTGTTCCCATGTGCAGGGTTCTGTGTGAATTCCCTGGGAAATCAGACTCGAGTGCCTTCCTGTAGGTTGCTGAGGGACAGGTGGTCTTTATGTGGACAGCTAGCTTTGAGTAGGACCCCGAAAGCACAGAATACTTATATTAGGCAAAAGAGTAAGAGAGCCTGAGCAGAGGTGGAGTGAGGGATGTGATAATTTGTGCCTGACATGTCTGCATGGGGAGCTTTGCCTGGGGATGTGGGTGGTCTGGGAGGCAGAGTGTTGATCTTCTCGTGTCTGAGACTCTAGAGAGGGGTGCACATGGCCTATCCCCACCCTTTTTTATTTTTCAGAAACACAGAGCCCCATAGTAACCTCTGGGTTCATTGTCATGGTCTGCTCTTTTGGCAACAGATAATATCTAGAGAGATGCACAGCTCAGGTCCTAGGGATGAGTGGGCCTGTGAGTTTTAAGTTGGCTTCAGCCCCTTTGTTTGTGAGCTGTTTGCCTGGAATTAAATGCCATTTACATAAGGAGCTGTCAGAGTTGAGTTGGCCCATGATTATTCCTTGATGTATGTTGGAAAAAAAAAAAGAAAAAAGAAAAGAAATGAAAACCCCTGGCTAATGAGGAGCTGGATTCCTTTTCTCCACCCATGACAGCCTCCTTTCTGATCTGATGGTCCGTCAGAAAGCAAGGTGGCATGTGACTGTGGGGTTATGTCCTCGCCTAAGCTGTCTCTCCCTCAGAGTTGTAATTGATGGGGAACCTGTCACTTGTCATGTTGCCGAAGTGCAGATTTTTGTACAGCTGCCAGCTAGGAGAGTTTGAGGACAGCCTCTGATTGGGTGCAGGTTGTGGCGAAAGCGTTAATAAACAAGAGAGCTGCTGAGGGTAGATTTTGATTGACCCAAGATTGTATATTATTAAACCAAACCCTCATGTGTATGTCAGTTTATAAAGAACCCGGCCCATAATCCAACTTAGGGCTGTGGCAGCTTGGGTTTATTAAATGAGCTTCTATCACTATTAATATTGAGGAGCAGAGTAGAATATCTGTAATCTTTTAATCTATGCAGTAATGGTTTCGAGAGAGATTATCAGATACATTGGATGGTTGTTTGCCCATAATCGTATTCAGAACTCTTGGAAGCATTGATTTGTTTCTGGCCTACTGCTTTGGCTCAACCTACTCATAAAGCTCTTTTATAATTCTCCTTGCTTTGTGTTTTCCAAAAATAATTGGAGAATAATAATAACGTGGCTGGTGATAAAAAACGGAGAGCGAGGTTGAAAGTGGATTTCTCGCTGAGTGGATAGCCATAAACTTCCTCTGTGATCATAAACACCTGGATGTGTGACCTTTGTGTTTATAAGATATTTATCGCCTCATGGGCTCTCTGCTTGGGGGTTATCACTGCGGTGCCTTGTAAAAATTTGATTGTGTTTAGTAAGTAGATTCTGAATTTTTGCTGAGTGAGGAGAACGTCTCTCTTTCTGTAGTTTTCTTTGGAACAACCAGTCTACCGGATAGGGAGCATCCTTGAGTTCTGTGAGGATGGTACAGGGACGTCTCAAGGGTACGCTGTATGCTTAATTAAGTGGCTTTATAAAGTGCTTAGTAAAATAGAAGCTACGTTCCAGTGGATAGAAGAGGGATGGATACACCCAGTGAGCTCCAGCAGTGATGGTCGATTTTCCTGTAGAGTGTAGATGCAGTTTCTGATCCAAATCAAGTAACCTTTCGGCTACTGTTGCTCTCTTCCTACCCTAAATAAAGCTAGTTCCAAACCAGGGAGAGCAGGGGAGCCAGAGAAATGTTCTTTGAGTTCTATCTTTCTCTCTGACATTGATTAGAGGTATGGTCAATGCTTCGGCCTTGCATCTTCAGTGGCTCTATATTTTTTATTATTTTGGTTGGGACAGGAGTTCACGTAGTTCAGGCTGTTCTTTTAACTTGCCATGTAATTGGGGATGACCTAGAACTCCTGATACCTGCCTCCATCCCATGAGTTTAGGGATTATGGTTCTGTATCTTCACTCCTGGTTTATGTGATGCTATGTGTAGAATTACAGGCCTCGTGTGTGCTAAGTATGTGATGAGCTACATCTTCATCCCCTATTTTCCAAAGTTCTTTAGGAATGTGTAAGACACGCATTTTCTTCTTTGTGATAACTACTTTATTTTTCTGAAAGAAACCTGGACCTCGTGAACTGATGACTGGCTGCCTGGATAAACTGCTGGCTGTCTGGTTCATGATGCATATAGTGGGTAGGAGGCCTATGGGGGAACTTGCTAAGAAATAGGTGTCATCAGCAGAGTTTGTCATGTCTAAAAACATGAGCCTGTCTTGAGGTGTACAGGACCCCATATTTATCAAAGGACACTGGTATATTTTAGACTTGGGTTTTCATGCTGTGTGGTTAATTGCTGTTGCATGTTGCGGAGTTTGAGGTGGGCTTCCCTTTGTCCTGCATCTGTCAGATAGTTCTGCCTGGGAGTCATGCACACACAAGACTGTTGAAGACCTGTTCACAGTGGCAGTGCGAAGTGGACTGTAGAGGGTGAGAAGCCCTACTTCGGTAACATGAAGGAATGGGACTCGAGAGCACCCATCAATCAACAGGTGTGATTCCTGCATGCTGTTACTATGCCAGCCTTACAAAGTGCAAAACAGTTCCACGTTTTAGACTTCATAGGTATGTTTCTGTTGACGAGCAAAGACTGTATTTTGGCCATTTATTCTTTATGGTGATCTCCATAGAAATAGTAGCCTTTCATTTCTGGTGTTTGTTACAGCTGCAAAAATCTCGGCTATCACACCCCACACAACAGAATTAGGAACCATAGAATGTAAGGTCAGTAATCCATTCATAAACTCTGTAGCTTATTCAGAATTCTTCTAAACTTGGACAAACATTGTTTTAAGTGTATCACTTTCAAAGGCAATAAGCCATGCCTATAGACTGAGTAGCTTTCTGTGAGACACAAAGAATAAGTTCTTTGTATGAGGATGCTGACTTCAGCTGTCATTTATGTGGGAGGGGGTCAGAAAGGGAGAGATTGGCTTGGGGTAGTGTTTCTGGGGGTGGGTCCCCCCAGCTAGGCTGAGGAAGGCCTAGAGAAGGAAGGAGAGTGTCATGAGTGAGCGTAGATGGGATGGCGAGGCTTCTGTTCCTTCGGGCGCTAAGATCCATACCGAAATAGGACAGTCTAGGGAAGACAAATAGAATCAGTGTAGAATCAAAGCACAGAGTGATGATTCTGTGAAGAAGGAACAAGTATTCCTTGGAAGGTGGGTTCCAATATGAGCTCCTCTCTCTCTCTTTCCTCTGGGAGGTGGGGTGGAGTGGGGTGCAATTAATTGGAACCAGTGCTCTTATACCTGTAGTGGTTTAATAAACCGAGACCTTAAGACAAAGAGTTCATTTGCCTCAAGTTGCTGTAGAAGCAAGAGTCCAGTGGTGCTCAAGAAAAGTGGGTAACTATAGAAAGTGATAAGCTGCCGGGGTTGGGGGTTTAGCTTAGTGATAGAGCGCTTGCCTAGCAAGTTCAGGGCCCTGGGTTTGGTCCTCAGCTCCAAAAAATAGAAGAAAGTGATATGCTGCCTTATGTATGCTGAGTGCCTTGCATGTGTGCACTGAGGACACTTGGGTGCTTAGGTAGAATCAACTGGGACAGGAATATGAAGAGATAATGCAGTAAAGCCTAGTGCACTCTTGTTTTCCTTTAAAGGAAGAGAGGAGCCACTGCAGGTTATTGAACAGGGGAGTAATGGGACTTGTAGCTGGAAGTTTTCCTGTGTCCCGCCCGGCCCTGTGGTCCTGTCCTTCCCCGGCCCCACCCAGCCCCGTGGTCGTGCAGCCACTTATAAAATAATCACTCAGAAGCTTAATATTAATTGTAAATTATATGGCCCTTGGCTCAGACTTCTTACCAGCTAGCTCTTATAACTTAACTAGCTCCTATAACTCAACCCATAACTATTCATCTATGTATCACCACATGTTACGTGGCTTTACCTGTGTCCCATTTACACGTTGCTTCTTCGATGGCAGTTTGACATCTTCCCTTACTCTCTCCTCTCTTCTCTTCTCTTCTCTTCTCTTCTCTTCTCTTCTCTTCTCTTCTCTTCTCTTCTCTTCTCTTCTCTTCTCTTCTCTTCTCTTCTCTTCTTTTCTCCCCTCCCCTCCCCTCCCCTCCCCTCCCCTCCCCCACCCCTCCCCTCCCCTCCCCACCCCTCCCCTCCCTCCCTCCCTCCCTCCCTCCCTCCCTCCCTCCCTCCCTCCCTCCCTCCCTCCCTCCCTCCCTCCCTCCCTCCCTCCCTCCCTCCCTCTCTCTCTCTCTCTCTCTCTCTCTCTCTCTCTCTCTCTCTCTCTCTCGGCTCCATCCTGCCCTGCCATAGGCCAGTGCAGCTTTATTTATTAGCCAATGGGAGTAACACATATTCACAGCCTACAGAAAGACCTCCCACAGCAGAGACTAAGAGTTGCATTTCATGAATCTAATTAAAAGGCAATCAGTGACAGAAGGTATGTAACTAGGTCAAGAGGCTACTCTGGGTGGTGGTGAGGGAAAGACAGAGGTGATCAGGGTCTGAACTAATCACAGTTCCAGGAACCTAGTGCATGGGGCCGGAGAGATGGCTCAGCAGTTAAGAACTGTTTCCTGCTCTTGTGTAAGACTCCTTTGGTTCACAGTACCTACACAGGGGAGTTTACAACTGTGCCTGTCACTTGAGCTTCAAGGAATCCAGTGTCCTCTTCTGGCCTTCATGGGCACCTTCATGGATACATATACGCAAACACCCTCATAAATTAATAAAAAGTAAATAGGGTAAGCCGGGGTAGGTAGGGTCATGCTAATGAAAGGATGGGACAGGGCATTTGACAGTCATTGTGGCCCAGCCACTGTGTTGGTATCGTATATGGTAACAGTTTTGATAGCCCTTAATAATCATTACACGTTTAGTCACCTGGAGGTTGACTGTTTTCTGGAGATTGAAAAGCTGTGTGGCTAGGAAATGTTAAATTTAGATCAGACTCCAGTCTGCCTTTGAAGCCTGTTTTCTCTCCTGTGGACTCTTAACTTTGGCTGAGTGACACATTTGCCTTCTGATGGAGCAACTGTTGATCCTGGCAGACTCTTGAATGCTGGGAGGAGGTGTTGGCAAAGGGCACATACAGCATTGGCATGGAAGGTCATCTGGTGAATCTCTGTCTGAAAGAACTTAAGCATTTCAACATGGACCGGATAGCATCTTGCTGCATGTACCCAAGGCAACGGAGCAATGAAACAAAAGCCGTGTTGTTTTCTTTGTGGATTAGTGATCCAGAAACCAGATTTGAGAGCTGAGGCTGTCATCTAAGATCTGCCTAGGGAATCTCTTGAGTTCTGTTCCTGTGAGAACGTGCACGTAGCTTCTCTTGTGGTTGATATTGAAGATTGTAATTTTAGAAATAAACTCAGAACTTTTCAAGATCCCATTTGTTGCTTCTGGCTACTTACTGCCTAGGTCCTCACATTCTGCAAAGGACAGAAATAAATACTAGATAGCATGCTGGAGAGAAATGAAGAGGAGAGGATGTATCTGAACTGGGAACCCTGATTCATTTATTTCAAGCTACTTAGTCATGTACTGCTGTGCTGGCTCATTTTCTGTCAGCTTGACACAAACTAGAGTCATCAGAGAGAAGGGAATCTCAGCTGAGAAAATGTTTCCCGAATATAGGGCTGTGTGCATGCCTGTGGGGCATTTTCTTAGTGATTGATATGGGAGGGCCCCCCCACACATTGTGGATGGGGCCACTGTTGCACTGG
The DNA here is from genome assembly GCF_049852395.1 of Peromyscus maniculatus bairdii. NCBI lineage: Eukaryota > Metazoa > Chordata > Mammalia > Rodentia > Cricetidae > Peromyscus > Peromyscus maniculatus. Next base: position 23,982,031 of record NC_134874.1, on the reverse strand, counting down.
TGACCCTAGGTGCTGTAAAGAAGGCTGACTTGGTGTCTCCTGCATCAACTCCTGCCTCCAGGTTCCTGCCCGTTTGAGTTCCTGTCTTGACTTCCTTTGATGATGAACAGTGATGGAAAAGTATAAGCCAAATCAATCTTTTCCTCCCCAAGTTGCTTTTGGTCATGGTTTTTCATCACAGTAATATTAATCTTGACTAGGACAACTGCCTCGGTTTCCTAGCAGGCATATATAATACAGACCATTGTTAGAAGGATGGAAGGATGTCATTGTTAATTTTAATTGTCACCTTGACACATGGAATTATCTAGATCAGGTTTGCCTGTAGGGGGTTGTCCTGATTATAGTTGAGTTTGAAGACCCACCCAAAAGTGGGTAGCAGCACCATTTCGTAGGCTGTGTCCTGAACTATGCAGGAGAACAGAAAGCTAGAAGAGCAATAGCAGCAACAAGCAGAAAGCAAGGGCTTATTTCTCCTTTCTGTTATTGACCTTGTGACTATCTGCCTCAGTTCTTGCCTTGACATTCCCTCAGTGATGGACTTACATCCTGGAGATAGAAGCCAAATAGGCACTTTCCCCTAATGCTGCTTTTGGTCAGAGTATTTTATTACTTACCAAAGAAATGAAACTAGACAAACCATATAACCAAATTTTCAGTGTGTGTCCACGTCAGTGTCTCTCTTTCTGTGATTTTCCTCTTTTCTCCTCTGTGCCTTTATTGCATTGCCACAGATATGATGTGCTGATCTGTCTGCCTTGTGCCTTCTCCCTGGTGCAGCTACAGTTCTAGTGTTGGGAGTCAGGTCACTGCTGGAGATAAGATTGTGTTGGATGGAAGTTGGCTAGGAGTGGAAAAAAGCTGCATGCCTCCTTGGGTCTTAATCCTACTCCCTGTCCACTTACAGGGACTTGGGGAATCTGTTCAGGTAAGCAGTCCTTGAAAGGATGCTGTTTGTTGAAGTGCATGTTGAACAGTAATGGAAAGATGCCTCCACCAGTGTCCCATAGCAGCTGCTGTTTGTCAGCATTGGGCATGTTTGTAGGTCACTTCTGCTGCTGGCACTGATCTCCTCCTCAGCAAGAGGGTCTACAGAACCTCAAAGTGTAAATGCTGCACTTTCTGTTCACCAATGACTGTATGAGCGGTCACTTAATATGAAGAAATCCATGTGCTGAATTTTTTTTGGTTACTCTAGAACAAAATTTTTACCCAGAAGTAGAAGTGTTTTTGTTTTTTGTTTTGTTTTGTTTTTGTAGGTTTTACACAGCCGTCAACATTAAAATAATTTTTTTTTAATGTGTAAGTTTACCTCTCTCATTGGTGGTGAAACCTGGGAGAATGGGGCCTAGAAATGAGGCGGACTAAATACTCATGTAATCGCCAACTTTACTCCGAGCATCAGGCAGCTTACTCTCTGAGGGTTAGGAAGAGTTACCTGAGTAAAGTGTCTAATCACAAGGGCAAGCAGCATGTGGTGGGCAGGCCGCACCTGGCAAAGACATTTTTCCATAGAGGTGTGTAATAACCACAGCAAGCTAGAGTGAGTAATCTGGAGTAAACTCATTCTTACCTACTACTCTGAGGAAGGGCACAAAAGCACACTCCAGGAACACTTTTGTGTTCTGAAGAAACTGAGATCATATGACTCTCATCTTGTTTTCTTGGGGTTTTCTCACAAACACTCAGGTTTCCTCTTGAAGGACTCGATTCTTGGAATGTGTTCTGACAAGTGCATGTCTGTTTGTGGGTATGCACTTATGGATGCAGGTGGAATCCAGAAGGGATTGGATTCCCTGGAGGGCCAGGTCCATATAGTTGTGAGTTGGCTGACTTGTGTGCTGGGAACTAAGCTCTGTCAGAGCAGTATTTGCTCCTAATTTCTGAGCCTTCCGTCTCTCCAATTGACAACTTTCTTTCTAATAGTACTTTTTACAGTTCATGTGAGTGTGGTTTAGCAAGTTTAGGCTCTGTCTTTAAAAGTGTCCCAGACATCTGACAGTATTAATCCTACCAGTCCAGCATAAGACCAGTACCAAAATTTTTAAAGCCAAATTTGAAGGCAGCTTTAATTAAATATTAGCCAGATGGATGGGCTTTGGCTAGGTTCATCTCTGGTTCTCCAGAAAAATGGCCCCAAATCAAGTTTTGCAAGGACTTGAGAAAGAAAACCCATAATTCTTTGCATTTTCCATCAGGTCCAGTCGAGCAAGCATTCATCCTAACACATTACCTGTGTGCATACCTCCCGCCCACATGTGACCAAGCACTTCTGGTGCAAATGGAGCAAACAAACTTGTTTAGGGAAGTGAAAACACATGGCTTATTATCTCCCTTAAACAATAGCCTCCAGCATTTCAGGAACTGCAAGGGGATTGCAGTCCATAAGTATTTTTGTTTCATGGATATCTTAGGCATAGTAATTAAAACTTAACATGTAACTTTGGCTCTCACAACAGACTAAGGGAAACTTCCCCAAGGATAAACCAAGATTCTAACCCTGAGATGACAACAGAATCACTTCTGGAGCTTTAAAAATATTTCAGTGCTGGGGCAAACCTTTATTTTACATAGTTGTTGTGGGTTGGGGCCCAGGCACTGGTATTAAAAAAAAAATCCTTTAGGTGATTCAAGGCCAACAGGTTCAACACCGGTACTCCATAGTGCAGTACCTCAGTGAAAGGAGCATTTGCATGAGAGCAGTTCTCAGATTTCTCAGCAGTAATCCCCCTTTCATTGCCCTGTCCGCTTGACAGACTTGCAGCGCAGCTGTGCTGGGGTAGCAATTTACTCTTCTGTATTTCAGAATCCTCTGCCATCATCCAAGTGCCTCACACAGGCTAGGTGGTCATTACCCCCACTGTACTTTTCATGGTTGACTACATAATGGAACGGAGCCCAGATTTAACAGCTAGTTGTTTCCACTTAATCCAGAGCCTTTCTCCTCCAGTAGTCCATGAGGGAATAGATCCACAAGCAAATACTTTTCGTTGCTCCAGGAGGAGAGAGACACCAGTTTTGAAATGCTTGAGGCATAAAATGGATCTTTTGTTAAGGTCAACAAAGGCCTGCTGTGCAGAATATAAGTCGTCAGGTCTAGGCATGTGTCACCCTAGTGGTTTGTGCAAGGCTGGGAATGGAACCCAGGGCTTTAAACAGGATACGCTGCCTTCTGCTAACTGAGTTACAACCCCTGCCTTTCATTATGCCTCTAAGCATCCCGTCTTAATCAGCATTGTAAGTTGTCCTTACAAACCAAGTGGAAGTGGATTTTCTACTGCCCTGTTTGCTCTTAATCATAAAGAGCCAGAAGAATTAGGACCCGCCTTCCCTCTATATCCTCTCCATTGTTTCCCTTGCTCATTGTCCTTTCATGTTTAATTGGGCCAGAACTGTATTTGGTGATAATTTTTTAAGCACAATAGAGCATGACCTTGAACTTTGAGAGTGTATTAAGGTTTTGGTCTGTCAATTGAGAAATGCCAACCACATATTAGGGAAGAGTAACTCCTTCCAGTTGAATAGCACTGTATAGTTTAGTGCTAATTTCTTAACTAGTCAACGTGATTTCCTATGAGGCATGGATTATTGGTAAGTAATTATTATGTCTAGTTTTTATTTAGACACATTCAAGATGTAGCAGGGTTGACTGACTAACCTGAAGGGATGGAGTTGGACCTTGAGTCTGAATGCAGCCTTTGGCTATAAGTCCCTTCAGTACTCTGGGCTTTGCTTAGTGCTTTTGCTTTGAATAGAATACCTTATTAATGTGACTTAAGAGCACCTCAAGGTTCTGTTTGTCCTAGCTGTCATAGTTTGAGTCTTTGTGTTGTGTATGCTTGCCTGCTTGCATGTGAGGATGCTCGTGTGTGCATGCATGAGTGCATACGGAGATCTATGAATATTAAGGATCCTGCCATTTGCCCATGCAGGGTACAGTTGATAGCTGGGAATGTTTATTTGATGCAGTCAGGAGAGTGTCATCTTATGTTAAACAGTTGTGATTTTTGCCTCACCAAGGAACCTTTTAGTCTACTGTGAGTGTGAATATTCCTGTATGGTATTTTATCTGGGCAGTGTTTTTCCTAGTCTGTGTACCTGGAATGATAATGTGAAGTTCTTAAAATATTTGCTTCTATGGGTGGGTCTCCTCCATCTAGCAACTTACTGAGTGCCTATCATGTGCCTGGTGCTGTTTTCCTTTACGTTCACCTTAAAGAAGTCTGGAATAAAAATAAAATTGTTCTTCTAGTAAAGAGAGAAGAGGCAATCTCTCTTTAGCTTTACTTCAGTCAGGCATTGTTTTCTGAGCTCTATTGATTTACTGATTTTTGGAGATATTGTTCCTCATTCTTTACCTGAGAGACACAGTGTAGGGAGGTTTCCTGGGTCCTCAGTGAGAGCTCATAGAAAGCTCTTTGTGGCCACTGGGTATTTTTTCCGCACAGATTTGGTCTCTGTGCTTCTTCTTCTGTGCCTTTCTCTGCCACAATCTCCTTTTCCTCACCAAGCAAATTAATATTCCTTCTCCCCCTCCCTTCTCCATTTTCTCTTTTTCCCCAAATTCCTCTCTTTGGTGGTGGTACACACAAATGAGTGTGTGGGCCTGTGCACAGAGAGGCCAGAGTGGGACATCCATCACTGTCTTCCTTCATTGCTCCCCGCCTTATCCCTTAAAGATGGAGTCTTTCACTGGATCTGAGGCTCACTGTTTTACTAGGTTGGTTGGCTGGCTGGCCGGCCGGCCAGGGAGCTGTTAGTATCCAACCAACCGTCTCCACCTCTCAATGCTGGGGTTACAGGCATGTGCAGCCAGTCCCAGTGTTTTTTTTGTGCACAGTGGAACTCAGGTCTTCAGTGTGTGCAGAGTAAGCTTTCTTACCCAGTGAGTCATTTCTACTGCTTTCTCTACCTTCCTTTCTTTCTTTTTAAGAGATGGTGTCATATATTTTAGCCTAGTCTCAAGCTTGCTGTGTCCCCACGGGTTAATCTTGAACTCCTGACCTGTTGCCTCCACTTCTTAAATGCTGGGATTACAGAGGTGTGTGTGTGTGTGTGTGTGTGTGTGTGTGTGTGTGTGTGTGTGTGTGTGTGTTAGTTACCATACCTTTTGACACCTATCTTCTGAATCAGACAGAGGCAGTTAATCATGTTTGAATGTGAGGAAAATAGGAAGAAATCTGAAATACAGGAAAGCAGCTTAGCTCTCAAGAACTGTCTTCTTGTGTGGTGTAGTGTCACAAGTGCCTTTCACCTTCACCTAAGAGGAACTCAAGTGGGTGGACCAGTAAGTATGTCCAAGGAGGGAAGACAAAAGCACAAAAGAATCCTAGATTCTAAGATTGACTACAGCAGATGCTTCTATAGAAACCTGAAGCCGGAAGTGGGCAATAAAATACCACACGAGTTCCTTCTTGAAACATGAGTACTCCAAAACATATTGGAGCAAAAACAAACAAACAAAAAAACCAAAAACACTTTCATTTAAGAGGAAGTAAGTGCTTGATGTCTTCAGAGATGGCAGGGGAAAAAAATCCCTTACCTCTTTTGTTGGTATCAGAGGGGTCCTTTTGAGTCTTGTGGAAGGAGAAAGAGTTGTTCTTTTAGTTCTTTATTTCACTGAAATCCTTGATCAGCTATCCCGTGACTGCTCATGTCAAGATATCCATAGCATTGTGGCCCTCACATATAATCAATTATTTTCACAAAATTGTCCACTGCATGGTTTCCTTGCTCTTCTGCTTTTTCTCTTCTGTGGATGCGGGTGCTTTAGTAATTTCTCTGTAGAGACCACTATTCTGTGAGTCATCCTATGTAGCCCATATTATGGATAATCATTGTGTAAGAATTTCATCCCTGAGTTAGGAAATCTGGTTGATTATATCTCTTGAGAGGATTTACCAACTCAATATTCCATCAATCCGCATCTATGGGAGGATCTTTCTTCATCCTTGCTGGCAGATCCCTGGTTTTATCCAGTTATTCATTTTTTTTCTTCTGAAATTGAGTTCACTAGGTACATCTTGATTAGTCTAGGCCAATATTTTAAGATTTTCTTTGAGGGGGTGGATATGTGGGTAGAGACAGGGTTTCCTGGATCCTAGACTGGCCTTGAACTTGATATGTAGCTGAGGGTGACCTTGAACTTCTTTCTTGCCTATACTTTCCACGTTCTGGGATTTTTAGGTCTGCAGTACCATACGTGGAATGAATACAAGGGTCTCATGTATTCTGGGCAAGCACTTTACCAACTCAGCCACATCTTGGCTTTTTCCAGAGGGCACTGTGTTGGAACCAATGTTTAGCAGAGAAATTTCTTTCTGAACCCCCTTCCCCAACTTCCACCAAAAAACCTAGAAACTGCTCCTGCTCCTTGGAAGACTTTCTTTTTCCCTTTTCTAGGATGGGGCAAAGAAAAAATCACCTAAAACATTTGATAGCTTCCTGGTTTGGCCTGTGCTTGCTGCCAGGTTTGGTGTGGACACACCTGCTCTTTCAACACTGGATAGTTTGATCTCCTCAGGGAGCTGGGGAGTTTTGAAGGCCTCGGATTGTGCCCCGCCTTTCCTCCCCTTCCTTATTTCAGTTCTGTATTTACCATAAGCCCTGCTATGAAGCCATGGCTTCCTGAAGCCAGACCCTAGCTAAAGTCTTAGGTTTAGTGTCCAAATCCTTTGAACACCCTTACTAAGCAGCAGGGGGAAATAGTTATCCATACTGACAGTAATAAGTTAATCCAGGTCAGGTCCATTTGGACTGTAAATCTTACACTTTAGTTACTGAGATTGTGAGATGTGGACTGTGAAGGTAAAAATCCTTCTATCGCTTTACTCTGTAATTGAAAGTATTTGTTCTTAGCCCTTGGCATGATTTAAATGATGCTTTGAGACTGACTTAATTTTCAGGGGTTTAACTCATTCCTGAAGTTGGCTTTAGCAGCTTTGGGTAGCATTATTGTTTTGTGTGACATTTTCAAAAGATTGTTTGATCCAGTGGTAATCCCTTTGGAAGTTATTTGTTGCTAAAATTTCTTCCCTGGGGCAAATGTGAACAACAGCTACATTCTCCTCCTAAGATCTTAAGGATAAAACAAAATACGATTCCACCACAGTTCATCCTGAGTCTTCTGGTCTTGAGAGCTTGTGTGAGGGTTTACTGACAGGAATCCGGGGGACCCCTAAGCAGCTCTACAGAAAATACTTCACTCAGCATAGATGATGGATTTCTCATGGCTGCATGGACTCTTAATCTTAACTCAGCCTGTACGTTCTAGCATCTGCTCCAGACTCCCGTTTGCATGCAATTAGTGCAAATTTGCATACAAATGGTTGCAAAGAGTGGCTGAAATATTAGGTGAAAGTTCAGTGACCCTTAATGCACCCTCCTGTGAAGTAAAGGCTACAGTTCACATGCCTGTTTGTGATGAACTCTGTCAAGAATAATCACAGCTCACAACTGTTTGTAACTCCAGTTCCAGGGGGTCTGACACCTTCACACCAATGCACATAAAATAAATTAAATAAATTATTTAAAAAAAAAAAAAGTAATCACAGCTCATCCAGTGAAGAAGGTGGCATTGTGCTTGGAAGACAGCTACTTACAACACTGTTCTAGAACTCTTGAGTAAGATGACCAGGTGCCCCCGACACATGGTCTCTCTCCAAACCATTATAAATCCATAAGCAGTGAGTCTGCATATCCACACTAGAGAGAGGAAAGTGAATACAGGCTATGGCTGACTTCCCTTTCTCCACCCTCATAGCTGAGAATCTCCTGCCTAGGGAATAGTGTCACCCACAGTTAAGATGCCATATCTGTTAAAGTCATCTAGACCCCCACCCCACCCCTCCTGGCATAACCAGAGGCCTTTATAGATCCTGTCAATCTATTAACACTAACCATCCCAGGTATTTTCTTCCTTCACTCTCCATTTTAGCTTTCAATAGGGTCTTCCACTGGTCCTTGAGCTGGTTATCTGCTAGATTGCCTGGCTAGAGAGACCGAGTGATCTGCCCGTCTCTGTCTCCTCAGTGCTGGAGTTACAGGCACACATTGCTGCACCTGGCTTTGTATGTGTATTTCACGCATGGTCTCTCTCCCTAACCCCTGCCATGTTTTAAACCTGTGATTTCTCTATGTTTAATAACACCATTTATCACTCCAGTCATTAACTGAGACATGTAGTTGTAAGGCCTGGAATATAAACTGCAAATTATTTAGAACCCCTGTGGTAGGCCTAGTCGAAAGAGGAAAGTACAAGGGCTGGCCTGTGACCCCTTGCGGTAGGCTCTTCTACCACAGTAGGAGGTTACAGGAGCTGGGCTGTGAACCCTTGTGGTAGGTCCTTTGAGAAGCCGCAGAAGGATCTCAGGGGCTTGCCTATGATCATTGCAGTAGTTCCTACCAGACACACGATGTCAGGGCTTTGGTAAGGCCTAGGGCACTTTCCCCCAGTACGGTCCTTGTTCCCCACTGCTAAACTGGCTCCTCTCTCCTCTTCTCCGACCTTGTGTTACCCTTTTTTCCTGGCTAGCTAACCTCACATTGTTGTTTATTTTCTGTGGATTAGGCACTAACAGTCCTATCTGACTGTTGGCCCAACTGTGCTGTTAAAGGTTTTATTCACAGAGCTGAAATGAGGTGTTCTCCACCCCCCACCCCCCAACCGGGTTTCTTGTACACCTGAGTTTGAGTTCTTTTGTGGTATTTCTTACTCTCTCTTCTTCATCTGGATAAAGGTACCAGCAGGCACTTCATAGCTTTTTAGTCAACCCTTAGTCCTGGAGTGTGGTTCAGGAGCTAACCGGGCTCCCTCCCTTACGACCAATAGAGTGAACATTACTTACTGACTTACTTGATCCCAGTGCTCCAAACTAACACATTGTGGAGGGATTTCTGCTTTATGACCTTAATCTGTGACAGCTCCGCTTGTGCTGATGTCATGGGTCCCTCCCTTGTGTTCTTCTGCCACGACGAGCATAATTCCACTCTAAAGGGTGGTTAGCTAGCACACAAGGTGTGCAACCCAAATCAAAAGACCTGTCCTGGAGTGGAGAGGAGCCAGGAAGTAGCAGATTCTAAGGATCTTGTGTATTTCCTGTTGAGCCTGGGCTTGAAATAGCCGAAGACAGCCAAAACAGTGTAATCTGCTTCCTCACCCACCTCTTCCTTCTCTCAGCTCATGCATTAATTCCCACTTTCTCTTTTTGACTGCCTCCATTCATTTTATTTCTATTTTCATCTGTCTTCTCTCTTCATTCCAAGCATTGCTCCTCCATTTCTTTTCGTTGGTTTGCTTTGAGACGGGTTTCTCACTGTGTAGCTTTGACTGGCCTAGGGCGGCTTGTGTGGTTCAGACTAGCCTTGAATTCACAGAGATCACCTGCCTCTGTCTCCCCTGTGCCGACATGAAAAATGCCCCACCACCAGCAAGTTTCCCCTCTAAAATGATCTTCTCTCAGCTTTTCAGTTTTAGGTATTAATCATTTGGGAACGTAACCTACTTGGAGAGTTAGCCAAACACTGGTGTCTTTATCCACTCTGGATCTCTCTTTGATCCCCACTTTTAGTCTCACTGAAGATAGAGCCAGGTGTACGTTAGAGTTCATTAGAGGTAGCTAGAGACTGGGGAGAGAGTCAGCTGATTAAAGAAGTACTGGCCTTTCACGTACGAGGATCTTTCATCCCTCAGAAGCCTTGTCCAAAAAGTCAAGTATGGTGATGTGCGCTTGTAATTCCAGTGCCAGGGAAGATACAGTCAGCCAGCTGAGACTACTTAGCAAGTCCCCAACCATCCAGAGACCGTGCCCCAAAAAGTCAGGTGGACTTCTCCTCTACCCTCCACATGCACACACTTGTGCATGTGTCCCCCAGCCCCTACCCCCACAGACAGAAATAAGAAAAGGAAATCCAAAATTATATTCTCAGCCCCTCTGTGACGTAGAACCTAAGAGCTATAGAGAGAGGGAGTCAAAATCTACAGCGTGTCTACCCGTGTTTTCCTTTTTGATGCTTATGGCAACTATCATAAATGGATCTCAGAACTGTGATCTGATTTTAGTTAACCCAGTACTCCAGGGAGTGGATGGTAGACAAGATGAATTCCCAACACTGTTAGGAGGAGCTCAGAGAGAATTTCTTTGGCTGAGTAGAAAATATTACAGAAATAAATGTCATCTTTTGAGATCACTCTTTTGATTCAGCGTTGAAGATTTGTGCCACAAGACCTCCCTAGACCATTGTAGAAATTGCAGCCCTTCCCATTACTGCCTGTTAACCCAGGAATGTGACAAAACCATCGTGTCTAGAGATTGCCAGAGAACGAGAACACTGTCTCAGAAATTTGGGGGGCAAAGCCTGAAAAACTGATTCAGGGCAAAGTCCCTGTCACTCACAGATTTCTCTGTAGATCTCAGCCTTAGCCAGGAACTCAGTGCTCAGAGAAATCAGTCTCTTGGACGCAGAATGTTGAATGATGTACACCAGTGTTCCTGAGTGAGGAAGATGTTTGTTAATTCTGGCACAGAGGCGTCAGTCAGATTATTAGGGAAAGGTTGAAAATGTTTGAGGGTGCCAGAGTGTGTGCACATGTGTGATCGACTGCAGATCTTAGTTATAGAAGAGATGACCTCCCTTTTGTGATTTATTGGCATGTCTGATAGACTTGGTACAAGCCTCCCTTATCAAGTTGTTTATTTAGGTTGATAATAGAAACACACTGTTATGTGTACAGAAATGTTAAAGTGACAATTTGGAGATCAAGGAAATAAGTATCTTTATATAGAGACAGCTTGCCTTTTAAAGAGTGTCAACATGTCTCTATTTAGATTAGCATGTTATAGTATATTCCAAGTTTATTTTTAATTATGTGCACAGTGTGTGTGCACGTGTGTGTGTGTGTGTGTGTGTGTGTTTCTGTATGAGTGCAGGTACCCACTGAGGTTAGAGACACTGTATCCTTCTGGAGCTAAGGTCATAAACAGTTGTGAGCACCTGGTGTGGGGGCTGGAAACCCAACTTAGGCTCTCTACAAGAGGAATATAGTCTTTTTACCAATGTGTCATGTTTCCAGCCCCATACTATACATATAGCTATTTATTTTTGATTTTCTTTTTTGAGACAGGGTTTCTCTATGTAGCCCTCGATGTTATGGAACTTGCTATGTAGACCAAACTGGCTTTGAACTCACAGAGATCCACCTGCCTCTGCCTTTCAAAGGCTGGAATTAAAAGCGTTCGTTTGCCCCTGTGCCTATCTGTACTACACTTTTATAGATGAGTGTAAGTGTGATATCTCCACAACTAGAAATTGATTTAGCTGTGGTCAAATGGATCAAAAACAGTATGTGTACGTAAAATTGAATATAAACAGTTCTCTATACACAGTTGATAAAAGTACTACAATCCAAAGAGTTTATGTAGTTTTGTATGATTGAATCTGGATTTTAGAACAATACTCTCTGATAATTTCTTCCCTGGTAACTCTGCCCCTCCTCCTTCCTCCTTCCAGCTTTGTTCACATTCAATCTGTCTTTGTGAAGTAGTTTTTATTTATTTGTTTGTTTGTTTTCCCAAGACAGGGTTTCTCTGTGTAGTTTTGGTGTCTATCCTGGATCTTGCTCTGTAGACCAGGCTGGCCTTGAACTCACAGAGATCTGTCTGGCTCTGCCTCCTGAGTGTTGGGATGAAAGGTGTGGGCCACCAATGCCCGGCTGAAGTAGATTTTTATATGGTTAAATCATTCTAGTTAAATCACTTTTGAAGACTCATTTAGCTGACTAAGCTCCTTAGGTTAGGTTAAGGACAAAGGAGCTCATGATAGGTGCCTAGGAAACTGGGCATTCACTTTCTATATACATGGACTCTGTTACAATTAGTTGAAATACTTCAGATCCTAGAACAGTGTTAAAAATGACATTGGCACTCATTCCCACTCAAAAGAAATAGTGAACAATCTCATGACTGGCCATAAAGTTGGCAGCAACTTCAGGATGATATCCATTGTTTCTGTGTAGTGCTTACTGTATTTTCAGGAAAGTGGCAAGAAAACCCATGATTGAGCACAGTAAATGTTGTTGTTAGGGGTGTGACATCTGCTATGATCAGGGGCAGTATTAGTTATAGGTGGAAGAATTTTTTTCTCTCTCCTGGCTTACAGTCACATTATGGCTTTATAAGTCATCACTCCAGGAGCAGGGACAGGAAGCCAGATTGCCACATTGCAGCCACAGGAAATAGAATGCCAACAGGAAGTGAGGTCAGGCTACAACGTCTCAAGGCCTTCCTCTAGTGACTGACCACCTCCATCAGGGCTCTACCTCCTAAAAGTTCTACAACCTTCCCAAACACTGCCACCAGCTGGGGACCACGTATTCAAACATAGGAACCAGCAGAGGACATTTCACATTGAAACTGCTAGTACCATCTCCACTCACCCACCCAAAAACCTGACCATGTTTAAGGTGTTAAGGATGCCTTCTTGGGTAAATAAACACCTGGCCTGGGATGAAGGCCAAGAGCCCTAAATGGCTGAATGTTTAACTCTTTCCTCTGAAAACAGGAATAATATATACCCCAGGTCCATCCATTTGCTTTGAAGAGTGTGTGAGACAAATGCACCCACAGCTAGTGTTGCAGTCCTGGTGATGGAGCAGCCCTCAGGGATGATGGATAACCATGTCACCAGTCCTTTGTTCTTTACAGCACCTCTCCTCTGCAGACAGCAGCACTTTTTCCAGCCTGTAGATGTCCATAGAGGGTTATCCACTGAGAACCTGGTATGGACAGGCTTTGAATCTCTGTGTTTCTCTCCTGGTTACCTTTGTTCTCTTTATGCTACTCAGGAGGCCCAAGATGATTCCAGCTGCTTCCTGCTTCATTATCCTCCTAACTGTCCCACTGAGAACAGTCTGCAATTGCCTTCCCCTCCTTTCCCTGCCTCCTGGTCCTGCCATGAGTCACTGCTGAGCCATTTGTGTCAGGGAAGAAAATAGGGGCTTGCTATTCGCATGTAGCAATTTGCTGCGCATTCTTACTTATTTGTCGGGGACACCAGCCGAGAAGTGTTCATCAAGAGGCATCATGTTTGTTAAGGGACCACATGGTGTATTTTAAAAAGCTCTCAGCTCTCTCCGGCTTCATCGATTGTGCCTTAGCATAAGGAATAAAGTGTTACCGAGCCTTTTATTAATAATACACATGCTTTCCATTTAACTTTGACTGGTTAAATCTGGCATAAAATGGATTCTTGCAAGTCAGGCTCCCTGGGATACGTATCGTCTTTTATACTCTTTATGCTGAGAATCATTTCTGAAGAGGGGACTCAGTTCGTCTTTCTCTTGAATTTAATGCTCAGGACTAGATTTGTCTCCTCTTGTTTTGTTTCTTCATGTCATAGGTCATTTTGTTTCCCAAGCACAGAGTGGTATCTGAGCTGCTGGAGAAGCTATACAAACTTGTCCCCACATTTTAAATTAAGTACTTATTTAAATTAAGTGTGTGAGTGTGTGCGTGTGCATGTCAATGTCACATGCACATGTAGCTGTGAGTTTAAAGACTAGAAGAGGGTATAGGATCCCCTGGATCAGACTTAGAGACAGTTGTGAGCCATAAAGTAGAGGTGCTGGTAAGTAAAACCAAGTTTGTCTGCAAGAGCAGCTTGTACTCTGCACCATCATGCCACCTCTCTAGCCCTGTGCCCTTGAAATTCTTATTACAAGCAGTTGTATTCCGTGCATTTTGCAAAAGTGGGTAGCTAGGGCCCTGGAAGTTTACATGGGTCTTGAGGTGAGTTCAGATGAGATTGTAAGAAAAGGGACCTCAGGGGATGAGATGTTGGTGGTGTTGATGATTTTTAGATATTCAAAGCACCGATGAGGAAAGCAGGTAAATAGAGATTTCCCCCCAACAAAATAACTTTTAGGTGACAGAGCAAATTAGGAATTTGTAATTGACTCTTTCTGAAACTTTGCTATCTAGTTGTGAGTGTATGGTTTCTGTTTTGTTTGTCCTTGTTATTTTGAGTAATGACCCTCTGCCCAGTCTACCCTCAAACTTGTGCTATGTAGCTGAAGGTAACCTTCAACTCTTAACTTTTCTGCCTTCACCTCCTGATTGCTGGAATCATGGGCATGCTCCACCTCATCTGAGTGACATGGTGTTGACGATCACACCCCAGGCTTCATGCATACATTGCAGTCACTCTACCAACAGAACCACATCCCCTTCTGTTGTTCTTTATTATTATTTTTTTAGTGTGTTGTACCTTGTCCTAAGTTACCAACTTGTGTAGATTTCTATCTTATGACTGACTCCCATCATTGATTTATACAATTCTTTCTGCTGGTGAAATTCCTCTTTACATCCACATTTTTCTAGGTAACATAAACAAATAATAAAGCATAAATTTAATTGCTGTTGTCTGGGATAGAAGAGCCCCTCATTCAGCCTTTGCTCTGACTTCTGAGAAACCCACACAATGCATCAACTAAACTCTGGCTTTAGTTAAGGGCATGACATGAGCTTCAAAATGACATTTTCCCCTTCATGTTTTTTTTTTTTTAAACCACAATTACAATCACAACAGGAGACAGATTATTTCTGTTGTAATCTGTTTCTTTTTCTTGTTTCTGTACCCTGTGGAGACAAACTAAAGTGTTTTAACTGTATAATAAAGGGTTTTTATCCTGAAAATACAAGGATGGGGCCAGCACTTTTAATCAATAACTTCCTGTGTTCTTGTGCTTGGACATTTTATAAGATCACTGAACACCATCTCCAGAGCAGAGCCTTGGCTCCCTAAACATGTATAATTTTGGCAATTACTTTTTAGAGTTCTAGACTATAGGCACATATTAAACATGTTTAATGTGACTTAACCCTGGAGTGTTGGCACACTTTTCTTTCCTGCTAGTCAGTTCTGAAATAACCACACTGAGACTTATCATTAATTATAAATGCTCAGCTAATAACTCAGGCTTGTTACTAGTTAACTCTTACATTTTAAATTAACCCATATTTGTCATATTTGCATTGCCATATATCTTGATACCTTTTCTCAGTATGGCAAATTCATCTCCTTCCTTCTGTATCTCCTCACGATTCTGAGACTCCTCCTCCTCCTCCTCCTCCTCCTCCTCCTCCTCCTCCTCCTTCTCAGCTTTCTCTTAGTCTGGTTTTCTGGCCTAACCTTATCCTCTCTAGCTATAGGCCAGTTAGCTTCTTTATTAAGCCAGTTATAGTGACATATTCACAACGTGTAAAGGAATATTTCATACCTGAAGTGTGTATTTCACACACTTCAACAACAGTGCCTCATTTTTGTCTATGTCAGGATAACAAAATAAAGTGATGGAAGTTGGTTTAGTTGGTATTTGGCTCAGGGAAGTAGCTCAGTTGGAAGAGTGGTTGCCTAGCATGCTCAGAAGCTCTGGGTTCAGTCCTTGACACTACAATACTTGGTGGGATGGTGAATCCAGCACTGGGAAGGTGAAGGCCAGAAAACCTGAAGTTCCATCTTCCAGATTTATATAGGAGGAAGATTGAAGCCTGCCTTGGCTATGTGAAATTATGTCTTTAATACAACGACAAGATATGTACATACATATGTTCGTTAATTTTTTTGAATGTTTATCCCTATATTTTTTGAAAGTTAGGGAAAACACCAACAACCTACTTCATATGGAACCCCACCTACGTTAGTTTGTTCTCTCGTCAAGACAGTTGGGAGAGAAAAATAGTGTGGGGAGTTCAGGACAGGGAAGCTTTATGCCGGAAGGGTCACAGCCTGAGCTCAGGCTCTGTTCCTAGGGCTCAGTATTGGCAGGGTAAGCATTGTTTTATTTGTACAAAGTGTGACAGGGAAAGGGGAGCCAGGTACAGGGAGAGATTGAGGGAGAGGAGAAATGGGCATCAGACTAGTCCAGTGTTTAAGGAGTGCACTGTCTCCTTTTTAAATTCTGTCCTAAAGAGACGGAAGGTTCTTGCGCCAGGCCGGTAAATATGTTGGGGATTTGTTCCTTCCTGAGACAGGGTCTTTTGCATCCATGGTAACCGGGAACTCACTGTATAGCCCAGGCTGGTCTTAAACTTAAGCCTCCTGACATCTGTCTGCTTCAGCCTGTTGTTCCTACCACTATAGCTAGCTCTGTATTTTTGAAAATCTTGTTCTACTGTTTTTTGTTTTTCCAAATTGTGCTATTTCCTGGCATTGGTTTTACTTGATCGCTGTAATATACTATAATGTGTGTCAGTTAGTAGCTGTATGCAAAGAGAGCTCACTGTTGAGGAAACATGGAAAAATCAGCTTGTATTCCAGAAAACATTTCTCAGAGTTAAATGACATGTTTTTATTAGCGTGGATTGCTTTCGTTCAGATTAAGCACCGAAACAAAATTAAGATTCTTGTGAAGACTTGAGCCTGTTAATAGCCGCTTCATTTGTTTAGTACTAATTTAAAGAGTCTGATATCTGTAGGGGAAACCCTTCATAAGAACACACAATTGTTAAGCTTTCCACCAGGAGAAGCGTTGTGTCTCAGAGGGTGCTAAGATGAAGCCATTGAGCATGATTTCATTGAGCTCAGTGTATTGACTCTGTCTGGTAATGCGCTCAAAGGGGGTTCCAGTGGTCAGATTTCAGACGTGAGTATTGGACAGTGACCAAACTTGAATGTGAAACATCGAAGGAATAAAGATCTGTGAGTGTACGGAGGGAGGAAACTCATGATACCTCTGAGAATGAAGGTCATGCTAACTTCTTATTCTGATAGTTGGAAAGAAAAGGACAGTGTTAAGCATTTCCATTTCCCTTGATTTGAATGAAAAGCTAGATTTTCTATGATCAATAGAGGAAAACTCTGCAAATGGGTAATAACCATAAAATATATGTACCAAGAGCATATCAGTATCATAATCTGCAGTGGAATATTTGATTCATTTAAGTGATGCCATTGGAAAACTATTAGATGAAATGTTAGAGAATTTTGGAGAATTACATCCCAGATGATCAGAAAGTAGGAAATAGGTTACTACAATGAACTGTAACCAAGGGGTCTCAGAACCATGGCTATGAGGGTACGCCATCAGCTTGAGTCTTCTCATATGATGGGTCATGATATATTTAATTGAGTAGTGTTATCAAAAAATGTTTAACCTGAGAGATGGGTCAGATGAATCAGTTGGTAAGAATGCTTATTGTTGAAACATGAAGACCTGAGTTCAGATTTTGCCTATGTTTTTCTGTAATCCAGGTATTATAGAATATAGAGGCAATGGTATCTCTGGGGCTCTCAGCCTAGATTTAGGCTCAACAAGAGACCCTATCTCAAGAGAATTAAGTCAGAGAGTGATAGAGTAGGATGCCGGCTATCATCCTCTGGTTTCTGCATGTATGTACACAGTTATGTACACGTGCATCTTTGTGTATATACACTACACATACATACCTATATACATATATACATATATACAAGATAAACATTTAGCCCAAGCCTTACTAGGTTTTCAGAAAACACAGAAGGTAGCAAAAAAATCAATAAAACATACATACATACATACATATATATATATATATATGATGAAATAAACACCTAAAATGTAAGATATTGCTAAGACAATTGAACTGAGTGTTTCTAAAAGTAATTGTTATGGAATAATAAACTTCTCCTGGATTGTAAGATAATAAGGCAGTATCAGTAAGATGTGATGTTCAGATTTTGATTGGGTCTATCTGTAAAATTATGACTGCTATGGAAGATGTTTGTAATAGTCCTGAACATCTGAATATCTACTGGCTATCTTTATTTAAATTTAATTTTCAAAGTAAGTCTCTCTGTCACTGTCTCTCTTCCTATCTATCTCTTTGTCTCTCTCTGTCTCCGTCTCTCTCTCTCTCTGTGTAGGGGTTAGAGGTCAACTTTTTGGAGATAGTTCTCTCTTTTCATTTTTACATAGCCTCTGGAGATCAAGCTTTGTTTTTCGGGCTCCATAACCATCTACCTAGTCACATGACTAGCCTGGCTATCTTGATCACTTTAGAAAATTTCTGTTTGTGACTATGATGGGACACTTTGGATGTGGTAGAAATCATCACAACTCAAGTGAAGAATAACTGTCTCTTAAAATATGGAATATTTGGTGCAGTGCCTGAAAAGTGGCTGGTATACAGTAAATACTTGGTGAGTGAACAAGACATTGATTAGAATTGAAAGAACACCTTGGGGATAATGCTGGACTGTTACTAAGGATCAGAGTAACAGGTAGATTGTTGAAATTTCACATTTCCTTAGAAACTGAGATGCCTTTCTTACCCAAGGGGGAAGCTTCTGATGGCTTAGCATAGACAGTAATCAGTCTACACTTGCAAGGGAACTGTTAGGGACACGTGCTGTGTCTCATCTGGAGATAAGGAAACTTAGATTCAGAGGGCTGAATTCATTTGCAAGATCACGAGAACTCAACTCTTTAATAACAGTCTTTATTCATCAGTCAAGGCCAGTGCTGTTTTGCTTTGGGAAGTGGTCTGTTGAATAATATTTTTGTGTCTTGGTAGAGTGATTAAGCATGAAAAGAGGAATTAATGGAGGGAACATCCACACATTGGCCAATTCTTGTTATGCCATTCACTTCCCTGGCCATCATTTGGCTTATTGAATAGTAAAGATAATAACATTGAGGTGGTAGAACTATTTGCGATTTATAAACAAGCCCTTCCATTTTGCTTAAATGGCTATAGTTATTAGGAAGAATGAGACAAGCCTTAGTTAATCTTCTTGTAGGGTACTTAGAGGAGATACTTCAAGTAGCATTAGCCTTTTTCACGTATTTTTCTGGAGATAGGGTTTATACTGCCCACCCAATATAGATGTAGCTATTGCTGTAAGAGATGTACCACTACCACTATAATGTAACTGTGAGAAATCCTCCATATATACACAAACAAACCCACTCAGTGCCTGAGTGCGATACTGTCTTCTAGTTTTCCTAAGTTCAGTGAGGCGTTTCATCCAGATGGGCTTGGCAGAGAAGACTACGAATGTTTTTTGAAATCACACCAAGACAGCAGAGAGGAAACATGACAGACATGAAAGAGACCCTCTCAGATGATGAGTAATATATATTTTATACTCGTATTAATATTTCATTGGCGAGAAGGTCAAAATCTACATTTAAATGGAAATATTTAAAAAGCAGAAGCATAATATTTGGCTAGGTGAAACATTGGGGGTTTTCAAGCACACAAACTGTACCCCTGTGTCCCTGGCTCTCCAGATCGGTTGTTCCTTAGAGTATCCTGGGGTTTTTAATTGCTTCAGGCTTGTGGGATCATCTCAGGCCTGCATCTGGAGGTCTTCATTCTTTTACATATTCTTTTATTTGACCCTTAATTGGGTTGCATATTACCTAACATCAATATGGAAGAATTCCCCCCCCCCCAAGTCTGAAGAATATTTCTTTCCCCTCCTTGACCTGACTTGTATCCCACTCCTATTGGGACTTGATTACTAAATGTCCCCCACAGGCTCATGTGATTGCAGCCTGTTTCCTAGCTGGTGATACTGCTCTGAAATGTGGTAGAAACTTTAGAAGGTAAAGTCTTCCTGGAAAAAGTGGGTCAATTGGGGGTAGGCCTAGAAATTTTATTGCCTTGACTTCCTTCCTGTCTACTCTGTGCTTCCTGACTTAGGATGCAGTGTGACCACTTAGATCTTAACACTGCCCCCTTATTCCTTCCTTACCATAATGGCCTGTTTCCCTCTAAACTGTGAGCTCAGACAAAGGCTTCCTGAAAGTTGTTTCCCGTTGTGTATTTGATCACCGCAATAAGATAAATAGCTAATGCAGCCCTTGCACCACCTCCCCCAAGGAATAAAGATGATTGCATCTTGCAGTGGTTTGAGGGCCTCATACTTGATCCTGAAGCTGGTCCTGTGGCCTCTCCTATAAACCCCAGGTCTCTTTTGAAAGGAAAGGTGCAGAAAGTGTGTTGTCTGTCCTTCGATGTTCTTGTGGGGGCGTCTGAGTGTGGAGTGAATATGCACAGATAGTATTGTCACCTGTGGTTGGGGTCTGGAAAGGTGGTTCTCCTTCTGGGTCTCTCATCCAAGGAGCTGAGAACAAGTGCATTGCAAAATGAGCAAGATGATTTTATTTGAAGCAAATCTTGAGTACAATAAAAGAGAGATACCTTTTCAGGATTGACAGCAGGTCATGCAAGTGAGGATACTGAAGGGCCCCAGGTAATAGCATGGATATCTTTTTATGGGGTCTAAGAGAAGGGGAGGCTGTTTACTTGGTTGTTTTCTATTTTGACTGATAGATCGGGTATACAATTTCTTTCTCTGCCTGCCTGCCTGCCTTCCTTCCTTCCTTCCTTCCTTCCTTCCTTCCTTCCTTCCTTCCTTCCTTCCTTCCTTCCTTCCTTCCTTCCTCCCTCCCTCCCTCCCTCCCTCCCTCCCTCCCTCCCTCCCTTCCTTCCTTCCTTCTTCATTTTTTTTTCAAGACAGGGTTCTCTGTGTCATTTTGTTGCCTATCCTGGATCTTGCTCTGTAGACCAGGCCGGCCTTGAACTCATAGAGATCCTCCTGGCTCTGTGCCTCCCAAGTGCTGGGATTAAAGGTGGGTGCTACCGCTACTGCCTCAATATTTTTTAATTATTATTGTGGATGTCCCATTCCACCATGCATTTGAGTTTAATTTTTTATTACTTATTGTGAGTTTGAGTGCACCTGTATGTGAGTATATGTGCATACACGTGTGTGTGGGAGGGGCAGAGGTCCACTTCAGATGATATTCCTCAGTAGCTTTCTAACTTGTCAATTTTTAGACGGAGTATTTCTTTGGGACCTGATATTCCTTTATTTCCTCTAGTCTGGATGGACATTGTCCTGAATCCAACTCTCCAGCACTAGGATCTTAAATGCAAAGCATTATGCCTGGCTTTTACAAAATACAGGTTCTGGAGATCAAACTCAGGTCCTCATGGTTGCATGATGAGCATTTTACAAACTGATGTGTTTCCCTGGACCCTCATATTTTATGGATATTTTCTGGTTTCTTGTTTGGTTTGGTTACTGCCTCTCTTTCAATAGTCTACATACATTTTCTAAAAGCATACTCCTATTCTCAATATTTGCCCCACTTACATATAGTCCAAGAGTAAAGAGGAAAATGAAAAAAAGAAACAAAACAAACAAACAAACAAACAAAAAGGAAACGTTTCTGACCAGTGGTGTGGCTATTCTTGATGGGCAGCTTTGTTGCAGGAATCTTAAAAGTTCTTATTAATAAAATCAAATCCAAGGCCAATTATTGGGGTCCACGCTGGTAGATCAGAGAGACAGAACAAGCCACAGCCATCTCACCTTGCCAGTTCCTCAGCTGGTCCTGTTTCCTCAGACTGGAAGCTTCTGTGTCCTCATCCCAATGGCTCTCAGCTGAACTGCTGCTTCAAAGCTTGAATGCTTAACCAGCCAAATGCTGAACCAGCCAAAATCTTCTCCAGCCAAATGCTTCTAGTTTCTCGCCCTCACGCCTTATATATCTTCCTGCTTTCTACCACCACTCCCTGGGATTAAAGGCTGGCTTTCTGGGATTAAAGGCATGTCACCATGCTTGGCTATTTCCAATGTGGCCTTGAACTCACAGAGATCCAGAGGGATTTCTATCTCTGGAATGCTAGGATTAAAGGCGTGTGCTATCACTGACTAACTAGTGGCTTGTCTGTTCTCTGACCCCAGGTAAGTTTATTAAGGTACACAATATTTTGGTGAACACAATACCCAATACCATCACACAGCTTTCTTCTTGCAGGCCCAGAGCACCTTAGCCTCTTTATCAGTCATATCAGTGGATCTTACTGGTGTGTAGTCAGCTGAAATCTCTTTAAGTGTTTGAAAGTGACTTTGCAGGGTTTTGAAACATGAGACTTACTTTGTCTTGTTTTTCTTTTAGCCAGCCCCTTCTCCTTAAGTCCTCCTGGCTGTAGGCCCAGAACCAAGGTGACAGATTCTAAATGCTAACATCTACCTGGCACTTTCTTTGTACCAGGTGTGATACTAAGCTTTTTTGCTTCATTTAATCCCCTCTGTGGCTTTTTATCTTGGCTTTTGCAATTCCCAGTTTGCAGATGAGAGGATGATGTGGAGCAAGCTAAGTAATTTAAACAGCTTCCTCGTGTAGCTCCTGGTCAAGGCACACCTGGAATTGAAGCAGTTGAGCAGGAGAGCTCAAGCATGTAACCTTGCTGTGGACTTAATGGATTCTTTGTTTCTTATTCATCTTACATCTGGTGATTATATAGGTGTCCCAAATTTTTAACCTGTCCTGAGCCAGGTCTCATGGTATACACCTGGCACTTGGGAGTAAGAGAAAAGGATCAGAGTTGAAGGCTACCCTCCACCTCTGCTACATGGTGAGTTAGTTACAGGACCGCCTGAGTTTCTTGAGACCCCAAAAAAAGAAAACAAAAAAGAAAAGAAAGAAAGAAAGACCTGTCATTCAAATGGCCTGTTAGAAGGTACTATGCCAAGAGGACAAGGTATAAAGCAGTAGATGCTTCAAAAGAAGGCTGGCATGTTCTTTAATTTACAATGACTACATCCTGAGGTGTTTGAAGCAGTTAGGAAGACAAGATCTTATTTCCTGCCTGTGAGGAATTAAAAAAAAAAAAAAAGGCCACACATAGATGTAGCTGTGTTGGTATTAGCCTGTCTTGGATACACTAGGTTCTGGGTTCAATGCTCAATACATCATTTCCATCGTTCTAGGACTTGGGAGGTGGAGACAGGAGGATCAGAAATCAAGGTTATCCTTTGCCTCACAGTGAGTTCAGACTAACCTGTGTTGAGACCTAGTCTATAAAATATAATCAGACAGCTAACCAGTCAATTATTCACCTTGTAGTAATAATAACTGGGTCTAAGATTCCCTGGGAGGTTCTGTCATTGCTAGTTGGTCCCGGTGAACACTTTACATTTCATCCTAAGTGTCGTGAATGTAGATTACAGTATGAGCTTGGTTCCCCCATGGACTCTTAAAGCAGGACTCATCACTAGACTCTGGAGTGTGATGCATTCAGATTGCAGTATGAAGGTGGCTTCACCACAGCCTCTAAATGGAGACTTGTCACTCAGTCATGTGCTCAGTACTACCATGTCTCTGATTAATTACCTGCACCTCCTCATTCTTCTGTTCTTTCTTTACTTTGATTTGTTGTTAAAAAAAACCCCTTGTTTTTGAAGGAGCACCTATGAGCTTACTTTTATAGTAGAGAGCGTTTGCTCCCTTTATACCCTGTGAGCACCTTTTTCTTTCCTGTAGATTTATTTCACAGAGTAGAAGTTGGGAGAAGTCATTTAATTTCCAGAGAGGTGGGGGAAACTGATGAATAGTGTAAACAGTGGCAGTATGTAGACCATTGGAGATGGTCGTGAGTCTTGTCATACATTGTCATTTGCTATTGTGACAGCTAACTGCTTCTTCCTTATCCTTGAGTTGGGTGTTTTTACCTGAGTTCCAATCCAAGGGAACCAACTCCTCATAGTATAGGGAGGCTGGCTGCAGGCTGTACTGTATTGCCCCTAGCCATAACCCCATTACTGGGTTGTAAATAGCAGTATAATGATGTCTCAGTCATTTGTTTTGATGTATCTGAGCTTTTAATAAATCAGCCTCAGCTTGCTTAATAGGAATCTGAGAGCAGAGCGTGCTCCTGCCAACAGCTGCCAGTAAATTATAAAGCATTCATCTGTTTTACAAGGGAATTAAATGTTTGTTCTATTTTAAAGGCTGTGACTAAATGAGAGAGAGAGAGAGAGAGAGAGAGAGAGAGAGAGAGAGAGAGAGAGAGAGAGAGAGAGAGAAAGAGAGAGAGAGAGAGAGAGAGAGAAAATAGGGTGACTTGTGTGTGCACATGCATGTGCACATGCACAGCTAAGCTAGTTCTCTGATCCCCTTGCCCTCTGAGGCTCAGGAATCCCAGGTTCCTGGGGAGCACCTGTAGCAGCTGTAGCAGCGCCCTGTGAATTAGAGTGCCCTTAGGTAAACCCTGTCATTATCATCTCTGCTCCCCGTCTATCTCCAAAGCAGTAGTTATTGGATTACGTTTTTTTCCTTCCACTTCACAGGATCCTGTGAAATACACATCCCATTCTCCCCTCATCTCTTGTCCCCCCCCCAAAAAAAAACCTGTGTATTGTCGAGTAGCAGATAAACTGTATATCTAGCGTGACTGATTTTCAATTGTGTGTAAAATTGCGTTAGCCTCTTCTATTTGATTTTTCGTTGACACCGGAAGTAGACTTTTCCCTCCCCTTTTCAACACCATTGGTTTTATTAAGTTATCTTAAGAAACATCATCATCGTAAAGATAAACAGAGACAGGGAAGAGGGCTTCCAGAGAGGGTGGCCACTTGGTACATTTTGCCGAGTTGTATAGGCTTTTTGAATTTGTATTTCCTTTGTTTTTATTTTAAAGTTTGATAAAATTGCAGATTCATGAGAAAACGCCAGCAATAGCATTCTAGTTTCATTTCTGTTCTATGATAAAATAGTTCAACAAAAGCAACTACCAGGAGATAGAATTTTTCTGTCTCACATCTCCAGGTCGCTGTCCATCCATGCAGGGACATCATGGTAGCAGGAGGTTGAAAAGGCAAATCATACCCATAGTCCAAAGTAGAAGAAAATAAGTAGGTCATGCCTGAAAAGCTACTGAGAAGAGAAAACAGTTAGGGGAATAAGAGGCTTCTCAGGAGAACAGCCTGCAGCCATTTCCTGCGTAAGAACCATGGACCACTCGATGCTTACCAGCTGAGGTGGTCAGTGAGCAGGGGGCAGGAAAGCAGGTTGGCTGGTTTCATTCTTTGGAGTCCAGTTGGTTATTGCCAGGGGCATTCAGTGAGTCAGTTAAAGATGTTCATGCGATCAGTAAGCATCGCTCCCGGCTGGTCATTATGTGGGCCCATGGGATGGGAAGGCAGGAATCTAGAGAAACAAATGGCTTTGGTTCTGGAAACTTTACTGTAGTTACAGGAATTGTCACACTTAACCAAAATGGAGTTGCTTTACCAAATGACTTGGCCCCCAGCTAATCATGTGTGCTTATTGCTCAGCTCACTTTTTAAGCTCTCCTGTAGTCCAGGACTGAAATCCAGAGAATGGTGCTGATTGCATTTAGGGTGGTTCTTTCTGCCCTAGTTAACCCAATTTTAAAAAAAAAAGAAAGAAAGAAAAATCCTGCACAGGCATATACATAGGCTAACCTAATCCAGGCAACTCCACACGGAGCTTTTCTTCCCAAGCGATTCTGAGTTGTGTCATGTTGGCAATTCAAAAGAACCATGACCAATCGTATGGGGGGGGGGGGAGGATGTAGAACAACATGCGTGAATGGTTTATTGTCTTTACATCGCTTGTGTGTGCCCATCTCTAAAGTCAAGGTGCAGGGCCAGTCATCCCAAAGGTTTTTCTGTTGTTAGTTCTTATAGCACCTCCCTGCCAGTGCCATCTACACCATCTCAATTTACAGGCACCTGTCCATCCTCTTTCTGTCAGGAGAAACTTTTACTTTTTCAGAAACTACATAAATCATCATTTTAGAAATAGAAGTAATTTTATTATGAAATTTTTAAGGTAAGGCAGCTTTGTATGGAAACCAACTAGAATAGCTGGAACCATTTCTTAAGGAAAAGTGGAGTTGATCTGGAAAATGGACCTAGACTATGATGTCACTTAATGTTTTAGTTTCATTGAGAAGAAAAATTAAGCAAAAGACATACCAGTATACATCTTCGATGCATGCTTTGGCTGTGGACAAGCATGATGCATCTTTTCTTTTTATTATGGTTCTCTATATCCCTGAATATTCATTCATTCATTTTTAACATTCAGTCTTTTTGCTTTTGCTTTATTGTATGTACTGAAGTTTTTTTTTTAACTTGGAAAAACAGTTAACGTAGAAGTTAAACTGTAGAGTCTACTGAATGACATTAAACAGATTCACAAGGTCATTTAGGTATCCCTATACTGTATTTCCTCAACATTCTCTTCACTTCAAAACAGAAACTTGGGACTAATGATGCAATCCACCATCCCCATTGAAAGCATCCTTTTCTGGTTTGAATTTGCCAGAATTCATGAGATATTAACATATATACCATATTTCTGCCTTGTCTTAGTTGTCATATTCAAGCTGTATGATGTCCTAGCATGTAATAGGATCCTCCCTCCTCTTTCTTCCTTCTCCTCTTCCTCTTTTGAGTCTCATATTCAAGTATGCTTCCTGTGAGCATCATCCCTAGCTTCCTTTCTTCTGTTCACCTTGAGACTGGGTCGCCCTAAGTTGCCTCTGGAGGCTTGAAGTTGCTTTGTATCCAGGACTTAAACTAGGAGTCTTCCTTCCTCATTCTGAGGTGCTGGAAGTATAGGCCTGTACCATTGGGCCAGGCAGAACTTGTTTCACTATTGAGTAATATCCTACTGTTGCGAGAGCCACATTTTATTTCTCCATTCATATATTGGTGAGACCACTGGGTGGAGAGGCTTAACTTTACAGACCTTGTGGGATAGAGTTTGGGGGGGGGGGTGCTGCTTATTGCTAGGTAGATAGGAAAGCCTTGTTCTGCACTCTGATTCCTCAGGTATTATCCTTGAAGCAGAAGGCTGAGGGACATTGATGCTCTGGCAGGGTGGGCTCCTCTCTCAGCCTTTGCTGATGTACCTGGGGTTCAGTGCACATATTGAGAGAGGATTTGGGATGTATCAGAGCTCTTATCAATAGTTTATTAGTTACCATCTTTTCTAATAATGAGTAGACAGGCACTCTAGCCTTTTTTTGGTTTCCTCTGTGCTTGTTAAATTCTTGATTTTCAACTTCTCTTGGTCTGGATCATATGAATCTTGAGAAAAACCCAGGCAGCTCATTACTTTGTAGTGGTACCTGTGTCTTAAGTATTTGTGCATTCCCTTTCTCTCCCCAATCTCTCTTTTGCACACATGGGGATGGTACTTATGGAAACCATAGCACGAGTTTATCTGTCATTTCTCGGGGCCCATCCACCTTGTATTCCTTTTAGAGTGGTCTATCTTTAGCTTGAAACTCGAAATTCATCTAGGTTGCCTGGTAAGTGAGCCCCAGGAATCTCCCTATCCAGGTCTTCCCAGCACTGGGGTTCCAAGTCCATGCTACCATTCCTAGCTCTTAGATGGGGGTCCTGGGGATGGAATACAGGTCCTTGGCGTTCTGGGATATCAGCCCAACCCACAGCCATCAGAAATCAGTCTTAGGCATTCTACATGAGATATTCCATACTTCTACTGCAGATCATTTGTTAAGCAGGAATTATGGAAGCAACCACCTACATCGTAGTGTTGCTATGACACTTAGGAGAGCATCATGAAAGGGAAATAAAGTAAGATAAAAGTGAAGTGAAAGAGGAAGAGCTCTAGATGAATTGCATTTGGAATTCACTTGCTACAGTTAAGTGGCATGTGGAAGCCAACTGGCTCCTGAATGAGAGTTTCAGGCTGTGAGAGATTCCTGCATAAGAATGAGACTCTATTGAGCTGGAAAGATGGCCCAGCTGTTAAGAGTGCGCTGTGGGCCTTCACACGCGCGTACTTGCGCGCACACACACACACACACACACACACAGACACACACACACACACACACAGACACACACACAGACACACACAGACACACACACACACACACACGCGCGCGCGTGCTCGCGAATACGCACACTCTTGTACACCTTTAAGTAAAGAATGAGATTCCATCCATACTCTTTCTTTCTGACTCTACCTCCTCCACTGGTTTTGCTGACACAAGCTTTTCATTTGGAATACCCCAAAATGATTCTAAGTAGTGACACATTTAATCAAGTACCTTGTCATTGCCAGGTACTATGTGTGTTTCAGTGGTTTTCTAAATTCACCCATTTGGGTGCTGGTACCCTTTTGTGCAACCCAGGAAACAGAGACTCGAGAGATGTCAAGTCCCTTGCTCTGGTTGCTTAGCCAGGAAGTGGTGGAGCTGAGATTCGAATTCAGCCCCTTGAGATTAAAGCGTCTTATCGAAACACATATGCTTTGCTCCTTGTCTCTATTCTCCCCTGTTCATTATCTAGATGAGTTCCTTCAGCTTTGTTGTTGGTTGACCAGGACTTAGTCAGAATTCCTAGGCATAAATGGGTGTGGTGGGGCTGCCTGTTATCCCGGCACTTAGGAGGCAGAGGCAAGGGGGATTTCAAGTTGTTGGGTAGCCTTGGTTTCATAGCCAGTTTGAAAGTAGTGATTTATGTGTCAAGTATGTATTTCCTGTATATATATCCTGCCTTAAAATCAGTGCCGCACATCTCATTAACTTTTAAATTCAACAGAAGGGAAGGCATAGTAGATTCCATGCATTATCACCTTCTTTTTTAACATCCTGGTTTTACTTGTATGTGTATGTTTTCTTAATCCTCCTGACAGAACTCACAGTGTAGTCCACTCCCTGCTCTTTTCTCAATGAATCCTTGGTGGTGTCATTTCATTCCTGAGAAACGAAGTGGTTGGTTAATTTTCTCGGTTGTCTGTTGGAGAATGACTGATGGTTTCGACAGTCATTTATTGAGCGACTGCTGTGTGATAATCGTCGTGCCAGATGCTGAGGGGATGCATGATAATAATGTGTTTCTCTATTTTTGCTTAGAATTGGTTTTAACTTAAGTCACAAGTTCATTTGTGAGAGGCCACTTCTTTTTCTCAGTTTATGGATGGCAGTCTTGTGACAGAACATACTCAAGTGATGATTCAGCTTACTTTCTTAGGAAAATGATTGGAGATCTTTAAGTTATATACATCATTTTCTTTTTTTTTCTAAATGCGAATAGAGATTTTTTATTGGGAAGTGCTTTTGTTTCTGAAGTTCGTTATTGTTGTGTGATAGAAAAAAATAGTTTATGAAAAACAAACACCAAACCAAATACCAAGAAAAGAAATGTTCCTGTTTGTCAATTTGCAGCATTATCTTGAGGGCTCAGAGGCCTGGTGTATGGGGAGTGAAGTTTCCATATATGGAAATAAATGACTTCAAAAGCAACTCACAAGTTAAAGTTCATGGTTTAGCTGAGTAATATATGCATCTTGGTGTTGGGAAATTCATAATTCTATAACTGGGAAGCTTTTAGAGATCTGTTGGCCCAGTCTGCTCATTTTCGTATTAGAACCCTGACCCCGAGAGACAAAATGAGCATAGTCCTTTCCTAAGATTCTTCCTTTCCATGATTTTGATATTCTACAATTCAGAAGAGTCCACCAGGCTCACACTACACTTCACCAGGCACACACTACACTTCATCCCTGTTCTAACTCGGTGAAAGTTCACAAGTAGCTCTCCTTTGTCTTTTTAGCTTCCTAGACTTCAAATGTTGGTTGTAATCCACATGTTATACAGCAAATCCCTCCAGGGTTCAGACTTATGGATTCCAGCTCTGAGGACCCCTTTTTCTTCACTCTCAGGAGAACTTAGTAAGCCTCTTGTTCAGGTCACAGGGGCAGCAAGTTTTAATGACCCTTGGTTGGCTAGGTTCACTATAGGAAGGGTTTCATACTTAGAAAAGTGAATACTGTTGATTGAGACATCATCAACCTGCCTGTGGCTTTCCCACAGGGTTCTTGTGAGTGGGTGGAATAAATCAAATTTGTCTGTTTCCTAGACTGCTCTAGCTGTTCGTTGCTTTTTTAGAATTTAGGTGATTCAGTATTGTGCATGCTTTCTTTTCTTACTGTTTCTCCTGAAGTGAGCCACTGTATTTAACTGAGTCTTTATACTCAGGCCGTGTGCCAGAAATTATTTGGTACCACCTATTTGTGCCTGCATCAGAGGTCATTTGGGGAATCCCACCCCACCTCCTGGGTTTGATAGGGAGAAGAGGCAGAATCTGGTGTATCAGATGATGTGTTTGAACTTCTGATCTGCCTCTTTCTCCTTAGTGGTGGGGTTACAGATGTGCTCCAGCATGTCTGGTTGTTGCATAGTACTGAGGACGGAATCCCAGGCTTTGTGAACACTAGGCGAGTGCTCTCCTAACCGAGCTGTATACCCGTAGCTCCTGAAAGGCCTTTTCACAACATGATTCCTTTCATTTTCATCTGATCACTTGAATGCTTCTCCTTTTTTTTCCCCCTAAAAGAACAGGGTCTTGTTATATTGTTCTTTAACTTTCTCTTTAGACCATTTTATCCTTGTACTCGTAGAGATCTGCCTATCCCTGCCTCCTAGACACTAAGATTAAAGGCAAGCCTCTCTATAGTCTATGATCCCCCCTCTGCTTCAGACATTCATTTTTGGTAATATGAACAAGGAAATTCTTCAAACCCTTAAGATTCCAGCTTCAGTTGGCCTTCACCGTCTATTAATTCTGCACAGATTTTAGCCAGATGCATTAACTCCTTCTGCGGCTTTGGACAAGACCCTTAAGCGCTCTTGCTTTCAGTGTCCTCAGTTGTATAACTGGTTATGTCAAAGCTACTTAAATAGAAATTCAATGAAATAATGTTACTGAGAGTGAACAATAAGATTATCTAAATATTACTCCTCATTGTTGGTGCAACCTTTGTTTCCGTAGTTGCGCAAACCTATTGAGTGTGTGACTGGTGTCTGTTTGGGGTTTTGTCCTTTGGGCTTGGCATTTTCAGACATTTGTTCACCGTGGCAAATCAAGAAAAGAAGGAATTGCTGTTAATGAAATAGCCCTGAGAATTGTTGATTTGGTATACTGATTTTTAGTTACCCGTTTTGGTAATGATGTCTATCTGAAGGTTTCACTGACGGGGGGAATTCTTGGGGTGTTGTCTTTATCTTACATCTCCCTCAGATGTCAGGTGCAGATTTGCTGCCTGACTTAATCTTTGAGATGGTGCTGAAAGAACATTTTCTCCTTACTGTAGGGCAGAGTATAATTGTTTTCATTTATTACTCTGAAGAAAGCATCGTGATGAAGAGTGTTTGGAAATGTTTATTTACTACCCTAGAGACACAGATGATACTTTTATTATACAAAATGGATCTAGGAGCTGAAATTGATAACTGTAAATTAGCCGTAGAACCAGTATATCTTACACCAGTGATATGAGGGTGTGTTGTTGCTCAATCAGAATTAATTTTGGACCACTGGGTGATGAATAGCACATATGTGCTGTCACTATAATTCCTTCCCCGGGAGAGATGTAAGCAATGTCTACCCCCTCATCCCAAAATGCTGTTGATAAACCAACATATGATTCCACCAGTGTGCACCCTGGGGAACCACTGAGCTTCTCGGGCTTACTTACAATGCATGGATGGGGTTACTAACAGGAGCGTGGGTGAAAGCAAGGCAGCCTCACTGCCGGAACCCCCCTCTTCTTGTCTTCTTCAGCCTATATACTCTAGTGCCTTTCCTAGGTCCCTAGGCCACATGCTGATGAAGGCAAAATTACATGCAAATGGGTGGAAGGAATGGCTGGAATCGTAGGTGTGTGTCCATTGAAACTCCACTTCCCACCTTACCGCAGGCACACACCCATTTTTTTCTTCTACGAGAGAACTCAGGTGGTCTATGTGCCTGATACTGATGGACTCTTCTGTGTCCTCAGAGGTGGTCTCAGGAAGAGAGTGGCAGTTTGTCTCCAAGAATAGTTGTACAACGTTGGGCCTTCTCTGTTGTCTCTGCATATGGCCTTGTGGACCGTCTGATGGTGCTTTAGGTATCTTCCTGCTTCTGTGAGCACAAGTCAGAGGTGTAGGTTTAGATAAGCCGGACTCTGTACTTCATTTGCTCCCAGTAGCTGCTCATACATACAGGGGACTGTCACAAGGACATAGTATGTGGCTATATCAGTGCATGCTTACCATTTTGTGTAGGGAAACGAGTCAAGATGTATCTCATGTATGTGAGCCAGGGCAGCAGAAGTCTTGGCTGTTTCTGTCCAGATAGTATCTTGGATGGCAGAGCCTTGGGGTCGTCAACGATATCTAAACTATGAGGGTAAATGTTAAGTAAGACTTTATTGGTCATACTCTGCTTTTTAAGTTCTAAGTTAATTGAGAGCTAAGACTCACCCATGCAGAGTGTTGATACAGTTACTTCCTGTCTTAGTTAGAATTTCCATTGCTTTGACAAAACACCATGATCAAAAAAGCAAGTTGGAGAGGAAAGGATTTATTTGGCTTACACTTCAGCATTGCTGTTCATCAGTGAAAGAATTCAGGACAGGAACTCAAATAGGGCAGCATCCTGGAGGTAGGAGCTGATGCAGAGGCCATGGAGGGGAGCTTGCTCAGCCTGCTTTCTTATAGAGCCCAGGGATGGCACCACCTAACGTGGGTTGGGCCCTCCTCAATTGATCATTAAATGAGAAAATGCCATATAGCTAGATCTCATTGAGGTATTTCTTCAACTGAGGCTC